>NW_006399958.1:2493081-2501301 GCF_000299155.1 Elephantulus edwardii
TGGGGTAATTGGGATGGGTGTGTTGGAGACAGTGAGATTGACACAGGACAGGTCAGTGTTTAGGGCTGTTGTACATAGGTCGCTATAAGTCGCAAGTGACTCGACGGCACATAACAACAACAACAAACAACAGATTGGTTAAGTCTGGTGAAAAGATGCAACTTCATACAAGCCTTTACTAATTTTTTTATCCACGCCCATATTTTATTGCTACGCATATAATTATTCATATACATTAAGTTTCATTCATGGACATAGTATTTTGGTGGGTTTTTGTTTGTTTGTTTCACACTTTCCTTCATTGATACTATGTTTCATACAATCATGTCCATACATTGTTTTCTTAAATTAATTACCACTGGGCTATGTTCACCATTACCTGGTCTTTTCAGGTGCCTGCCTGATCTTTCCCATTTCCTTTGCCCTCTTTCTCCACTCACCAAACTGTGCTAACCTGTGATTGTCTGTCCCCTTGCCTATCCTCACCCCTCTACTGCCACCCCTTCCCCCCTTGCACCTCCAGACATATTTTACTAGTTATCTGTTTTTACAATAATGGTCTTATGCAGTATTTGTCCTTATATGACTGAGTTAGTTCACTCAGCAGAATGCTCTCCAGTATCTCCCAAATAACGATGTCAGTTTCAAAACTGTTGCTGCTGACTGCTGCATAGTATTCCCTCCTGTGAAGTAAGCCTTTCCTGCAGTATCCTCTTGTGCTTGTTTGAATGACTGTCTCTAGTCCTGTCTGTGCACAGATTCCACATGACTACAGCTGGTTACTCCAGATTTCACTTCTTTAACGTGTGGTTCATAGTTTTTTATGACCCGCAGAGTTGAGCACATTTGCATAGTCAATAAAATACAGGCGACCATTTTTCTGTGATTCTTTGATCTCAGCTAAGATTTATCTGACACTGGCAATTCCTTCTTCTAGGGAGCTCTGGTGGCCTAGTGGTAAGGAGCTGCAACTATAATCCCAGAGGTGCACGGTTTGAATCCACCAGATGCTCTGCCGGGGAAGGAGGGGCAATCTCCTCCTGTACCAGTCAGATCTGATTTGATGGTACACTCACACAAAAATAATAAAATATAAAAAAATTTAAAAAAAATTCCTTCTTCTGTGGCCTCTTCTGAATCTGACTTGAACGTCTGACAGTTCCCTGTGTGTGCACTGCTGCAACCGTTTTTTAAATTATTTGGACAAATTTTACTTGCGTGTGATGTTAATAGTACTGTTCATTAATTTCCAAATCATGCTGTATTACTTTCTTCGGAAGGTGCACAGACATGTGACTCTTTCAGTCAGCTGCCTTGGTAATGGTTTTCCAAATTTCTTGATATAGAAGGCTGAGTATTTCCAGCATTATATTTGCTTGTTAAAACAGCTCAACTAGTAACACACCAATCCCTGGTGGCATGTTTTGTTGTTGTTGTTAGGTGCCTTTGAGTCACAGACAATTCATAGTGACCCTATGAATAAAAGACCTGAACGCTTGTATAACTTTCATCGTTTCTCCACGTTCATAGAGTTTCTGGAAGCAAGCTGTTTCGGAAGTGGATGCCACTCCTGCTTCCAAGCTTGTTTTAATCGGGGAGCTCCACCAAACACTGTCCCCCATGGGTAACCGTTATCACATTTGACACATCAGTGTCACAGTGTTCAGCATCACAGCCACCACGCGTTACCTCTGTACAACAAATAGACAGACCAGTGCTATACCACATAGAAGAATGTTTGACCAAAACCAATTAAAGCCAGGCCTGAGGGCCGCAAATTAAAATCATCCACCTTCGGCTTGGTAGCATCACTTTCTGTCCACTAGGCCAACAGAGCTCTCTCTATGTTGTTAAGTGCTGTCAAGTCGTAGATGACTCACAGTGATGCTAAGATGCTTTGATGGCATAATGCATATATACTGATAGCAATATATCAAGCTGCTAACTGTAAGGTTGGCAGTTCAAGCCCACAGTCACTTTGGGGAGACTAATGGACACTACTCTGCAGTGAAGACTTACAGCTTTGGAGAGCCAAGGGATGGTAGGAGGGTCCGGCTGGATGTTCGGCTTTGCTTTTGAGCATTGCTTTCAGCAAGGCTTCAAACTCTTCTTTCAAAACCATCGCTTCTATCTATCTCCTAAAGTGGTGGGTGGTGGGATATCAGTACATTCTTTTTGGTAGCACGACTCTATAGATCCCTTTTCTCTGATGCTTCCTGCACTGTTAGATATTTTGCCACTCTCCACCCATTGTACATAAACCACCGTGCTCTGTGCCTGGAAACTTTCAGCAATGTTGTTGTTGTTATGTGCCGTTGAGTTGCCTGTGACTCATAGCGACCCCCTGTACAACAACCCTAAACCCTGATCTGTCCTGTGCCAATCTTACCATCTCCGACACACCTACCCCCATTACCCCAGTCACTGAATCAATCCATCTCATAAAGGGCCTTCCTCTCCGGTGCTGTCCCTCCACCCTCCCAAGCATGACGTCCTTCTCCAAGGACTGATCCCTCCTTGAACATGTCCAAAGTATGTCAGATGAAGCCTCAGAATCCTTGCCTCCAAGGAGTAGCTTGGTTTCACCCTCTCTGGGATGAACCTGTTTGTTTTCTTAGCAGTCCGTGGTATATTCAATACTCATCTCCAGCACCACAACTCAAAGGCATCAATTGTCCTTCTATCCTCCCTAGTCATTGTCCAGCTCTCTGATGCATAGCAAATGATTGCAAAGACCATAGCCTGTATCAGGCACACCTTAGTCTCCAGAGTGACACTATTGCTCTCCAATACTCTGGAGAGGTCCCTAACAGCAGACTTTCCCATCGCAATAAGTCGTTTAATTTCCTGGCTGCTGGTGCCGAGAGTGTTGACCATGGAGCCAAGCAAACTAAAGCTGTGAACAATCTCAATCACTTCACCATCCATCCTGATGCTGCCAATTGTCCAGCAACGTAAGCACATTTAAATCTCGATTTCTTCACCCAGTACCCGTGGTTCCACAGTGGGTGTTAGGAAACATCTGAACTAGAGGTAGGGACCCCAGCACACTGGTGGGAACCCTGCATCAGGCCGGCAAGAGGTGGTTCCCAGGCCCTACTTTTGCTACTTGTCAGTCTCCACAAAGGTCTGCAAATGAAGGAGACAGTGGTGCTACCCAAGGGACCTTCTGGGTGAAGAACGTGGCCTGCTCACGGGCTGTCCAGTCTGGAGCCCACGGCCACAGGGGGCCACTGAGCATTCGAGCAACAGGACCTGGAGTGGTGCCGTTTTTTTTAGAAAAATCTGTTTTATTTTATTATGTTTTGTGTGTGTGTACTATCGAATCAGATCTGACTAGTACAGATGGAGATTGGCCCTCCTTCTCCAGAAGAGCATCTGATGGATTTGAACCACATACCAGCAGCCAAGAAATTAAAAGACGTATTGCAATAGGAGAAGTCTGCTGTTAGGGACCTCTCCAGAGTACGGAAGAGCAATGGTGACACTCTGGAGACTAAGGTGCACATGATCAGGTCTTTGCAGTCACTTGTTATGCGTCAGAGAGCTGGACAATGATTAGGGAGGACAGAAGGAGAATTGATGCCTTTGAGCTGTGGTGCTGGAGAAGAGTATTGAATGTACCATGGACTGCTAAGAGAACGAACAGGTTCATCCTAGAGAGGGTTAAACCAGACTGCTCTTTGGAGGTAAGGATTCTGAGGCTTTGTCTGACATACTTCGGACATGTTCTAAGTAGGGACAGGTCCTTGGAGAGGGACATCAGGCTTGGTAGGGCGGCGGGACAGTGTAGGAGGGGAAGATCCTCTATGAGGTGGATTGATTCAGTCACTGGGGTAATCGGGGTGGATGTGTCAGAGACAGTGAGACTGACACAGGACAGAGCAGAGTTTAGGCTAATTGTATATAAGGTCGCTAAGAGTTGCAAGCGACTTGACGGCACATAAAAACAACCTCTGGGACTGTAGTGTAGCTTCTTGCCGCATATGACCTCGTTGGGCTCCGAGGCTGCAAATCACATGGAAGAGATTACACACCGCTGTCCTGCAGAGGTGCTGGGGGGTCCACACAGCCAGAGAGCAGTGGGGCTGGCTGGGGTGAGCACCACACTCTTTACTGACTTGCCCCCAACCCCGGAACATCTTCATCTAATTGCAGCTAAATTTAAATTGTAATGACCACATAGGGCTACCATATTGGACAGCACCTCTCCAGAACATCTCGTCATCACAGAGGGTCCTATGGTCTAGAAGCTGGTCTTTGAGAGACCCTGGTGAGGGGGGTGTGTGTGTGTGTTGGGAGGGGGTACTCTGAGCTTTGTTTGTCTGACTTGAACTTCTGACCACATCACTCTTTCGTTCTCATTTCCAGGAGCAACTTCCTCTGAGAAGGATGATCACAAGGGTGAGTGATGGGGACCGAGGAGGGGAGGTATTGAACTCTGCCTCTGGGCGTCTGGGGGGCCGACTTCTCTGCTCAGCCTAGATTTTCCAGGAGCATGGGATCAAGGACTTGCTTCAGGGTTATGAGGTGGACAGTGAGCTTTGGAATCAGACAGATTCCAGGTCTACCAGTGACTAAACATGTATGTGTCTCTGTCTGTCTCTCCTCCTCCTCCTCCTCTTCTTCTTCTTCTTCTTTTCTCTCTCTCTCTCTCTCTCTCTCTCTCTCTCTCTCTCTCTCCCTCCCTCCCTCCCTCCTCTTCTTCCTCTCTCTGTCTCTCACATACACACACTCACAAGATTACATTACAGCACTTAGGTATCTGATTTGTAAAGTGAGAGTCATAGTGGTTCTGCTGGCTCTCTTTCCCTCTCTCTCTCTCCTCCCCCTTCCTTTCCTCCCTCTCTCTCTCTCCCTCCTTCCTTCCCTCCCTCTCCCTCCTCCTGCTCCTCCTCCTTCTCCTCTTCCTCGTCCTCCTCCTTCTTCTTCTTCTTCTTCTCTCTCTCTCTCTCTCTCGCACAAGACTACGGCACTCAGGTGTTTGATTTGTAAAGTGAGGGTCATAGTGGTTCTGCTGAGGAATTTTGATGTGGATGGATGGGTGCATGTAAGTGTGTACACGGGGCCCGAGCTGTTCCACGAGCTGTGTGTAGCACGCAGTTGCTATGTGCCCTCGAGTCGGAACTGACGCATAGCTGGCCCTCCAGGGGCCATGGCCTCCCTTCAGAGACTGTCACGCATGTGTATGGGAAGGAGGGTGTCTATCTTTCTCCTTCAGGGTGACTGGTGGGCTCAAACTATGTGTCTTACTTAGAATTGGCAGTGTACCTTCTTTTCTCTCTCTCTCTCAAATTTATTTTAATGGAAGTTTACAGAGACTCTGGATTTCCAGTCATTCGTTGTTGCACTGTTCTTCCTGCCCACCTCCTCCCCCCAGTTCACTCTTCTCCTGGAAAAGAAAAAGAAAAACTCTTTCATTGTTATGCAATCCCTCTCCACAACTCCACTATGTAGCCTTCGTTCTGGACTCCTGTCATGACAATATCTAATCCTATATTCCTGTTAAACAGTTCTCTCCCTCATCTGTTTCAATGCAGTATATATACATCATTTATCTGTTCTTTCTCAGTCTCCCCCTAACCCCCACGTCAGTCCTTTTTTACAACAATGGCATTATGCCGTATTTGTCTTTTTTTGTGACTGAGATATTTCACTCAGCATAATGTCCTGCAGGGTCATCCATTTTGTAGAATATTGCATGAGTTCCTTGTTTTTCAGTGCTGCATAGTATTCCATTGTGTGAATATACCACAGCTTCTCTATCCATTTGTTTGTTGATGGGCACTTGGGTTGTTTCCAACTCTTTCCTATTGTGAACAAAGCTGAAATAAACATAGGTGTGGGCCATGCACCTTCTCGGGGCAAGGCCACCCGAGCTCCCCTGTAGTTTGCCGTTGGCACCCACATCTGTGCACTGCAGGCAGAGTCAGTCGGTGCTCCCTAACTGGGTTTCACGGGGTGTGCAGTAGCTGTATCCCAAGTCTGCCTTTTCTCGACACAGATGGTCTTGAAGGCCTGCCGCCCACACAGATGTACATTCTCCTGGGGGTCCTGGGCGCCTGTCTCCTCTTTCTGCTCATTCTGGCCACCTTCCTCCTGCATCGCCAGTGTCAGAGAAAACGTGGTAGGTGTCAAGCAGCGGGACAGACGACCTGGACAGGCTGTGGGGCCTGGACAGACTGGGGGTGGGGTGCGGCTGTGACTGGAGAAGAGACTGGTGAATTCAGACCCCCTGATTGTTCTCAGGCATCCCCAGCAGACAGAACAAGGACCAGAATCAACCGGAGAGGTGAGATCACTGGGAATGAACTCTGAGCTCCCACCCAGCCCTCTATTTCCAACCCCCGACACTAATTCTCATCTTCTATTCTTTCCCTTCAGCACCAGTATTGATGTAGTCAAGAGCCCACAAGGTGAGGGAGCGAGGAGGAGGAGGGAGACGCCTCAAGAGGGGAAGTGGAGATTCACTGAGAGCGAGGGAGCAATGAATGAAGAGAGAGGGGATGTTTGGGCACATTCTAGAATGTTCTGGTTGAGCTGAAAGATGGACTCTGAAACTCGGTGATGGCAAGCAAACTGGTCTTCTAAGGATGACCCTAGAGCGAATATTCATTCTGTCTCTCCAGATCCGGCCACAGTGGGTAGAGCTCCTGCCACCAATGGGAAGATTGACACCTCAGTAAGTCTTAATATTATTACTGCTCACAC
Organism: Elephantulus edwardii; assembly: GCF_000299155.1. NCBI lineage: Eukaryota > Metazoa > Chordata > Mammalia > Macroscelidea > Macroscelididae > Elephantulus > Elephantulus edwardii. Next base: position 2,499,793 of record NW_006399958.1, read on the forward strand.
TGTTGTTGTTGTTGTTGTTATGTGTCGTCGAGTCGCCTGAGACTCATAGCGACCCTATGTACAACAGCCCTAAACTCTGCTCTGTCCTGTGCCAATCACACTGTCTCTGATACTCCCATACTGATTACCCCAGTCACTGAATCAATCCACCTCATAGAGGGCCTTCCCCTCCTGCGCTGTCCCTCCCCCCTCCCAAGCATGATGTCCTTTTCCAAGGACCTGTCCCTCCTTGCAATATGCCCAGAGTATGTCAGACAAAGCCCCAGAATCCTTGCCTCCAAGGAGTTGCTTGGTTTACTCCTCTCCAGGATGAATCTGTTTGTTTTCTTGGCAGTCCATGGTACATTGAATACTCTTCTCCAGCACCACAGCTCAAAGGCATCAATTCTCCTTCTATCCTCTTTGGTCATTGTCCAACTCTCTGATGCATAACAGGTGATTGTGAAGACCATGGTCTGTATCAAACACACCTTAGTCTCCAGAGAGACACCATTGCTCTTCAGTACTGTGGAGAGGTCCCTAACAGCAGACTTTCCCATGGCAATGCGCCTTTTAATTTCCTGGCTGCTGGTGCCAAGAGTACCTTGACAAAATTGCATCTGTTTCATGGGTAATTTGGGAGTTTCTTCATTGTGTGGTTCCTGTTCCTGGTCTATCGAGTTGTTGACCAGGGCTGCATTCATCTCAGGCCTGGTCTGGAGTTGGAGGATACATTTTGAAGACAGCTGCTCCCGTGGTTCATGGCAGGAGGCCCCAGGTCCTCACCGTGTTTGCCCCTCTGTTTAGCCAACATCCCCCCTGGGATGAAGAATCCGAGGGAGGGGGTGGGGAGGAAGCCATCACATCTAACATGACCTCATCTAGGACATGGCCTGTCATCCCGTCTGCCAGATGCTATTGGTCAAATAGTAGACGGTTAGAGCTCCCATGAAGTCAGCGCTGACTCAGGGCAACTCCACCCCCAACAGATCTAGGTTATTAAGCTCCACATGGCTGTCACGGGCTGATTTTTGGAAGAGGGGCGCCAAGGCATATGCCCTAGTCTGTCTTAGTATTGGAAGCACTGCTGAAACTTGTTCAGAATCATTGCAACACTTAAGCCTCCACTGACAGATGGATATGGGCTGCACAGAAGGTGCATGGACTGGAAATTAAACCCAGGTCTGCAAAGAGCCAGTTAAGCTCTTGACTACCATCTGAAGGTCAGTGGTTCAAACTCACCAGCCACCCCGTGGGCGAAGGATGCAACAGTCTGTTTCTGCAAAGATTTGCAGCCTTGGAAACTCTACAGGGCTCTTCTACCCTTTCCTAAAGGATCATTATGAGTCTGACATTACTTGATGGTAATGGATCTCCCGTTCATTGATGGGTCTCCCATTCACTGATGGGTCTCCAGTTCATTGATGGGTCTCCCGTTCACTGATGGGTCTCCAGTTCATTGATGGGTCTCCTGTTGACTGGTGGGTCTCCTGCCCATTCATTATTGGGTCTCTTATTCATTGATGGGTC
>NW_006399958.1:2501421-2504253 GCF_000299155.1 Elephantulus edwardii
TCATTGATGGGTCTCCTGTTCACTGATGGGTCTCCAGTTCATTGATGGGTCTCCTGTTGACTGGTGGGTCTCCTGCCCATTCATTATTGGGTCTCCTATTCATTGATGGGTCTCCTGTTCACTGATGGGTCTCCTGTTCATTGATGTGTCTCCTGTTCATTGACGGGTCTCCCATTCATTGATGGGTCTCTTTATTTATTGATGAGTCTCTTGCATAGTAAGTGAGAAGACTATCACTGAGCTTCTACTGCCCCCTTTGTTACACATAGAAACCCTGATATCATGGTGTGTGTGGTTGGGGTGGAGGACAACCACACAATGACAGAATTGAGCACCGTCTTGCAAGCCGAGTACTAATATCTCCTCTACAAAGCCCCCTTTCCCTCACCCTCAGCCACCCTGATTCAGTCTGGCCTCTTTCTCAGATCCCAGATGCAGGAGGTTCCCAGGAGGTGACATATGCTCAGCTGAACCACCAGATCCTCAATCAAAGAGCAGCCCCATCTCCCCTGTCCACGGTGCCCATGGCTGAGTCCATCACATATGCAGCTCTTGTCAGGCGCTGACCCACGGGCTCACATGGATGCTACTACCCCTGAGGACACGGGACATCACTCAGGAAGGAGTCTGAAGAAGACACTTGGGGGGTTTCCCCTGTAGAATCATGTTGGCTGGAGAGTGAGCCAGTCAGCTCCCCGGGAGCTACGAGCTGGCCTGTGGAGATCCCTACTCACCATCTAAGAAAGGCGGGAACCAGGAGATCTCTGCTGCAAATGAACAGCTTCTTGGAAAGATCAAATGGTAGTTATTTCCAGACCCCACCTGAGTCACTCCACAGGGACACTGCAGGAGACATTCAGCTGTGTCCACAGACTCCCTAGAGCTGCTCAGGTGTCTCCAGAGATTCTGCCCCATCTTCCCAGCTGATTCTACAGTCCAGCCACTGCCGTCAGGTTGATCCCACAAACCATATTGCAATCCCCCAGCTGCTTCCAGATAGATGCCTCTCTCTGAGAATTCGCAACTGCCACCCGGGACTTTCTTTTGATGACCTGCTCACCGACTCTCAGAGCTTCCTGAAGCTCAGTGGCTGGCCTCCAGCTGACCTCTGAGACACAGGCCTCCAGCTGACCACTGAGCCACAGGTCCCTAGACCATGCTTTACTTTGCTCATTAATAAACATTTCCAGAGACCTAAGCATTGGTAGCCTGTGCTTGGTGCTGGGGTGCACGGGTTACCGGATCTCAGCCTCTGCTTCCACAGCTGTTCAAAACTTGGTGGGGAAAACAAGATTGACAAAAGAAGCATTGGTGTTTGGGGACTGTGTGTGTTTGTGTGTGTGTGTGTGTGTGTGTGTGTGTGTGTGTGTTAGGAAGGAATGAGGAAATGGCTTGAAGGATGTGTCACAGGTGAAAGAAGGGAGCTGGCACCCCCCCCAATGATGGCCCCCAAGCATCTACAAACTCACACACATGCACACACACACACGTCTACACACACTCTCACATATACACACAAATGGTGAGTCGAACCCACCCAGAAGTGCCATGGAAGACATGGTGATTCACTTCTGAGAAGTCCCAGTGCCGAAGTCTTAATGTAGAAGTTGTGCTCTGCACGCATGAGGCCAGAGTTAACTCTGACAACAGCTTACAACAACCGCCTCAAGCTGCTTCTTCAGACCCCAGCAGCACCCCTTGCAGACTGAGTCAATCCAGGGTCTCAGGCTGGCTCTGGTGTGCCCAGCAAGATGACTACAGCCTCTCCTTTACTGGACGGCTAAGAGTTATTGAAAAGATACAGAGAGAAGGACAGAGGGAGAGAGAGGGAGAGAAGAGGGAAGGGAAGGAGGGAGGGGGAGAGGGAGAGGGAGGGAAGGAAGGGAAGGAGGGAGGGGGAGAGAGAGAGGGAGAAAGGGAGAGGGAGGGAGGGAGGGAGTGAGAGAACTATGTTATTCATTCATAACTGAGAAGTAAGGTCAGACCAATTACAGACCAAATAAAGGCATTTTATTTCTTTTACCAAACTGATGATACACCCCCCCCAAACACAGACATGAACTCACGCACCATGCGCGCACACACACACACACACACACACACAGATATACTACTAGCCATAACTATGATTACACTAGTTCTCTTTCATGTAATACTATTTAATGCTCTGGTGGCTTAGTGCTAAGGAATTGTGCTGTCAGTGCAAAGGTATGCAGTTCGAATCCACCAGCTGCTCTGTGAGAGACAGATGGGCTATCTCTTCCTATGTGATTTACAGCCTCTGAAAACCCATGGGGAGGGTCAGCTAGGGGTTTATTGTGACTCGATGATGCCCAACAACAACAGGTAGAGGTTGTCAACATGCTTCTAGTAGATAAAACATGATCTGACCAACGGAAAAATGCTTGCCAGCTGCCAGGAGAATTTTAGGGTTCCCCCTTTCACATGAGAATTTCAGAAGTTTCTGTGGTGAATGTGTGGCCTGAGACTAAATTATGTTTAGTTGAATTCTAATGAAAAACTAAATAACTATTAAAGAGTTATGAGCGGATCAGAATTTAATCTCATGACAGTTTCTTCGGTGCCTCTGATTGGGCTGCAGCTCAAGAAATGTGCAACAGGTAGAAGCTTCCCCGATCCTCTGCTGTCCTCAAGACCACTGTTACCGTATCAAATGGGAAATACAGCATTAAAAATTATAAGATCGCTTACTGAGTGGCCTAGTGGCAAGAAGCTACACTGCAATCCCAGAGATATGTGGTTCGAATCCACCAGAAACTCTGCTGGAGAAGGAGGGGCAATTTCCTCCTGTACCAGTCCGATCTGATTTGA
>NW_006399958.1:2504634-2510437 GCF_000299155.1 Elephantulus edwardii
CTTTCCTGCCCTCCTCTCCCTCCTCTTCTGTCCCTCTCTCTCTCCCCCTCCCCCAGCCAGAACTGACACCTAGCTGACTCCCCAGTGAATTTCCAAGGCTGTAAAAGGCAAGAGAGGAGATTGCTCATCTTCAGCACAGCCTTTCCATTACTAGCAAAAATATTCGTCAAGTAAGAAGCCCCCTAAAGGACCTACATAAACAGAATTAAAGCCATTCCGATGGATGAGAAGACTTCTCAAGACTTGACAATGTGAAAATAACCACATTGCCAAGTGCAATCAACAAGCCCAGTGCAATTCCTATCAAAACACCATTGACGTTATTCACAGAAGTGATAAAACTAATCACCAACTTTATAGGAAAAAGGAAAAATATCACAGAATCACAAAGAGGCATGGAAGAAGAAAATTAAAGCTAGAGGCCTGATTTCAAAACTTATTACCCAGCCGTGGTACTCTAAACAGCACCGGGCTGGGTAAATGACGCGTACATTAATCAATGGAATGGGACTGAAAACCCAAAAATAAACCCACCCACCTATGGACAGCGGATGTAGGACAAAGAAATGAAATCCATTAAATAGGGAAGACACTGTCTCTTTAACAGCTGGGGATGGCAAAACAGATCATCCTTTTCAGAAAACAGAAATAAGATTCATACCATATGCCACACGCAAAAATTAGATCAAGTTCATTGCCATAACACATAACACTACAGAGATTATCAAAGAAAAATGTAGAGGAAATTTAGGATCCTCAATCTAGAGAATAAGTGTTGTTGTTGTTGTTAAGTGCTATCAACTCGTAGGCGACTCCTAGCGACCCTATGAACGAAAGACCTGGACACTTGTATAACTTTCATCCTTTCTCCAGGTTCATAGGGTTTCAGGAGGCAAGCTATTTCAGAAGTGGATGCCACTCCTGCTTCCCAGCTTGTTTTAATCTGGGAGCTTCACCAAACACTGTCCACCGTGGGTAACCATGATCGCATTTGACACATGAGTGTCACAGTGTTCAGCTTCCCAGCAACCACGAGTTTACCTCTGTACAGCAAGTGGACACACCAGGACTAGTAGATCATTGCTATAGAGAGCCAAGCAATGCTTTATACAGAGATACAAGCAACCTTGGGAGGGTCACAGAGATAAGAAGGAAGGGAAAGGAGAAGAAAAGCATCAAAAACCCCTGCCTCATCACTGTGGCTTTGCTTTTTCGTTTGTGTGTTTGGTTTATTTTGTTTAAAAAAATTTGTTTAAGTTCCCCATGAGGATTTGAACTCCTGGTCTGCTCCTTCCACCTTAGCTCAGGATTCTTCCACAGAGTCTTTGAATAACATCTTCTTTCACAGTAGCCAGGCGTCACCAGTGCTTCCGGGATGACGGTGATACTTAACCACAACACAGCTTCCTGCTCCTGTTTCCCAGTCTCCTTCTTCCTCTGTTGCTCCAGGAGCCTCGAGAGTAACTGTGGTGTCTTAACTATCTGCCTGTAAGCATTTCAGACCCCACGCAGCACACAACACACTGGGAGATAGAAATAAAGCTCCAAGCATTCGATTACATCAATTCATCAGGATGTCCCAAGACACCACCTCTCCAAGATTCTCAATTTCTTGGCTATTTGCTCGTTTGATTTCCTGTTTTGTGGTTGTTGTGAACAATTCATTTAAGCTTGGTAATTGTACGTAGTTGCCAGCTATTATATATCGTCTGGGTCATATTTCCTCCCTTCTCTCTGAAGCAAGTTTTCACTCTCGATTCCCTTCATGTTTAGGTTGAATATGTGCAGCCACGTCCACGGCAGTATTCATTACAGTAACAAAGATGGAAACAAGGGAAGTTTCTGTCAATGGACAAACGCATAAAGAAACAACCAGGACATTAACACGAGGGAGTTCTACATAACCCTAAAAAACAGTAATGAATTCGCTAAATGCCTCATACAACGGATGCATCTAAAAAACATCGTGCTAAATGAGATGAAGTAAGTCCCAAAAGAGATGCAGTAGCAAGCCATCGTCCCAGAGAGCTAAGAAACGGTTGACACAAAGATAGAATCATTTTTTGCACGGTCACCAGGGAAGGGTAAAGATGGAAAGACAAATAAAATGTAGGGGAGCTCTGGCGGCCTAGTGGCAAGAAGCTGCACTGCAATCCCAGAGATATGTGGTTCAAATACACCAGAAGCTCTGCTGGAGAAGGAGGGGCAATCTCCTCCCGTACTAGTCAGATCTGATTTGATGGTACACACACACACACAGAGACAAATAATAATAAAATAAAAATTAAAAAATTTAAAAAGGTATAGAGAAGTAAGTAAACCAGTATAAAAGAAAAATTTTATTACTAAAAAAGTAAAAGTGTATAAATAGATAACAATGTTTGTATTATTGTTATGTACCATCGAGTAGGAACCTACTCATAGCTGACCCTTCAGTGGGTTTACAGAGGCAGTAACTCTGATGGGAGGAGACTGCCCGTCTCTCTCTCCCCTGGAGCAGCTGGTGGGTTTGAACTGCCTGTCTTCAGGTTGGCAGAGCAACTTCTCACCACTAGGCCACCACAGCTACCTAGATAATAGGGATTTCTCAATCAGTATAGAGAACAACCTTCTTCTTAAGAAAGATGAAAGAATATTCAAGAAGCGGATAATCAGAACAGTATTACTAAAGAAAGAAGAGACAAACAAAAAAATTTAAAAAAAGAAGAAAACAGACAGGTCTGGGAGGTCTAATGAAAGTAAAATTCCAGAGAGGAAATGAGAAAAATGCAGCCACATTAGGAAGATTAAAATGTTTTACTGGACACAATGTGTATGAAAAGTTGAAGAACACATTCACTTCCTTTTTTTTACATTCACTTCTTTTTAAAACTCTCTATCACAATAAAAACAAATTCATTTTTTTCTTAACTTAAGAAAATTAAAAAAAAAAAAGATGCTCACCACTGGGCCAATTGGCAGCATTGGTATGGATGGTGAAGAGATTGAGACAGTTAACAGTTTTTGTTTGCTTGGCTCCACAGTCAACACTCTTGGTTATAGCAGCCAGGAAATCAAGAGACGAAGTGCAATGGGAAAGTCGACTGTGAGGGACCTCTCAAGAGTACTGAAGAGCAACAATGTCAGGTTGGAGACTAAGGTGTGCATGATCCGGGCTATAGTCTTCACAACCACGTGCTATGCATCAGAGAGTTGGACAGTGAATAGGTTGATAGAAAGAGAACTGATGCTTTTGAGCTGTAGTGCTGGATAAGAGTGTTGAATATATCATGGACTGCTAGGAGAACAAACAGGTTTGTCCTGGAGAGGGTGAAGCCGGAATGCTCCTTGGAGTCAAGGATTCTGAAGTTTGGTCTGACATACTTTGGGCATGTTGCAAGGAGGGACTGGTCCTTGGAGAGGGACATCATGTTTGGCAGAGTGGAGGGATGGCGCAGGAGAGGAAGACCCTCGATGAGATGGATCGATTCTGTGACTGGAGCGGTGGGATTAAGTGCGTTTGAGATGGCTAAATTGGCACAGGATAGAACAGCATTTAGAGCTCTCATACATAGGGTCGCTATGAGTCGCAAACAACTCAATGGCACATAACAACAACAAACAACAACAAGAAAATATATGTTTGTTGGTTGCCTGGCTGGTCAAAGGCAAAGGCCAGGATCATGAAAGGGAGATGACTTGTCCCAGTGGGTCCCGTCTCTGTACAAGGCAGAGTCAGGACTGGACTCGGGTCTGGTCTGAAAGGTTCCCACAGAGTCAGCTGTGTCCTCAGCCCAACATTTAGAGAGAGCAGAGGCCCACAGAGAGGAGCTGTTCCTTTCCTGTGAGTGTACCGATGACAAAACCGCATGATAGGATCTAAGACAGGTCACACCCTGAGCCGGTCTATCTGCAGGCTCTGTGGCCACTAGATTTCATCTGCGGCCCGGGGACCATGCACGGCAGCCCGGCACTGACCCTCTCTGTCCTGTGTCTTGGTAAGCTCCATGGAACGGGGGTGGGGTGAGGTCCTTCTCCTCACACACAGGGTCCTAGTCCTGTGGGGGACCCCAGGGGCTCCAGAGCCTACAGAGGAAGCTGGGCCTTCACGGGGTCGGGTGTTCTCAGCCATGTCCTGACCTGAGTGCTCAGGGTCCTGTCCACCATGTGGTCACTGTGTGTGGGTTGCAAGGACACGATTCTCATGGGCTTTCTCTCCAGGGTTGTGTTGGGGCCAGCGGGACCAGGTGCAAATGGGTGAGTCCTCCCTAGACTCCTCAGCTCAAGACTTTGATGTCCACGGGGAACCGTCTGGAAACTCAGGGAAGTACTGAGGGTCTAGGCTGAGGGTGGGGGCAGTCTAGGAGACGAGAGCCTTCAGATGAGAGCTGGGGACACTGGTGGACAGGGACTCCTAAGGGTTCCAAGTCTGATTTCTTCACAGGGACCCTTCCCAAACCCTCCATCCGGGCTGACCCAGGGCCCACCATCAATGTGGGGACACGTGTGACCATCTGGTGTCAGGGATCTCAGCAGACGGATGTCTACAGACTGTATAAAGGAGGGTCATTTCTTAGGACTATGACCCTGCGTAATCCCAGGGACACTAGCGGCTACACCACCATCCTCTCCGTGGACGCACAAGATGCTGGGCGGTACCAGTGTGCACATCTCAGCTCTAGTGGCCGCTCAGAGCTGAGTGACCCCCTGACCCTCACTGTGACAGGTGAGAGCGAGGAATCATGCATCACACCTCCCTCCTGTGTGGGCTCCTTGTCACAGGAACTAGGAATCCGGTGCAGTCTCCAGGCAGGGACCCTCACACTTCCTAGGGGACGTCTGTTAGGCGAGGTAATGTTAGTGACCATGTGTCCTTCAAATTGAGGCCCCTCTTCCTCTGTCAGGAGTGTACCCCCACTCTAAGCTCTCCCTCTCAGCCCTTCCAACCTCACTGTCTGCTACAGGAGAAAATGCATCTCTCATCTAGGTCAGTAGGCATGATCTTGCCCGGCTCAGGTGCGCTTGGGTCCTCTGAGTGGGGAGTCCAGGCCCCCTCCTTTCCTCTGGACGCCCTCAGAAACTCCCATGGAGGTGCAAACACACATCACGGTTCTCTCAGCACTCGCCTCTAAGCATGGCTGCACCCCAGTTACCCCATGGATCGTGAGGTCACAGATGAGGGAGCCAGTAGCCAGCAATGCCTTCTTCTGGGCCCCCCAAGTTGACACTTCTTATGCCCAGGGGAGCCCTGGAGGTGCTGGGGTGATTGGTGAGCGTGGCCTCATAGTGGAGATTCACTGAAGACAGCCTGAGGACCAGTGGGGACCAGGCAGCCCCATGGGTGGTGTGGTGGTGGGAGCTCCTGACACCCCTTCTTCTTCTTTCCAGGGCTGTACAAAAAGCCAGTCCTCTCAGCCCAGCCAGGCCTGCTGCTGCGGCCTGGGGACAAGCTGACCCTGAAGTGTCAATCGGGTCCTGGATATCACACGTGTGCATTAGCCAAGGGCAAGCGGCTCTCAGACCCCCAGTTCCTGTTCAGATGGAGGTCTAATCCCGACTTCCTCCTGGGCCCTGTGGACCACAACACTGCAGGCCAGTACTGGTGCTACTACAGTGGACGCAACCTCTATGAATGGTCAGCCCCCAGTGACCCGCTGGGCATCATGGTGGCAGGTGTGGAGTCCCTCATCCCGATGGGCTGCTCAGCTTGGGGTCTGGGTCCCCTCAAATGACAAACATATCAAGGCGGGCAAGGTCCTGAGCAGAGCTGATATGGCAGCTTTGAGCCCAAAGAAGGGAGATGAAAGAGAGAGAATGGGGGGGG
>NW_006399958.1:2511028-2514929 GCF_000299155.1 Elephantulus edwardii
AAGAAGAAGAAGAAGAAGAAGGAGAGAGAAGAGAAGAGAAGAGAAGAGAAGAGAAGAGAAGAGAAGAGAAGAGAAGAGAAGGGAGAATGGAGAGAGAGAGGTCAGGAGAACCTATGGACACTGAGAGCTATTAAAGAGGGGACACAGACAGAGGGGCCCTGCAGACAAGAAAACAGTTCCAGAAAGGTGGGCATGATGGGCCCTGGATGGCTTCTGACACACCATGGCCCCTTTCTCTTACAGGATTTTATAGGAAGCCCACGCTTTCAGTCCACCCAGGTCCCACAGTGACCTCAGGACAGAATGTGACCCTGCAGTGTCGCTCGGAAAGCTGGTTTGACACATTCCACCTGTTCAAGGAGAACCACACGGGGCCCCTCTTACATCTTTACATGCAGAATCACGCTGGGTCGCTCCATATTAACTTCACCCTGAGCCCTGTGGCCTCAGCCCACGGGGGGAGCTACAGGTGCTACAGTTCACACAGCACCTCTCCCTACCTGCTGTCACACCCCAGTGACCCTCTGGAGCTGGTGGTCTCAGGTAAGGAACATCTGGTCAGGCCTCCCTTGTCCTCATAGTTCAGAGCCCAGGAGAGAGCTCCAGGCTGGTGGGGAGGAAGGGGGGGTCTGAAGAAGTCCCCCAAAGGAGATCTCCCTCTAGGGAGGGACCAGGGCGGGATGGTGAAGGATGATGCCTCATCCTCAATTCTCAGCTTTGAGGCACACATGTCCTCTTGGTGGGGAGCAAGGGACTGGAAAGGGTCAAGGTTGACCAAAGAGAAAGTCTCGAAGAACCCTCATTTTCTTCTCCTCGGAATCTTCACTTTTGCAGACTCTCTCCCAGAGACCAAATCAAGAGTGGGTGAGTACCAGAGGGCTCTCTCTCCCTGGGGGTCTGCACACTTACGCTGTCAGCTAAAAGAGATAGTACTCCATGCACTCCAGCAATGTATGTCTGTGAGGCTGAGAAATGAGCAGAGATAAGGGCCTTGACCCAGGTCTGAAGTGTCCTAGTGCTGGAACCCAGGGAGAAGTGGTCACAGCAGAGAGAGAATTAAGGTCTGAGGGCAGGAGTGGGGGACTGATGCCCTTCACTCTGTCCTGGGAACAGGATGCAGACATGAACTCTCTGACAGGTGGGTGAGGGGCTCTCACTTGGGAGGGGAAGGTGCAAGGAGCCCAGTGCTTTGTTCTCTAACTTTCCCTGCAGGAAGAAAAGGCCCTGTCACCATTTACAAAAGGGAAGCAGCCCAGCGTGACATCATGTGGGAGGGACCAGACAGTGACAGGGCAGCTGTGATATCATGGAGAAGGGACCAGACAGTGACAGGGCTGTGACATCATGTGGGAGGGACAGGACAGTGGGAGGGAAGCTGTGACACTGGGTGGGGAGGGATAACAGTGGGAGGGTATTGTTGATCGAGGGTAAAGTATATTAATGATGAGACAGAACACCAAGAATGTGTAAGTAAACAGAGGTAAAGCAGGAGGCGAACAGTTTAAACAACTGAAGCTCAGAACCCAGCTTCCCTGGGCCTTTATTGAAAGTTGCCAGGGAGCAAATCACAAAGAGAATGCTATGCACATGAAGCTAATTTCTCTTGAAAACCTTATGCTTGACTCAGGAGGGAGGGGTTAGCAAATACAATATAAGAATCCTCTAAACGTTTAAGGTTTGCCTTAGTGTCTACCCCTGTGAACATTTAAAGTTTGCCTTAGTGCTTCAGGGTGAATTCCAGCTTGTATCCACGCCTCCCTCATATCCTGGTACAGCATTTGGTTTATTATAAATATTTAGTATAAAATTTGGCTTCCCACAGGAGAGCAGCAGTACTTCTCCTCATCCAGGTGAGCTCAGACCTGAGAGAAGCAGCATTAGCATGAGGGAAAGAACAGGACTGAAAACGTACACACCCACTGGTTCAAACGCAGGCAGCCCTAGCACCTCCAGCTGTGGCGCCCTTGGCAGGTCCAGCTTCCTCTCTGAGGCTCATTTCACTCCTCTTAGAAGAAACTCCCAGCCTCTCCTCCCAGCTGTTTGGAGATACAGAGGAGGCCCCACAATGAGAGTCCTGGGCACGGGCCTGCATGGACGCTGCACTCAGGACAGGGCAAAGCCCTCCTCCTGATTCACTGTCCCCCCACGAACACAGGACCTGTGTACAGACCTGCCCTGTGGGAGGGTGTCAGAGCTCAGCAGAGCAGAGCACACAGCAGGGCTGGGCTGTTAGATGAGTGGGGACTCAGGTTTGATGGACAAGTCTCTGTTCTGGTATCCACCTGAAGGAAAGGAAGATAGAGGGGTGTTTAAAAAACAAAAACAAAAACCAAACCAACAAAATGGATAAGAGGATTGTGAGCTCCAATCTCAACACTGCTGGTTAGTGGGCGAGGGAGCCTAGAAGTGAACATATAACCAATCTACCTGGGTCTCAATCAACTAGTGCTATTATTATCACAGAGTTACCACAAGGGCATGACTTCCCAAACGTCATTTCTTTTCTTACAGTTGAGCAGGTTAGAAGTCTCAATTCAGGATCCCAGCTCTCAGGGAACACCCTCTCCGTTCTGTCTGTCGGTTCTGGTTCTGGAGAGAAACCCTCCTTTCCGTCAACACCCATGGGCCAGGCGTTCTCTTCTCGACTCCCCTGTGGCTAGTCACTTCCTCACACAGGAGCAGGAGTCCAGAAGGACACGGTTCTCCCCTGGCAATTCTTTCCCGGGGACTCTCGGGTGTCCCCTTTCTCCGCTAGCCTGTCTCCTCTTCTCATCTCTACTGCTGTAAAAGGTGACACGGGTCACATGGGTAGGAAGATCCCCTTACCCTGATCACGGCTGTGATGTGATTCAAGAAAGTCGTACTCTTTTCTTAGTCCTTCCACAGCTTTGTGGCTTATCACATCATGGGGTATTGCTCCATAGTTCCCTCGCTGTGTCATGACATCCACGTATCCTGGGAGGACACAAGTCCACCCACGGCAGTTTCTCCACCTGTAACACAGCGGAGTTGGAAGGTGGCAGCGTCATGCAGCTTGGCTGCTCGATGGTCCAGGTGCTTGCAGGCGGGGGGGAAGCAGGAGAGAGCAGCCTTGACTCACCCATGCCCTTGCTTGTGCCCAAGGTCTCCCGTGGTACCTCAAAGCGCTGATTGGGGTCTCCGTGGCCCTCATCATTCTGGTCCTTCTCTTTCTCTTCATCCAACGCCAACGCCGGAGAAAACGCAGTAAGTAAACTGAAACAGGGGCTTTGTTCACGTGGCCACGTGAGGTGAACGAGATCTTTGGGGCGGACTAAAAGTCCACGCAGGGTGACAGCCAGGAGGCCAAGACATGAGCCAAGGGCACCTTAGAAACACTTCTCCACGTTCATAACTAGCAAAGGAAGACAGAGGAGATGGAAAGGAAACACAAATACAGCAGACATTCAGAGACATTCAGATCAAAGGAAGAGAAGGAGGAGTCTTTCTTGACAAGCCTGTAACTTGAACAATGACACCATGGAGGTACTCAGTCCTGGGGACAATCAGCCACACAGACAGGGGAGGACAGAAGGACAAAGACAAAGACCACAGAGAGGCAGTGGGAAGCACGGTGCTGGGATCTGGGAACTGAAGTCAGCGTGGTGACGTTTAAGATGTACGTGTGAATGGTTGGATGGAATGCGGGTCAGCTCTGAGAGTTTTCATTTGGGAGAAAGAAAGAAAGAGAGAGAGAGAAAGAGAGAGAGAGAGAGTGAGAGAGAGAGAGAGAGAGAGAGAAGAGAGAGAAATAAAGAGAGAGAGAGAGAAAAGAGAGAGAAGAGAGAGAACAAGGAGGGACAATCTCCTCTGATACCAGTCAGATCCAATCTGACAATACACACACGAATAATAATAAAACACTTAAAAAAAAAAAGAAACT
>NW_006399958.1:2515029-2525916 GCF_000299155.1 Elephantulus edwardii
TCTGCTGAACAAGGAGGGACAATCTCCTCTGATACCAGTCAGATCCAATCTGACAATACACACACGAATAATAATAAAACACTTAAAAAAAAAAAGAAACTGGGATACTAATGAGCTTCGCTGTGTATATTTGCGTGAAAAGAAAAGACAGGTATTTCAAGTGATTGACCATGTAAATATTTGAATGCCTTTTTTTCTCTCTTGACACTTAATATTGGAGACCCAAATACAACTTTTGTCTTTTAGTATTGAAATCATGTTCTCTGGGCTTGGAACGGAGAAGGGTTAGAAGAGTGGCCATCTTTCTCAGATCTCAGTAGATGTGCACGTGGCCTTGACAGTGGGAAGCGTAGCTAGGATCTCGGGGAACCAGGAGATCTAGTTGCAGGTTATTTTCCAACTTCCTGCAGGGACCACAGTGGCCCTAATCGAGGGCAGAAGTCTCCCAAACGCGTAAGAACACAAAGACCTCGGGTCCAGGGCCGCCCCCTCCATCCGCCCCCTCCCCACCTCGGGTCTGGGACCACCCCCTCCCCACCACTCAACACTCCTCTCTCCTCCAGCTCCAGTCCAGCCCCCGGGATCCAGGAGGAGAACTTGTGTAAGGAGGAGAGGAGATGGAAGGACCGGGGCCATGAGACAAGGAAGCTGACTGTGAATGGTCCTGAGTCTGGGCTTCACTCAACATAAATTGAAACTCTATGTCCTTGGGCACCCGGCTGACCTTCCGTGACCTGAGCTTCCCCATCTAGGAGAGAGACAGGTAATGGAAGGTCTTGGAGAATAATAATGACAGAAACCAACCAGGATCCTTTGTTCTTTTCCCACTAGGTGTGCCACTAACCTGGCCTGAGGAAGAAGTGGAACTGGGCAGTCGGGTAAGTCCCCTCTGATCATGACCATCACCATGAACTCAATCCAGTGGGCACTTGTCCCCCCTCGCAGTGCCCAGCTCTCATCAGCAGGGGCCTGCTGCCCTCTCCACTCTTGAAACTCTCTGCTCTGACGGCTTCTAAGACCTCCCTCCTCTGCTCCTTGGTTTTACCCGCCACAGTCTCCCCTAGTGAACTTCACCTGGTTGAGCACTGACCAGCAGGGTCAACGGCTGTCGAGGCTCAGTGCATTATAGTCATAGTGACCCTCTAAGAGGAGAACCACCTCATAGCGTCTCCAAGGCTAGAGTTTGTGCAGAACCCAGTCTCCAGGTCTGTGTGCTGCATGGTGACTGGTGGGCTCAGATGTTGAACTTTCTGTGACGGTCAAAGGCTTGAGCACTGTACCACCAGGCTCCTTCTCCTCTACAGCTGTGTCTGTGCTCACCAAGGGCCCTGGCAGAGGTCACTAGTGGGGATGGAGACCTAGGCAATGGGCTTATGGAGAGGTCAGTGGGGGCAGGGGTGTGGGGGTGGCTATTAAACTCCCACCAAGCAGTGGTGTGGTCTAGCTCATCTTTCTATGTATTCTCATTTGCCCCAAGTCTTGTGACTTTGGGACACCCCATAACGCGTCTTAGTTAGGCCAGAGGTTCTAAAGACCAGCTGCTGGACAGATGCCCCTCACTATCCCGCCCACCTCACAGCAAAGCCCAAATCCAACTCCCTGGAAGCAGCAACTGGCATCTCATTGTACTTCTCGAAGTATTTGGTCCCACAACCAACTCCTCATTCCCGTCCTGACTTTCTTTGACAGCTAGACTGTCTCATCCAATTCCCACCCGACGGCTCTCTGCTGTGTTGTGACAGGCATTTCCACCTCACATCCCTCCTGCACCGGCTGTCCCCCCAAATACACCAGCTGAAGGTCACTAGTGGGATGAAAGAGACCATCTCCACTTAGTGTTCACTCAACAAAGCCCCTGTAGATGAAGACACTCCCGTTTCCAAGCAGCAACAAACACCCAGATGAACCAAAGCTCAAACGCCCGATGAGAAAGGGCCACTTCCCCTTCTTGCCTGTGTGAGGCGTTAGAGGGACATGAAGGACAGACATGAGGAGGAAAACAGACAGGGGGACAAGTTGACTCTGTTCCCTCCGTCTTTGTGGGCTCCACTCTCAGGAGCCTTTGGGAGGCGGTGATTAAGCTCCGGGCTGTTAAACAAGAGCTTGCTTCTTCAAATCCACGAGTCTGTGCACAGACTCAGGATGTGTCAGTCAGCTTTGATTAAGATTTGCAGCCTGAGAAACACCAGGAAGGGTGTGTGTGTGTGTGTGTGTGTGTGTGTGTGTGTGTGTGTGCTTTATTTTGCCTTATTTGGTCATAATGAGTCTGAATTAACTGAGTAGAAATGATTCAAATCCCCTTTGGATGTTGTTCACTTCTCTCTGCTTCCCCCACCCCCAGGATGTTGTGCCAGAAGCCCCCCAGGAAGTGGTGTATGCAAAGCTGGATCACTCGATCACAAGCACAGTGCCTCACTCCCAGCCAGGGGAGACCCAGAAGGAGCCCATTCTCTATGCCACTGTGGTTTTTCATTAAACCCAGGACAAGACCCTGAGGCTCTCCTCCTATGTTGCGGGGTGGGGATGGGGGGCTGTTAGGAACCCAGAAGACACTGGAGCTGAACCCGTGAAAACTCATCTGAAGGAGCCCTACCAGCGCGGAGACCTGATGTGGGCCACCTCTGAGCTTCTGGACTCTCAACGGCAGTTCTTTCCCGATGCTCCACTCAAATCCACAGCACATCTTCCAGTCTGTGGCAATGACCCTGTAGGGTTCCAGCACCAGCCATTGACTTTGAGAAGAGTGATCTAATCGTTTCAAAGGACTCAGAAGGGTCACCGCACTGGCAGAAAACAGATTGCAATCAGAATCTCCAAATGGAAACAGTCGCAGAGGCGCAGGAAACGGTATTTCTCAAGGGCAATGAGGTTGGTGAGACTTCAGCTCATATACTTTTGGGTACACTATCAAGAGAGGCCAGTGCCTAGGGAAGACATCATCAAGCTGTCTTCCACAAAAAGAAAGAGGAAGAGTCTCAATGAGACAAACTGACACTATGACTGAGGCAAGGTGCAAACATAGCCACGTTGGTGACGCTGGGGCAAGATTGAAGTCTTTCTTTCATATTATTGTCTAGAGATTCACTACAAGTCAGAACTGAGTCCACTGCAACCAAGAACAGCACATCATATCATAAAGGTGCCCCTGCAGAAGCTCACCTGATAAACTCATGCAACTTGTAAAAGCAGACGGGATCTTTTGAATGTTGAGGTCATTGCATTATAGGTCGCTGTTGTTAGTTGTTCTGGAGTAGACTTCAACTCACAGCAACCCAATGAACGACAGATCAGAAGCTTGCCCTGTCTTAGGTCACCTTTGACATCTCTCCCATGCTCAAGCCTGTTGTTAAGGCATCTCAGGGAGCTCTGGTAGCCTAGTAGCAAGAAGCTACACTGCAATCCCAGAGGTATGCAGTTCGAACCCACCAGATGCCCTGCTGGAGAAGGAGGGGCAGTCTCCTCCTGCACCAGTCAGATCTGATTTGATGGTACACACAAAACAAAATAAATTTTTTTTAAAAAGGCATCTCATTGAGGGATCCTCTCTAGACAATGATAAATAATATCCCTATATATCTGTAAGTAAAGCAATGTATTTCTAAATAATCTAAGCTATGGAGTAGAGCCACAAATAAAATTCTTTAGTCCTGCATTATTTACAATAGCAAAGAGATGGAAGCAACCCAAGTGTCCATCAACAAACATATGAATAGAAAAACTATGGTATAGTCGTGCAATGGAATACTATGCAGCACTGAAAAAGAATGGCCTTGTAAAACACTATACAATATGGGGGACCCTAGAGCATATCATGCTGAGAGAAATTTCTCAGCCACAAAAGGACAAATACTTGATAGCACCACTGTTATTAAAGCAGGTCTGATGTGGGTGGTGGGGAGGAGAATAGGATAGATAATGGTCATTGCATTGGAACAGATGAAAGAAAGAACTATCTAAAAGGAAAAATATTATGCATTATACATATGCAACAGCCCAGCATAAGAGGTATGTCATTGCAAAGAGGTCTGTGGGGAGGAGGAGGAGGAGGCAGGTAATGTGTAACAATGAGTGAACATAAAAAAACCAAAAAAAACCCACAAACAAACCAGGGGGCTCTGGTGGCCTAGTGGCAAGAAGCTGCACTACAATCCAAGAGATGCATGGTTCAAAAACACCAGATTCTCTGCTGGAGAAGGAGGGACAATCTCCTCCTGTACCAGTCAGATGCGATTTGATGGTACACACCAAAAAAAAATAATAATAAAAATAATTTTTAAAAAGTGAACTGGTGGCGATCTCTGGTGGCTTAGTGGCAAGAAGCTGCACTGTAATCTCAGAGGTACACAGTTCAAATCCACCAGATGCTCTGCTGGAGAAGGAGGAACAATCTCCTCCTGTACCAGTCAGATCTGATTTGACGATACACACAAAAAATAATGAAATAAAATACATTTAAAAAAAAAGTGAACTGGAGGAGGGGAAGGGAGGGAGAAGGGGTAAAAAGGTGCAATAATGAATGAATGAATGAATGAATGAATGAATGAAAGTCTAACTTCTCTGTAGACATTTGTTAAAATCATAATTAAAATAAAATTTCATTTAAAAAAAGAAAATAATGTTTTCAGTCAAATTACAGTGTAAAACTAAGCTACCTAAAGGGTTAGAGAGAGTATAGATAATTAATGCCATGACACTGTCATTAGGTGTTATTAAATTGATTTAATTAATAGCAATTCTATGAACAACAGATTAAAACAATTTGCCCAATCTTGTGCCATCCTCACAATGTCAGCTGGATATAACCCACTGTGGCAGTATCAACACAGATGGGGTGTAAATGATGATAAAAGCACTTACTGATTCTCTCCCTCTCCGATTGTTCTCTAGTGAAACTTACACACAACTGACCCTCCACTAGACTTCCATAACTACAAATTTAAGATGAGGAGATTGTCAAATTTGGATGCAGTTTTTGGGCCATTGTTATTGTTGATTGCCTTCAAGTCAAGAATGGCTCATAGCGACCCTGTGAACAAAAGGATTGAATCTCCTCTACAACTATCGACCTTTATCAAAGTTCATAGAGTTATGGAAAAAATATATCCAGCAAAAAGTCCAAAGAGGCCTAGACTATGGTATAACAAGACTACCAAATAGAGCCAGAAAGGCACAATTTGAAGAGGATAAAATTGATGAATGGGACCTTCTAAAGATTAAATCCCTGTGTGCGCTAAAAACATTTTCCAACAGAGTGAAAAGAAAACCTACTGACTGGGGAAAAAAACCATTTGGCAATACCATTTCAGGCAAGGGTCTCATATCAGAAGTTGACACAATCCTACAGGGCCTCCACAAGAAAAAAGACTGATAACACAATTACAAAATGGGCAAAAGGCGCAGAAATAATTTTCACAGAGGAGCGCATTCGGTTGGCAAGCAGACACATAAAAAATGCTCAAAATATGGGCAATAAGAAATCAAACCCACCATGAGATACCATCTCACTCCAGTAAGAGTGGCAAAGTTTAGCAGGACAGCCAACAATAAATGTAGAAGAGGATGTGGCAAGATAGGGACTCTTTCACATTGTTGGTGGGACTGTAAAATGGCACAACCACTCCGGAAGGCAGTTGGGCATTTCCTCAAAAAGCTGAACATAGAAATTGCACATGACCCAGCTATTCCACTGCTTGGAATATACCCTGAGAGAATGAGAACTGAGGCACAAACAGAGATTTGTACACCCATGTTCAGAGTAGCATTATTAACCACTGCAAGAACATGGAAATTGCTCAGATGTCCAAGTACAGTCGAATAAATGAAGCAATTATGGTACATTCACATGATGGAATACTACACAGCACCCAGGAGCAATGATTTTGTAAATTATTACCTAACTGGGGAGGGACTGAAGAGCATTATGCTGAATGAACTAACACAGTCCCGTAAGGAAAATTACTGTCTAAAACCATTATTGTAGAATGAGTACGAGGACCCAAGGGGGGGGGGGGTGAGGGTGGAAGCAGAGGGGTGAAGATGGGCAGGGAGCATAATTATAGAGTCACAAAATTTTATGTGGGGGGGGTGAAGGAAATGCAAAATATTTGATGTGAAAAACAATGCATATGAACTTCGTAAATAAAGCAGTATAAAATAAAGGGGGCGGAATTATCATTAAAAAAACAACTCAGAGACTTACATAAGTGGAAACGCATCATGTTAATAGATTAAGACATTTAACACTTTGACACTTAATATTTTTAAATTCTCCATACTAAGAAAAGCAATCTTCAAATATATGCTTTCTAGCCAGATGATGTTATGCTGTTGTTATGTGCCGTCGAGTTGCTTGCTACTCATAGCGACCCTATGTACAACAGCTCTAAACTCTGCTCTGTCCTGTGCCAATCACACTGTCTGACACTCCCATCCCGATTACCCCAGTCACTGAATCAATCCACCTCATAGAGGGTCTTCCCTTCCTGGGCTGTCCCTCCACGCACCCAAGATTGATGTCCTTCTCCAAGGACCTGTCCCTCCTTGCAACATGTCCAAACTATGTCAGACGAAACCCCAGAATCCTTGCTTCCAAGGAGTAGCCTGGTTTAACCCTCTCCAGCCAGATACTCTCATCATTTTCCAAAGTGATGAAAATGATCACTAACTTCATACAGGAAGCAAAAAAAGGTCCCAGGGAATCAAAGAGACGCTAAAGAACAAAAACAAAGTTGGAGGTCTCACACTTCCTGATCTTAAAGCCTACAAAACAGCAGAGGTACTCAAAAACAACATGGTAAAATAAAACCCCAAAATAAACAAAACCCCAACACAATACTGCGCTAGTGACTGGTACCAATGGAACAGGATTCAGACCCCTGAAATAAATCCATCCCCACACAGACAACTGCTTTTTATAGACATGAAGTCCAGTAAGTCAGTGTGGGTTGAGGGGAAATCTCACACAAATGGTGCTGGCAAAACTGGACATGCACTTGCAGGAACTGAAAAGTAACTCATACCTTACGCAAGATACAAAACTAACCCAAGATAAAACAAAAACCTCAACACACAACCTCAGTCTGTAGAGATAATCAAAGCAAAACTTGGGACAAATTTGGGAGCCCCAGTCTATGACATTAGTGTCAATAGATTTATCATATAAATAAGATTTATCATAGAAATCTAAAAATACATAATTATCAGAGGTTAATGCATAATCATCAGAGGTTAACGCGTAAAGCAGATGTCTGAAACAGAGTGTGAAATATATAAAACAGGTGTTTCATAGACTGGGACCTCATAAAAATGAATTCTTATGTAGATCAAATGTGCAACAATGAATGAATGGGGAAACAATTAAATGGGAAGGATATGCCATAAAAAAATAACATAGAAATGTTAAAAAAAAGATTTCTCTTATCAGTAAAGTGAGAAGATTTAGGATAGAAAAAAATTTGGCAGCGACATATGGGACAAGGAACTCATTTCTAAAATGTATGGAAATAGCTATACCTCTCACAAAGGCACATGGTTCAAATCCACCACACGCTCTGCTGGAGAAGGAGGCGCAATCTCTCCCTGTGCCAGTTGGATCTGATTCAATGGCACATGGGAATAAAAGAAAAGAGATAGCTGTACATCAAGAAAAAGCAAACAAACAAAAAAAAAGAAAAGAAAAACCAACCAATTCTAAATGGACAGAGGACATGAATAACACTTTACCAGTGGAGACATTCAGACGGCCAAAAATCACAAGAAATATTTAAGATCACTAGACACTGTTGTTAAATGTTAAGAGTTTAGTATGACTCAAAGCGAACAACAGATATGAACTCTGTCCTTTACTGCACCAGCCTTATCTTCCTTGACACATTTCAGTCCATTGCCACAGACACTCTATGAATCCATCACGTTAAGGGTCTTCCTCTTCTTTTCTGACCCTCCGCTTTTCCAATCATGTTGTTCCTTTCCAAATAGCTTTTCCTAGCAACATGTCTGAAACATATGAGGAGAAACGTCATCATCTTTACCTACAAGGAACATTCTGGTTGCACTTTCTCCAAGACCTATCTGTTCTTTTGGCAAGCCATGGAAAATTCAGCTCTCTTCTCAAACACCACAACTCAGTTGCATCAATTTTTCTCCCACCGTCTTTATTCACTGTCAAGCTCTCAGATGCATAGCACGTAATTGGAAAGACCTTGGTTTGAATCAGGCACACTTTAGTCTTTAAATTGACACCGTTGGTTTTCAGGACCCTGGACAGATGCTTGACAGCTGACTTTTCCCAATGCTGTGTCTCCCAATCTCCGAATTGCTGGTACGAAGGATGCTGACTGTGGATCGAAGCAAGATTAAACTGTTGCCAATTTCAGTCTTTCTTCCATCTCTCACGATACGGCTTATTTGCCCGTGGTGAGGACTTTGGTTTTCTTGATGTTGAAATGTAATCCGTGTTGAAAGCTGCAGTCCTTGATCCTCTGCAGCAAGGGCTTCAGGTCCTCCTCACTTTCATCAAGTGCGGTTGTGTCATCTGTATAATGCAGGCTGTTCATGAGTCTTCCTCCAATCTTGATACCATTAAAGAGGTACAAATCAAAACAACAATACGGGGAAAAAAACACACCAACAATACGATATCATCTTACACTGGCAACAAAAGCAAAGTTCAACACAGCAGCAAACAACAAATGCTGGCCAGAATGTGTAGATATTGGAACCCTTCTAGACTGCTGGTTAGAATATAAAAGAATGAAACCAACAATGGAAAGTAGGCTGGCACTTCCTCAGCAAGTTGGAGGGAAGACACCTTTCGAGCCAGCAACCTCACTTCTAGAGCAATATTCCAAAGACATAAAGGCTATGGCACAATCTGACAGACGCAAATCAATGACTCTTAAGACTCTAATTTAGTAGGGTTTGGAGGTCGTGGCTTTTTTCATTTTGGTTTTGTTAGGCACAAAGAACTTGAGCTCCGTATCAGCCAATACCATGCCAAGAGTCTTACGTTGTTTGGGTTGTATTCTCTGCCTACTCTCAGAGTCAAGTTTCCACTTCTGTTTTGTTTCCTATTTACAAGGAACATGCTCATTCATGTTCATGGCAACACCAATGACAATAGCAAAGATATGAAAACAAGGCAAGCGTCCACCAATGAACAGACGCATAAAGGTATGTGCAACACTAAAAAAAGAGCAATGGATGCATCTAACACACATCATGCTAAATTAAATAAGTACAGCATCCCCTTCCATCCTTAGATGGAAAGAATACTATTCCTGGAATGATCTCTCCTTGCTGTAGACACCCACCCTAAGAGGTCTTAAAGTTTCCTTTCAAGGTTGATCTGTACTCTTTCAGTGTGTAAGGACCTACCCTGGACCCGGGAGGGGCTACGCCAGGATTGACAGAAAGTTGATCCTGTTTCTTCATGGAAAAATATGAGTAGACGTTCATTTCCAAAAGGACCTCACTGCAGATAAATTGGATGGTCCTCTACAGAAGAAAGCGCAGAAAGGACCAATGGAAAGAAATTAAAAACAAAAGAACTCACAGTGCTGCCAAATTCCAGAGGGCACTCACTGGCATATCTCTTGCTGATATAAGGTCAAGGACAAACCAAAAGCCTGAAGTTGGAAAGGCTTATTGAGAACAGTCTCTCAGGGCAGGCAACAAAGCAAAAAAGGCTAAACAAGCACCTAAAAAGACTGCAATGGCTGCCACTAAGGCTTCCACAAAAAAATTGTGGAGCCTGTGAAAGTTTCTGCTCCCTCAGTTGCTGGAAAATGCTACGTGGGCAGATGAGACTTTAAAATAAAGATCCAAATATAACTTTTAAAAAATAACTTAAATAAATATGGCCAAAAAAGACATAGTTACAAAGCACTGTTAGAGAAAGCTAAGGAAAGGTCTCCACAAAGATGGAATTATTGTTTGATGGTTAACCAGAAAGGGAAGGGATGGAGTGAGAAATAAAGTTAGTAAATAGATAAAGAGCACCTATCGAGGTGGGTGAAGACAAAGGCAATATCCAAAAAGGAAAAAACAAGCACAATATCACTAAAGAATGAAGGCACAGTGTAGAAGGATTAGTGGAAGTCAGAACTACATGGAGAAAGTGGGGAGAATGCACTTAAGTTATGAGAATTAAAATGAATATTTTTTAGTAATAGGCATAAAACATTAAAAGAAAAAACCAATTTACTTTTAAAGCTTTACCATTATCACAATTTTTTAAAAAAAATAACATATTTTGCATAAAAATAAGCTTGCTGATTATCTGCCTGATAAAAGGGATAAAGGAGTCTGCATTGGTGGAAGCTCAGGAAACGGAGGTGACCTGTCCCAATTCGTCCCATCTCTGTACAAGGCAGGCTCAGGACTGGACTCAGATCTGGTCTTATAGGTCCCCACAGAGTCACCTGTGTCCTCAGCCCAACAGTTAGGGAGAGTAGAGCCACCACAGAGAGGGGATGTTTCCTTCCTGTGAGGCCACTGATGAGGAAACCCCGTGACACGCAGCCCGGGACCTAAGACGGGTCACACCCTGAGCCGGTCTGTCTGCAGGCTCTGTGGTCACTAGACTTCATCTCCAGTCCCAGAACCATGCACGGCAGCCCGGCACTGACCCTCACTGTCCTGTGTCTTGGTAAGCTCCATGGAAGGGGGGCGGGGTGAGGTCCCTCTCCTCACACACAGGGTCCTGGTCCTGTGGGGGACCCCAGGGGCTCCAGAGCCTACAGAGGAAGTTGAGCCTTCACGGAGAGGGGTGTTCTCAGCCATGTCCTGACCCGAGTGCTCAGGGGCCCTGTCCACCATGTGGTCACTGTGTATGGGGTGAAAGGACACACTTCTTACGGGCTTTCTCTTTCCAGGGCTGTGTCGGGG
>NW_006399958.1:2526061-2541488 GCF_000299155.1 Elephantulus edwardii
GGGGGAGCAGTCTGGGAGGGGGCTGAGTTGACAGCTGGGGACACTGAGGGGACAGGAATCCCTGGTCTGATTTCTTTCCAGGGACCTTCTCCAAACCCTCCATCTGGGCTGAACCAGGGCCCACCATCCATGAGGGGACACGTGTGACCATCTGGTGTCAGGGATCTCAGAAGACTGGTGACTACGGACTGTATAAAGGAGGGTCATTCATTAGGACTATGACCCGGAGTAATCCAAGGGACATAAGAGGTCACGTCATCATCCTCTCAGCCTATGCACACAATGCTGGGCGGTACCAGTGTGCACATCTCAGCTCTAGTGGCCGCTCAGAGCTGAGTGACCCCCTGACCCTCACCGTGACAGGTGAGAGCGAGGAGTTGTGACCTCCCTCCAGCGTGGACTCTGCACAGGAACTGGGAATCCACTGTGGTCTCTGGGCAGGGACCCTCACACCTCCAAGGGGACACCTGTGAGGTGACACTGGTGCCTGTATCCCTCATAAATCAGCCCCCTCCTTCTCTCAGGAGCGTACGCAGATGCACAAACCTCCCTCTCAGCCCATCCAAGCTCCGTGGTGACCGTAGGAGGACACGTATCTCTCTGGTGTAGATCACAGAACACAGTGGACACACTCTATCTGCTGAAGGAGGGAGGAGCCGACCCTCCCCGACAAATGAACCCTAAGTGGTCTTCAGGCTTGTATGAAGCCCTCTTTCCTCTGGGCCCTGTGACCAGCTCCCACGGAGGCACCTACAGATGCTACGGTTCCTATGTCTCATATTCCATCCGACGCTGGTCACATCCCAGTGACCCGCTGGATCTCCACGTCACAGGTGAGGGAACCCTGGCCAACCTCCCTTCTTTCCAGGGGCCCTAAAATGTCAGATCCAAGTCTCAGGGGAGCCCCATGGGGACGAGGTGATTGATGACAGTGACCTGCAGGGATGGATTCACACAGGACAGTGTGACGACCAGGGAGGACTCAGTGCAGCTCTCCCGGGACAGTGTGCGGAGGGGAGCACCTTTGACACCCCGTCTCCTTCTTCCCAGGGGTGTACGCCAAGCCCTCCCTGTGGACCCAGCCAGGCTTTCCAGTGCTGCCTGGGGACCGTCTGACCCTGACGTGTGGCTCCGAGACTGGATTTCACCACTTTGCTCTCACCAGGAACGAAGAGCCTCTACGTCCTCTGTACTTTGACAGAAGCCAGGAGAGTCCCAACTTCACCCTGGGCCCTGTGAACTGGAACACTTCAGGCCGGTACAGGTGCTACAGTGGACCTGACCGTTACCTGTGGTCGGCGCCAAGTGACCCGCTGGACATCCTGGTGGCAGGTGTGGAGCCCCCCCATCCAGATGACCTACTCAACTTGGGGTCCGGGGTCCTCCTAATGAAGAAAGATTTAACGGGACAAGGTCCTACAGCAGAGCCGAGAAGAGGGAGGCATGACAATGGGGGAGTGAGACGGCTGCAGATAAGGGAGACCCCACTGAACACTGAGAGGTGAATGACAGGTCCCAGATAGGGGGTCCCTGGAGGGGACAAGGCATGGGGACGGGCAGCTCCTTCAACCCCCTATCCTTCTGCCATCACAGGATATTATGGGAAGCCGACGCTGTCAGCCCACCCGGGCCCCACAGTGACCTCAGGACAGAACGTGACCCTGCAGTGTCGTTCAGAAAGCTGGTTTGACACTTTCCACCTGTTCAAGGAGGGCCACGCAGGACCTCTCCAGAGTCATCACGTGCAGAACAGAGCTGGGTCCCTCCAGGTCAGCTTCACCCTGAGATCTGTGACCGCAGCCCACGCGGGGACCTACAGGTGCTACAGTTCACACAGCACCTCCCCCTACCTGCTGTCAAGCCCCAGTGACACTCAGAAGCTGGTGGTCTCAGGTGAGGAACCCTGGCCCTGACCCCCAGTGTCCTCATGGCCAGTTCAGAGCGTTGAGCCGAGGAGGGGACCAGACTGACGCAGATGCAGGACAGTCACCCAGGGGAGACCCGTCTCTCACGGGGTCAGTGGACACGCAGTGGGGAGACAAAAGGACGGACAAGTCTCCCTCCTGCCTCACTCTCTCAGTCTCCATCTCCGAGGTCCAAAGACGTGACTGGTGGGGTCCGGGGGCTGACAGGATATACACTGGCCAAGGGGAGCCCAGAGGAACCCCAGCTTTGATCCCCACTGACTCTCCAAGCAATCCGTTTTCCTGTCGTCACATGCAGACACCACATCGCCCAGGTCCTCTCAGGGTCCTGTTCCTCGTGACGCCGCGTCCCTCCGTCCTGGTTTTGTTTGGTGTTTGGTGTTTGTTGCCCTGTCAGTTGTGACATTAGCACAGCTGGGTCAGGGAGCCAGGGGACAAGCAGAGAACAGGGTGGGGAGCCCAGGCTCTGAGGGGTTCTGGGGTGCTGCTTGAGGAGCAGGGGGTGGTCACAGCACGAGAGCAGGAGCTGAACCCCTCACTCTGCCCTGCTCCCCAGGAAGCTCTGAGGACCAGCTCCCCAGAGACCTGAGATCCGAGGTGGTCAGAGGTAAGCCAGGGGCTCCCCCTTAGCGGCGTGGGGGGCAGGGTAATGTAAAACTTCCTGTGTTGATGGGGAAGGTGACCATTCCTTCCCTCTGGGGTGCATGCAGTCTCATGTGGGTATCATGAGGGGAGGCCTGGGCCATGGCAGCCCAGCTTTGTTCTCCCACGATCTGAGGGAGTCCTGCCCTCCCAGAAACAGACCCCATGAAGTTAATAAGTCACACTCCTCCTGCCCCTCATCATCCCTCTCACCCCCAAACTCCATGAGGAGGCTGCACCAGCTGAAGCTTGTGAGAACTCTGGCAGGAGAACTTCCCCTTCTGAGTCTCAGTTTCACTGCACCCCTAGCACCACTTCCCTCAGAGCTGCCCTAAAACACGGAAAAATCACATCAGTCCAGGTGCTGGGCCTGGAGAATGGACCGGGGAGAGTGCTGACCTCTGCCTCGAGCCTTCTCCCAGACCCTGGCCCTATATCAGATGTGCCCTGTGGGGTGTCAGCGTCAGGGAGAGAGCAGTTGTGCTGATGGAGGGGTGGGGATGGGAGTTGGGCGGCAGACGTCCCTCCTGATGGTCTGGCTGAAGGGAGGGGGAGGAAGAGGGCTTTCTCACTGTCCAGTCAGAATGGCGCCCAGCTGCTGGCCAGCAGGTTTCCTGAGGCTGTAAACCACACGGGAAGGGAAGCATCATCTTCCTCCTGCACAGCCCAGCCTGGTTCCGAACACCCGGAGAAGTGCCACCTTTCGTGACCAGGGCAACTTCCCACAGATCACAGCCCCCAGAAGCATGTTAGAAACCTGGAGATAGATTTAGAAGCTTCCAATCTTGACACCGCTCCTTCCAGCGAGGTGACACGTGACAGAGAATACCCCTTTCTATGGCCGTTTGCTCCCCTGTGAAGGGGTGACCTGGACCTGGGAGCCTCAGGTCTGGCTGCTCTGAGGATCAAAGAGATGAACGCAAAGGCCCCAGCACGTGCTGGACAGACGCTGACCTTTTCTTCTTGTCGCTCACACCCCAGGTCTCCCCCTGTACCTGAAAGTGCTGCTCGGGGACTTGGGGGTCCACGTCTTCCTCCTTTTCCTCCTCTCTCTGCTCCTTCTCTTCACCCATCACAAATGCCAGAGGACACACAGTAAGTGATGACAGTGGGGACGGGACAATGTGGCCACAGGAAGTCTGGGTTCCTGAGGGTAGAACAATGGTGCACACAGGGGACAGGCAAGGAGTGCTGAGGTGAGGGGCGCTGTCAGGGGGGAAATGCCTTCCCCACGTCACAACCCAAAATCTAGAAAGATGACTTCAAAAGTGACCATCGAACCAGGAACACAACCTAGCAATTCTGATTAAGAGGGCGAATATGTGAAACAAAACCTTACATTAAAAAAAAAACAAAACCCAGACTGAGAACCTATACTGAGACTAGGGCTACAGCCAGGACCACAGGTCTGAGCTATGTTTTTGGCACAATGAACTGAAACTGATGTTATCTGTAGACTAAATAACTTGTTCAGGCGAGCTCTGGTGGCCTAGTGGCAGGAAACTGCACTGCAATCCCAGAAGTGTGTGGTTCAAATCCACCAGATGCTCTGCTGAAGGAGGAACAATCGCCTCCTGTACCAGTCAGATCCAATTTGACGGTACACACATAAAAAGAATAAATAAATAAAAATTTAAAAAAAGAAATAACTTGTTCAGCCCGAAAAAGGAAAGATTTTCACTGGAGCACAGCATTGCCTGAGAAAAGGAAAAGCTGAATGGAAGACCGAAAGCCTAGATGAGAAATATCGGTGGTCAGCAAGAGTAAATTGATTTAAACGAAACAGCTTCACCAGAAACGTGGAGAATATTGACTCGATCTGGAGAGCGTCTCCAACATCTCTGGTCATTAAGGCCACAAAGTGAGCTTTTGCTGTATATATTTGCACCAAACAAAATCAGAAGAAGGGAAAAAGGGAGAGAAACATAGATGTAAATACTTTAAAGGACCCTCAGCTTATCAAAGCTCCTTAAGACAGAAATATATGTGGTGTCTTTGAGTGTTTAAATAGACTTTCCTGCATCTTCTTAGAGGAGGAGTGGGGGAAGGTTCACCGTTTTCTCAGTTCTCTCATCTGCTGCAGATCTTAAATCAGCTGTGAGGGAAAGGACGAGGGCAGGCAGATTTTCAATGTCTGGCAGGGGCCGCAGTGTCACAGAGCAAGGACAAAGGCCAGTCCAGCAGATAAGAAGTCCACAGACTCCCCAAGCCTCCCACCATCACCCACAGCTCCCTTTTCACAAGCCAATACTCTTCTCTTCCTCCTTCTTCCAACCCAGCTACTGAAATCCAAGAAGAAATTTAATTTAAGTAACCTTAGAGAGACGGGGCTATGCTGAGCGGAGGAGTCTGGGGTCTCTGATCATCAGCGGGCAGTTGGGTGGAGGGACGGTGGTGGGAAATGGTCCTGGGCCTGGGAGTGAGACAGCATGGATTGATAGTGTGAGTTCCCAGCTACATCACAGACTCTCTCTCAGCCTCAGTCTCAGGCTCCTCATTGAGGAAGGGAGGAGGGAGGTCTTGGAGAGTCTTACAAAGACACAAGACCACATCCTTCTTCCCCCAACAGATGCTGCCTGAGCCACAAAGTGCCTGAGGAAGAAGTGGAGAAGTTGGACAGTTGGGTAAGTTTCCTCTTGTTCTGATGATGCCCCAACAACGTTCTTGTCCATCAACTCAATCTAACAGGCACTTGTCCACCTCCCAGCACCCAGCTCTCTGCAGTGCCCCATCACTGGGGTCTTGCATCTGTCTGCTCTCAGGGCTATTGTGACCACCCCCTGTCCCTCCCAGGTCTTCTCTACCCTCGCCACTGTCTCATCTCCTGACCCTGGGAGTGTTAAGTGTTCAGATCTCACTTCCACTGTACAAGGCTGTGGATGTGAAACTCTGAGTCAATCTTGACACATAGAAACATAAGAGAAGAGAGGAGAACTGCTTCATAGGGTTCAAGGTTGTAAACAAGCTTAAACACTCCACTTATAACCAAAATGGTAATAGATTAAATACACCAAGACCTGCTAGGGAAATTGTGACAAGCTGGCTCTATAAAGATTTACAACTTTGGAAATCCTGGGGCTCAATTCAATATGAGTGACATTCAACATGAAGGCAATAGGTGATGACCCACCCCAACTTTGTGCACTCACTATTCCTCCACTGTAGGCTTATGAAACTCCCGGACGGCGACATACGTGCAACTGGACCACAAGGACCGTCAGAGAGCAAACACCACTACCATCTTCCTCCCAATCAGAAGAGCCCTCTCCACAGACCCACGGTGGTGTTGTTATTCACCAGTCAAGAATCATGAGTAGATACTCATGTCCTTGGAGAAGACCTGAGGTGTTCCCAAACCAAGAGGACCTGCCTCCATGGACACTCATTTAAAGACACTGGGCCAACCTGGAAAGCAGCTTGGACCCCACAGGAAACTGAAATCCTATATTTTTCTGAGACTCCTTCCATTTTTACAATAGATCATAGTGTCCCTGTGAGAGACATCCAAACCACAGCAATCATCCCATTGCTACAAAGGCAACAATTGTAGGATCTCCCAGAACTGGAAAGGACACACTTGTGATTGAATCTGAGGCTGGCTAAGTCCAGGTCACACAAAGCACAGTGGGGAAACGACTCAAGTATGTTAGGAGAGTGTCTTCCCAAAATACATAAACCTGGTGAAGCCGTGGTAAATGCTCAGAGGTAACAGAAATGTCAACTGTTCACTGCTCTGAAAGGGACCAAAAAGCAAGGTCCTAGGTAGTGTAGGAGAGAAATATGGAACTAAACTAAAAGTCATTTTTAAAGGCCATATTTATTGGCCTAACAGAGACTCTTGGGATGCCTAAGTCTTTAGGATTTAGCCCCCCTTTTTGTCCCATTAAGTCATTCCTATGGTTCAACTTTCAAACCTGGTAAAGTGAACAATAACCCTAGAGTAAGTACACACTCTGGAGCAGTCACCATGCAACATCCCAGGGGCGTACACGTCCAGGGACAGAGCTCAGCAAGCAAGAAGGGATAAGAAACATGCATGAATAGAACGGTTACAAGTCGGGGAATGTAAGACGAATGTTGTCATCTTATATGTTACACTGTTGTAAAGATTGCAGCCGGATGTCAGGAATCGAAGGCTTTGGACTGTTCATTGGAAACAAATTTACTTCTGGAAACTTTCACCTAAATCTTGATAAAAGGAAAAGATACTGTGATATTTTCCCAGGCTACTGTCATCTATTTGTACATATGATCTTTATAACTGTAATTAGTGCAATAAACAGATAACACTGGAGTAAGACAAGCACTAACTCACTATGGCTGATGGCCTTATAAAAAAGAGAAAGAGAGAAGTGCAGTCATGAGAGGATGGAGATAGAGATTGAAACAAGCCCAGTGTGATGTAATGAATTACTCAGATTGGCCCTTCTGGCCATGTCTTCCATTCTGAGCTATATTGTCAATCAGAATGATTCTATAATTATTATAATTATTATTAATGTTCATGAACATTTACAGAGATTTTGGATTTCCATTCATTCACTGTTGCACTTTTCTCCCCGCCCAGCCCTCCTCCCAGAATGATTCTTTTAAATGAGACTTTATCTCACATACTTTGGGAAGTGAACTGGAGGGGTCAGGACCTGGAGATAGACGTCACATTTGGAAAAAGGAAAATGAGAAAGAAGAAAATCCCCAATCTTAAGGACTGACGTGGTGATTCAAAACCCAGCAGGAGGTAGAAGATGGTGCAGGATTAAGCAGTCTGGTCTGTTTGTCCATGAGGTTGCTGGGAGTCCATGCATAGAAACCTTGCAAGAGGCTCCTAATAGTCCTGAAAACAGTTCACCATTTTATTTTTATTTCTTTTTTTGTTTTAAAATCATCATAGCCTGATGAGTTGAAGCAGAAAATATCTGCCAAGGGTAGAGGAAAGGGGCTTGCATGTACAGAGTTAGACCCTTGCTTGTTTCATGCACCACTTTGACATTTCAGGATTACATTAAGCATTCACTTCCTCTTGTCTCCACTGATGAGTTCTATTTCTGAAAGTATTCCAGTTTTCTACACAGCCTGGAAGAAGCACAACCTGCAGAGATGAGTTTGCAGGGTTGCATGGATTTTAGTTTGACTAATAAAAAAGGCAAAGAGGACAAAGTTGAACAAAGAGCAAGCACCCTCCTCAATCAAAAGAAAGGGAAGTTATCCTGACATATTAGCTTAATCCCCTACATAACTGATGATCACACAATTTTACATCCATGACATTGTTTAAAATAATCAGATTAAAACAGTACAGTCATTGAAAAGATTTACACCCATGGTTTTATTTCAGAATTGATAGTGGTCAGAGGAAAACAAAAAAGAGGGTGAGGAGAACCAGGAAATGAAACCAAACAGTAGCCCACAGAACCAATGTGTGCATGCCAACAGTTAACCCACTTGGCAAAGGTCAATGAGGTTGACCAAAAAACCTCACTACTGTACAAAGTGCAGGTGTCTGAGCAGAACTGGGAAATGCCAAGGGGTTTAATTGAAGGCCCCAGAAGAAGATGGTATCTACTCTCATCTTGAGAATGAGACCTACTCTCCTCTTCTGAGACTCTAGCTTTTTTTAAATTTTTTTAAATTTTTATTATTTTTATAATTTTTCTGTGAGTGTACCGTCAAATCAGATCTGACTGGTACAGGAGGAGATTGTCCCTCCTTCCCTGGCAGAGCATCTGGTGGATTTGAACCGTGCGCCTCTGGGATTGTAGTTGCAGGTCCTTGCCACTAGGCCACCAAAGCGCCCGACTCTAGCTTTTTAAAGACATTTTCCTCTGTCTTTAACTAGTCCCCTTCTTGTATGGTATGTTCTTTCTCTGCTCTTGCAGCATTAATTTCAGGAAACACTTTGCTAAATTGTGCTCAACTGGCAAATCAGGTTCAGGAACCTCCAGATACACTAACATTTGGTGCCGAAACCCGGGAACATCATTCTCCTTCAGAGGATGCAGAAAGCAAGTAACTCTGGGGTCAAGACCATTTTCTTCCTCTACTTTTTTTATTTAAAAATGCTGGTACTGTCAGTTTAGGATTGAAAACATATATCATTTGGAAGACAAGGGGCACCTACCCCTTCCCTTCTTTTGCAGCTGGATGGAACGCCTTCCTAGCTCGGGGAGGGATCTCCTAGGGAGCTTTTCTGATGTAAAATTAATTTCCTTAACCGGACAGACCCATAGAAGGGTTGACCACACTAAGGCTGAAAAAATCTGGAGGGGCTGTCTAGCCACCCAGGAGATCTCTGAGACACTTAAAGGGACTCAAGTTACAGGAAGCTCACACTTCTTTTAGTTCCCACCCCAACAACCACATTTTGGTCTATCATGTCCTTTATTATTGGTTAAAGTGTATACTGGTCCTCCGGTGTGCCCATGCACATTCCCACACGACATTTGCTCCACCATTGAAGCCTCATTCCATTGCCTTTTCAGCCACTTGTTACCACTCTCTTTGGGCCTGAGATTTCATATGTGATGGTTATACATGTGGTGTTCAGACCTCAGTACAGAAAGCTATTCAGGGTTTCTCCTGACTTCACAAGGTTTAGGGGCTCTTTCATCCTTTTTTTTTTAATTGAGGGACTTTATTAATATGTATCAAGTACAATTTTTCCTTTAGATGGTGGTTTCAAGTAAGCTTTGGGTTCCTACACAGGAATTCCTTTTAGGGAGACTCTAATAATAGTCATGCTAATTCAAGAGAGCCAAACAATAACATCACCAGACCAGAGAGTGTTTATGGATGGATTCTAAGGATGTCATGGTCCCTGACAAGAAGAAAGAGAAATAAAAAGGGAGGGAGTGTATGCTAGTGTCACACACTGGTCACAGTGGGCAGGACAGACATATCCCATAAATCTCAGCTTTTAAGTAGGAAACACTAAAGTACAGGCAGAGCTTAAGTGCCCCGGTAGCTGTGAGGTTCCAGGCCCCAATCAATGCTCACTTCTACTCTTTTCTGGAATAGGACAGTCAACCTCTCACCTTTAAATAGTCACATGTGTTGACTGAGATGTTAATTTTATTATTATTATTATTATTATTATTATTATTATTATTATTATTATTATTTTGTGTGTGTATACCATCAAATCAGATGTGACTGGTACAGAAGGAGATTGTCCCTCCTTCTCCAGCAAAGAATCTGGTGAATTCAAACTGCATACCTCTGAGATTGAAGTGGAGATGTTAAATGTTAAACAAGTCATTTTAATGATGTGTGTAATTGGCTCGATGGTACTTAACAACATAGAGAGAGAACAGTTGGCCTAGTGGACCAAAAGTGATGCTACCAAGCCAAAGGTGGGTGACTCTAATCCGCGGCCCTAAGGCCTGTCGTTAATTGTTTTTGGTCAAACATTCTTCCAGGTTGTGTAGCCCTGGTGTGTCCACTTGCCATACAGAGGTAACTTGTGGGTTCTGTGAAGCTGAACACCGTGACACTGACATGTCAAATGCGATAAGGGAGGACACAGTGTTTGGTGGAGCTCCCCGATTAAAACAAGCTTGGAGGCAGGAGTGGCATCCACTTCCAGAAATAGCTTGCCTCCAGAGACCCTATGAACCTGGAGGAAGGATGAAAGTCATGCAAGGGTCGCTATGAGTCGCCTACAACTCGATGGAACTTAACAACAACAACAACAATTGGTCTCTAGGGACCTAGTCCAAAAGGCTCATGATTTTGGTCAACCAGCTGTTCCATCGCAAAAGGATGGACAATCTCCTCCCATGTGCTTAAGTGCCTCTGGAAACTCACCAGAGTGTCAGCTAGGGCTGAGTTCTGATTTGACGGTACACAACAACAACTGGTCACAAGGCCTAAGATGCAATAACGTGTGAGTATAAAATGTGTGTACAATGTCCCAACTGTTCTGAGATGGTCACATGTAAACTAAAAGCCTTAACTAAAATGGGGCAAGTTTGCATAATTATACAAGTCCCTTAGGGAATAATGAGACATGACCGCATGGAATACAGGTGGATCACTCCTGTATGGTACCATTCCACATATAAAATGATCCTGCAAACAGGCCAGCAAGTGACCAGGAGTTCCTTATACTCAGGCATTTCTTTTTAAGAAAAATCTTCTATTTGTGGATCCCGTGCTGAACTTAGCCATTTAGGTCCAGTTTCCTCTGAGAGAAATGAACAGAAAGGAGACAAAGACCCCAGAAAAGAATATCCATTTCGTCCCCTCTATTAGCTTTTTCCAAATTTAGAAAGGTGTGATTGAGGGCTGTTTTCTTTTTACCACCTATTCAATGTATACACTGAGCAAATTATTTGAGAAACTGGATTCTATGAAGAATGGGACCTCAGGATCGGAAGAAGACTTCAACAACCTACATTATGCAGATGACACTGTTGTTTGCTGAAGGTGAAAAGGACTTCAATTGCTTGCTGCAGAACATCAGAAACTACAGTCTTCAGTTTGGATTGCGCTTCAGTATCAAGGAAACAAAATCCAACAGGCAACATTATGATGTTGTTGTTATGTGCTGTCGAGTAGCTTGTAACTCATAGAGACACTACGTACAAGAGCCCTAAACCCTGCTCTATCCTTGAAGGGGCAGCAGAAACCTCATTGTTTTTACAAACCCCCATTAGTGCTGGAGGCAGAAGTGGGCCATAATAATTCTTGGCTTAGGGCAAACACGAGTGCCCCCGGGTAAAGCCCAGTCTGTCCTTGAAAAAAGTAAGGAATTAACTAGTGTCTATGTGACACAAAAAGAGAAAAGGCGGACAAAGTAACCAGCCCATCAAAAGCCGACCAAATGACTGACTCCCTGGCCCGCCAATCTCTTGGCCCTAGCAGGGGCACTCAAGAAAAAGCTATCAAAGCAAATGGGAGGGAAAACTCAGGGCTTTTTCACTTCACCACCTTTTGGAGGAAGGCGAAAAAGCCTCCACGCGTGGAAAAATTAAACAATAAATGCTCTTGAAATTTCAGACGTGTTTCTGGATTTCTTTGAGGGGCATTTCGTGGGCACAACATCCTGTGTCAATCTCATTGTCTCTGACACACCTACTCCCACTTCGCCAATCACTGAATGGATCTGTCTCATCATGCCCTTCCTCTCCTGTGCTCCATTCTCCATTCTCCCAAACATGATGTCCCTCACTAAGGACTGGTCCCTCCTTGTAACATGTCCAAAGTAGGGCAGACGAAGCCTCAGAATCCTTGCCTCCAAGGAGCAGCCTGGTTTCACCCTCTCCAGGACAAACCTGCTTGTTCTCCTAGCAGTCCATGGTATATTGAACACTCTTCTCCAGCACCACAGCTCAAAGGCATCAATTCTAGACAATGAGTTAGGATGACTGAAGAAGAATGGATGCCTTTCAGCAGAGGTTTTGGAGAAAAGTACTAAACACCCCACAGACTGCCTAAAGAACAGATATGTCTTGGAGAAGGTGCAGCCGGGAGGGAGAATGTCAAGAATGTTCCAGTTCCTCCCAGGCTTGATCACTCCTTAAAGAAACCTGATAATGTCTAAGGTGACCACTGCAGAGATCAGATCAAAGACCAGACCAGACAATGGATCCTGAGAAGGCTCTGGGCTGATTACAAAAAAGCCCAAACCCAACCTAATTAACAGCCCCAACTTCTGAGCAAAATACCATCTTCCCTCATCTTCCCTAAAACAGCTATAAAAAGAAACTGCCCTTGGTTGCCCTCATGCCATTTTGACCATCTCTGCTCCTGGTCACCTGGTCACTATGAAATAAAGGCCAGATCATTCCTTGGGACCAGCTTCTTTCTTTGTCTCTCTTGCCCTCAATTCTTCTTTTCTATCTAAAAAACAGCCTATGTGCTTCTTGGAGGCAAAGATAATAAAACTTCATCTCACATCCTTTGGGCATTGTCAGGCCAGAACCAAGGTCAAAGGGAGAAGAAAGGATTCAAGGAATACCAACATGTCAAAATGGGAGGGGACAGACTCAACTACCATTGAGTGCCCCTCCCTTCCCTCCCTAGAAGACCACCTGGCTAAATCACAATGGAATGTCCCTCCCTAAAGACAGTCACTATAAAACCTGCCCTGATCCACTTTGTTGTTGTTGTTGTTGTTGTTTGGTGCCCTGGAGTTGTAGACAACTCATAGCTACAGTGCCAGGATGATTTCATCTTTTTCTTTTTTAAATAAGTGATACGGAATATCCCATTGCTGCTTGGTGTTGTATTCAACGCCCTCTGCTCAATGTTTATGTATCTGCTTTGTTCAAAAGAAGACTCCCTCCATCTCTAGCATAGATCTTCCTTGTTGAAAGATCCTTCCTTCCTTCGTGGGGCTTAG
Source organism: Elephantulus edwardii (assembly GCF_000299155.1). NCBI lineage: Eukaryota > Metazoa > Chordata > Mammalia > Macroscelidea > Macroscelididae > Elephantulus > Elephantulus edwardii. The sequence goes on from NW_006399958.1 coordinate 2,538,971, forward strand.
AATTACGCCATCTGTTGTGAATATTATAAGCCCTCTTGTCTTGACCCTGCTTTCTCTTTAGCCTCTGAGACAGTGTGGGAGGAGAACTGTTGTTAAATGTCGTCCAGTCATAGGCAATTCATAGTGACCCTATGAATGAAAGACCTGAACCCTTGTATGACTTGCATTCTTTCTCGAAGTTCACAGGGTTTCCAGAGACAAGCTATTTCAGAAGTGGGTGCCGCTGCTGCTTCCAAGCTTGTTTTAATCAGGGAACTCCACTAAATACTGTCCACCATGGGTAACCATTATCGCATTTGACACGTCAGTGTCACAGTGTTCAGCTTCACAGCAAACCATTATCGCATTTGACACGTCAATGTCACAGTGTTCAGCTTCACAGCAAACATGAGTTACCTCTCTACAGCAAATGGACAGACCAGAGCTATAGGACCTAGAAGAATGAATGTTTGACCACAAAACAATTAAAAACAGGCCTGAGGGCCGCGGATTAAAGTTACCCACCTTTGGCTTGGTAGCATCGCTTTCTGTCCACTAAACCAATTGAGCTCTCTCTTATGTTTTTGTTGTTGTTGTTGTTAATTGCTGTTGAGTCGTAGGTGACTCACAGCGACCCTTTGGCTTGGTAGCCTGGTCTCTATTTCTGATGTGGTAGCTATACAGACTGCGGGGTTTGTCATGCTGGAGTTGGGTCTCCAGGAGGATTGAAATCAAATTTCTTTTTTTACCCAGTTCATCCCTAAGGCGATGCTGATCTGGAAGCTTCCTCCCACCACTGAGAAACTGAACAGTTGCCACCAGGTGGAGCACTAGCCCATTGTCCCTTCACCAAACCAGCCTGTGGACTCCCAGAGTCAGGACCATGAGCTGTGGAATTTCACCACCACCTCCTTGGCTTCTAATGGACCAGGCGTCTTTATAGCGGGGTTTGTGGAGACCGTTCCTGAGGTCCAGTGATAGGGAGGATTTGGACAGCACTAATACACTCGGGTGTGAGGATGGGAAAGTCTGCGGTTAGGGACCTCTCCAAAATACTCAAGAGCAACAGTGTCTCTCTGGAGACTAAGGTCCACCTGATACAGGCCATGGTTTTTGCAATCACTTGTTATGCATCAGAGAGTTGGACAATGACTAGGGAGGATAGAAGGAGAATTGACGCCTTTGAGCTGTGGTCCTGGAGAAGAGTATTGAATGTACCATGGACTGCTAAGAAAACAAACAGATTCATCGTAGAGAGGGTTAAACCAGGCTGCTCCTTGCAGGCAAGAATTCTGGGGCTTTGTCTGACATACTTTGGACATGTTGTAAGGAGAGACAGGTCTTTGGAGAGGGACATCATGGTGGGTAGAGTGGACTGATTCAGTGACTGGGGTACTCGGGATGGGTGTGTCAGAGGCAAAGAGATTGGCACAGGATAGAGCAGGGTTTAGGGCTGTTGTACATAAGGTCGCTATGAGTCGCAAATGACTCGACGGCACATAACAACAACAACAACAATACACTCGGGCAGCTCTATCCACAAAGGAATGGATTGAGAAATAATTATGGCATATTCACACAATGGAATACTACGCAGCACGCAGGGACAAGGATTTTGTAAATTATTACCTAAATTGGGGACACCCCCAGTTCCTGAGGCAAGCCCCAGAGATGGAAAAAGAAGCTCAGCTGACAGCATCCATGGGCTCTGGGCTAACATGGCAAGCTGGAGACGATGCCTCACAGACAGCGCTACGTACTTCCGTTTATCATCCAACTGAGAGGAAGAACAGGGCCCTTCCCATGCCGCCCCGTCCCCAGACCTGGCCTCAGGGAAGGGGAACAAAGGAGCAGTGAGTTGTGGGAGGCCGGGTGCTGTGAGAGGGTCTACTGCGTCTTCTTGTCTTCAGAGGGTTAGTTTGGAGGTGGTGGAGGCTGGCTCGTGCCTAATGCACTAAAATTTGCTCTCATTCGCTCCTGGCCTTGCCCTGATGGGAGAAGATGGTTATTTAAAGAGAACTCCTATTTACTTGACAAAAATCCAGCTAATATATTAATGTGAAATAAACCCCGTTTGCACCTTGATTTGTTTGCAGATAATGTGTAGTAGTAAAAATGAAGTGAGGATGAAAAAAAAAAAAAGTTATTACCTAACTTGGGAGGGATTGGAGAGCATTATGCTGAGTGAACTATCTCAGTCCCACAAGGATAAATATCGCATAAAACCATTCTTGTACACCAAAGGCCTGGTAGACTGCAACATAATAGATGGAGAAAAGACTGACATTATCAGTGACCGAGTCTGGTCTGGATCCACAATCAACATCCTTGATAGTAGTAGTCAAGAAATTAAAAGCTATCACATTGGGAGTCTACCATCAGAGACCTTTCCTAAAAGGATCAAGGACCAATGATGTCAGTTTGAAAATAAATTATTTCAGTAAAAGAGAGATATAACTGGGTATTTCTGTCATCACAGGAGACTAGAGCGAGGGCTACATGGTGGAGGGGACCTGGGGGAGGGTTTGTAAAACAATGA
>NW_006399958.1:2542311-2542798 GCF_000299155.1 Elephantulus edwardii
TCACAGGCAATTCACTGACTCTGAAAACCTGCTGGAGGGTGAGCGATGGGTCAATTCTGACTCGTTGGGTTACAATAAAATTATTAACTTAGAGGCTGTCAGGCCTCTTTGGATAACATTGCTGCTTCTGCCACAGGGGGCTGGAAAGCGATGGGTCAATTCTGACTCATTGGGTTACAATAAAATGTTTAACTTAGAGGCTGTCATGGCCTCTTTGGATAACATTGCTACTTCTGCCACAGGAGGCTGGAAAAGTCTACTGACCCCTCTGGGATTCTTTGCCTGGCCCTAGATTTTGTGTTTCTAGAACAAGGCAGAGTGTGTGTCATGATTAACCCTCTTTATCTACTGCTGTTACTGCCAGGGCTACATGTTCTTAATGTTTTCTAACTTTTTAAAAAAAATTTATTATTAATTTCAGTGAAAATTTAGAGACTTTGGATTTCCATTGTTGCACTTTTCTCCCCTCACAACCCTCTCCGCCAGT
>NW_006399958.1:2544428-2546112 GCF_000299155.1 Elephantulus edwardii
GCAATCCCACAGGTGCGTGGTTCGAATCCACCAGATGCTCTGCTGGAGAAGGAGGGACAATCTCCTCCTGTACCAGTCAGATCTAATTTGAAGGTACACACACAAAAAAATAATAAAATAAAAATTTTTTCTTAAAATTGCTTTCTTTAAAATCTCAATTAAGTGCATCAATGAATGAATGGAAATCCAAAATCTCTGTAAATGCTCATTAAAATTATTTTTTAAAGGGAAAAAATAAAATAATGTATTCAATATTTGTAAGAAAAAAGTATTTGGAATAAATAAATCATTCAATATACAGAAAAAAAACTCAATTAAAAAAAATAAATAAGGGGGTAAATACCTTTCGGCCATCTCAGGAACAAACCAGGCTTCTTAAAATATTGTCACAGCGTGCTGGTGAGGGGAGGCATGTGATAGTCCTGGACGAAAGTGACTGGGGATCGGATAAGATTGCTCCAAGATGTCTCTAAAAATATTTTTATAAATGACTAAGCTAAAATATTTTTATAAATGGATAAGCTAAAGCATCCCTAAGCAGAATCCATACTTTCACTAACTTATTTAAAGTATTGAGATTTCAGGTCATTTTCTGCAACAAGGGGTGAGGTAAGCTTGGACAACTTGCTGCTTTCTCACAGTCCCCCCAGACAAAGAAGGTTTGTACAACCCTCCGCACGTTCATCTTCTGAACGATCCCTGAGGGTCCCAGAGAAAGGAGGCTCACACAGGTCGGGGGAGACCGGCAACACTGCTGACGCTGGAGGCACAGGCGACAGAGGCAACACAGCCAAACACACAAAACAAATCTCAACCGGAAAACAGACCAGCACTCAGGAAAGCATTCCCAGGGCAGGGAAAGCAATGGCAAACACTCGGATGCATCATCAGAGCGCCTCTGTAACTGATGGTGCATCCGGGTGTTTGCCAGTTGACCGCCACAATCAGCCTCTGCTCTCAGTCAAGGTCTGTTCTCAGAGATTTGGTTGATCTCATTCCTTCTATGCAGCTAACAACAGGGACAAAAATGCTTAGATATCCTTACACTGGTGGAAAACACACTTGGCCCACGCGCTTAACCCACTTTAAAGACTCTGCAAACCACATCCTTGTTTATTTTCGCTCTCAGTATGCCATGGACACCACACCTTCTTGTACGCCTACCACTAGCTCCGTGTCATCACGTTGAATGAGGACGGTGAGACATCATCTCACGTACGGGGAGAGGTCAGTGTCTAGAGAAGACAGCAAGCTGGTGAAAGAGAGGCTCCCCAAAACAGAGGAAGCACCTCGACAGAAAGGACTAAAACCATGGCTGTGACACTGAGACCAGATCTAGGAATGGTTATGAGAAGAGTTCAGGACCAAAGAGCATTGCATTAGCCTGCATCTGGGCACCTGTTAGAAGCAAATGGAATACTCTGGAATGTTTAGATCATTGCATCTTCTGTTGTTGTGGGTGTCACGGAATCAGCTGGACTCAAGGTGACCCTGTGAACGAACATCAGAACCGAGCCTACACTGACTGGGTCATCCTCACGTCTCCTGGTCCTGATGTTGCAGGCGTTGCGCTGAACAATCTCATTGACTATCTGTAGCTTCAAAGTGTCTTCCATACATTTTGAAGAGTCACTAAGGACAGGTTCTATTTTGACAGGGACTTCTTGTCCTTTGTAGGCAACAT
>NW_006399958.1:2546832-2548250 GCF_000299155.1 Elephantulus edwardii
GGGCGCCTCTGGGATTGTAGTTGCAGCTCCTTACCACTAGGCCACCAGAGCTGCCCTAATAGTTTTCTTACAATGTACTGTCTAGCCATTTGGGAGTAAAAGTAATATTTTTTTCATTGTATATTGCTTGATAATTTCCACATTCTATTGGACCACCTTTCTTGGGAATGGGAACAAATACAGATTCTGTCTGTCACTGTCCATTCACCGGCAACAAACAGCGACACCTTGATGGGAGTAAGCATGACAGAGACACACCACTCTGTAAGAGGATCAGAGAGTCAATCCAGCTCAATTTTATTGGGGGCTGCAGCACACTTATATACAAGCAAGTAAACATGAAGACAGGATACGGTGGGCTTACAGACATGGGACATACGGATTGGGCAGGACAACCTCAGCCTCATGTTGACCACTCCCAGCTCAACAGATGTAGCGGCTGTCTTCCCAGGTGGCGAACTTTCTCAAGCCAGTACAGCCAAACACAGGAGAGCTTTCTCTACCCCGTATTAAAGGCCATTGGGAGGTTCTCACTTATCTCGAGCCAGGCTATCTGTCCTGGCCAGAAGCCATGCCCTCCTCCCTGACATTCCCCAACAACTGTCTAATCAAATGGCCACCTGCTGTCTTCCAGATTTCCTGGCATACACATGAGCACATCCAGGGCTACTTCTGTTGCTTGAAATATGTCAATGATCCTATTGATTTCCGGGGACTTATTTTTTTCCAGTTCCTTTAGTGGAACTTAAACTACTTCCTTCATTAACATTAGCTCATTCTCATATATATGCTACTTCCTGAAATATTTCCCCATCAACCAAGTCATTTCGTTTCAATACTCTGTGTATTCCCTCCATCTTCTTTTGATGATTTCTCAATTATTCAAAATTTTAGTATTAAGATTTAGCATCTTTCTTTCGCATTTACCATCTTGAAGTAGTGAAACTTGAGGCTTGAATCTGTTTTTCAGTGCTTTCAGCTTGAGAAACATTGGAGATGGAGGAACAGAAATATGTAACAAATAGCTAAGCACTAATTAAGATGGATGAAAGAAAAGACAATATCCAATAAGGAGATATCAGCACAATAGCACTAGAGAGAGACACAGACAGGCCAAGAAGAAATCAAAACAGAAATCAAAACTACAGAGATGAAATAAGAAAGGACAGTTCCACCAGGATGATAAAAATCAATGTTATTGAACAAACTGTACACAGGATTGAAGGGAAATTCATTTTCCTTTGAAACTTCCACTCAAGTCACAATAAAGAGAGTTTTGGTTTTGTTGGGGTTGTTTCTGTTTTAACTTAAAAACAAAACATCTGGCTAATGGAAGATAGAAGACAGCATTGGTGAGACTCAGAAGTGACCTGTCCCCAGTTCATCCCATCTCTGTACAAGGCAGGCTCAGGTCTGGA
>NW_006399958.1:2548971-2563411 GCF_000299155.1 Elephantulus edwardii
CTGAGTTGACAGCTGGGGACACTGAGGGGACAGGAATCCCTGGTCTGATTTCTTTCCAGGGACCTTCTCCAAACCCTCCATCTGGGCTGAACCAGGGCCCACCATCCATGAGGGGACACGTGTGACCATCTGGTGTCAGGGATCTCAGAAGACTGGTGACTACGGACTGTATAAAGGAGGGTCATTCATTAGGACTATGACCCGGAGTAATCCAAGGGACATAAGAGGTCACGTCATCATCCTCTCAGCCTATGCACACAATGCTGGGCGGTACCAGTGTGCACATCTCAGCTCTAGTGGCCGCTCAGAGCTGAGTGACCCCCTGACCCTCACCGTGACAGGTGAGAGTGAGGAGTCATGACCTCCCTCCAGTGTGGGCTCCTCCTCACAGGAAATAGGAACCCAATGGGTATCCGGGCAGGGACCCTCATACCTCCAAGGGGACACCTGTGAGGTGACACTGGTGCCTGTATCCTCCCTAAACTCAGCCCCCTCTTTCTCTCAGGAGTGTACGCAGATGCACAAACCTCCCTCTCAGCCCGTCCAAGCTCCGTGGTGACCACAGGAGGACATGTATCTCTCTGGTGTAGATCACAGAACACAGTGGACACACTCTATCTGCTGAAGGAGGGAGGAGCTGACCCTCCCCGACAAATGAACCCTAAGCGGTCTTCAGGCTTCTATGAAGCCATCTTTCCTCTGGGCCCCGTGAACAGCTCCCACGGAGGCACCTACAGATGCTACGGTTCCTATGTCTCATATTCCATCCGACGCTGGTCACATCCCAGTGACCCCCTGGATCTCGAAGTCACAGGTGAGGGATCCCCGACCAATGTCCTCTTTCCAGGGGCCAAAAAATGTCAGATCCAAGCCTCAGGGGAGCCCCGTGGGTCCGAGGTGATTGATGACAGTGGCCTGCAGGGGTGGATTCACACAGGACAGTGTGATGACCAGGGAGGACTCAGTGAAGCCTCTTCAGTCAGTGTGAAGGTGGGAGCCACCTTTGATGCCCCGTCTCCTTCTTCTCAGGGATCTACGTCAAGCCCTCCCTGTGGACCCAGCCAGGCTTTCCGGTGCTGTCTGGGGACCGTCTGACCCTGATGTGTGGCTCCGAGACTGGATTTCACCGCTTTGTTCTGACCAAGGACGAACAGTCTCCTTCACTCATTCCGTACTTTCACAGAAGTCAGCAGAGTCCCAACTTCACCTACTATTATGTGAGCAGGGACAATGCAGGCCAGTACAGGTGCTACTACAGTGGACATGACCACTATCTGTGGTCAGCGCCCAGTGACCCGCTGGACATCCTGGTGGCAGGTGTGGAGGCCCCCATCCAGATGGCCTACTCAGCTTGGGGTCCAGGTTCCCCCTCATAAAGAAAGGTGTAGGGGACAAGGTCCTACAGCAGAGCTGAGAAGAGGGGTTATGAGAATGGGGGAGGGAGAGGGCTGGAAATATGGGAATACTGAATACTGAGAGGTAAATAAGGGACAGGGGGTCCCTGGGGAGCAGACCTGCAGAGGGGACAAGGTGTGAGGAGAGGATGGCTCCTTAAACCCCCAATCCTTCTGCCATCACAGGATATTATGGGAAGCCGACGCTGTCAGCCCATCCGGGCCCCACAGTGACCTCAGGAGAGAATGTGACCTTACAGTGTCATTCAGAAAATTGGTTTAACATTTTCCATCTGTTCAAGGAGGGCCACGCGGGGCCTCTCCAGAGTCGTCACGTGCAGAACAGAGCTGGGTCCCTCCAGGTCAACTTCACCCTGAGCCCTGTGACCGCAGCCCACGCAGGGACCTACAAGTGCTACAGGTCACACAGCACCTCTTCCTACCTGCTGTCAAGCCCCAGTGACCCTCTGGAGCTGGTGGTCTCAGGTGAGGAACCCTGGCCAGGCCCCCCGTGTCTTCATGGTCAGTTGAGAGCCTTCTGGGGGTTCCTCCTGGGAGGACTCCAGGCTGGAGTGGAGGCAGGAAGTCTGAGATGTCACCCCAAGGAGCTCCACCTCTAGGGGACCTCAGAGGGTTGGTGCAAAAGACAGGACAAGACCCACTCCAGTCTTATCTTCAATCCTCGTTCCTGAGGCAAAAACTGCATCCTCGTGGTGGACGGCAGCTGGGGAGGGTCAAAAGTGGCCCAGAAGGTCCCCTGCCCTCCATCGTCACTGAACCTCCCATCTCTGTAGCCTCTCACGAAGAGGCCGAGACCAGAGTGGGTGCGTGGCAGAGGCCTCGCTCCCTGGGGTCCACACTCGGGCCTCTCAGCGGATGGACTTAATCCTTCACGCTCTCAGGCCTGGATGGAAGGATCAGAGCAGTGACCTCAGGCTCCGTGAGGTGCTGGTGTGGGGGCCTGACGAGAAGTGGGGTGGTCTACGCAGAAGGAGGCGTGAGGCCCAGCCTGGGGCAGGAGCGGTGGGCTGAAGCCCCTCACCATGTCTGTTCTGCAGGAAGCACTGAGGACCACACAGACCTGAGATCAGAACCGCTGACAGGTAGGAGAGAGGGTCCTGTCAGGGAGGGGAAGTTGGAGCTGCTGGGGGTTGTAAGATTTAACCACTCTTGACATAGTGACCTTAGAAAAGGCCACTCCTTCTCCTTTCTGGCCCAGTGTGCTGTCGGGGTGGGGGTAGGGGATGCACACAGGGACCAGAGAGTCGGAGGACAGCTATGACACCGTGTGGGAGGGACGACAGTGGGAGGGCAGCCGTGTTCCTCTTCTATCGAGGTGAGCTCAGCCCTGAGAGAAGCAGCATTAGCAGGAGGGAAAGAACAGGACTCGAGGGGAGCTCTGGTGGCCTAGTGGCAGGAAGCTGCACTGCAATCCCAGAGGTGCGCGGTTCGAATCCACCAGATGCTCTGCTGGAGAAGGAGGGACAATCTCCTCCTGGGCAGCTCTAGCACATCCTGCTGTGGGGCCCTTGGCAGGTCCAATTTCCTCTCTGAGGCTCACTTCACTCCTCTTAGAACACACTCCCACCTCTATTCGGGGCTGCTGGGAGAAACCGAGGAGGTCCCACAGTGAGAGTCCTGGACATGGGCCTGTATGGACATTGTGCTCAGGACCAGGCAGAGCCCACCCTCCAACCCCACTGTCCCCCCACAGACACAGTCCCTGTGCACAGATGTTCCCTGCGGGGCGGTGTCAGAGCTCAGCAGAGCAGGGGACACAGCAGGGCTGGGCTGCTCAATGAGTGAGGACTCAGGTTTGATGGAGGCGTCTCTGTCCCAAGTCTCCGTCTCCGTATTTACCAAGAGGAAGGAAGGAAGGCAGAAGGATTGAGAGAAAGAAAAAAAGCACAAGAGAACCGAAAGACTCTGATCCCAGTGTTGCCATTTACGAGCTGGATGACAAGAGGCATGTGCTTCTGTCCATGTCAGTGTGTCCTGGCTATCTGTGCCATCACGTCAGGGCAGACTCCTGGCTGACCCACTGGTGGGCTTTCAGAGGCTGTAAATCTCAAGGGAGGAGACCACCCATAAATCTCCCTCAGAGCAGATGATGGATTCGATCCACCTACCCTTGGCTTGACAGCGTATCTCCTTACCATTAGGCTACTAGAACTCTCTCTCAGTTATCTAGGGCTCCTGACACAGAGATATCACACATGGATGGCTCTAGCAAAGAGAATTTCAACTCTTACAGAAGAACAGGTTGAAAATCCCGTTACAGGGTCCCAGCTTTGAGGGGACACCCTCTCCCTCTGTCTGTTCTGGAGAGAAATCCCCATTTCCTTCAGCATCTGTAAACCAGGCATTCATTGGATCTCCGCGTCTAGCAGCTTTCTCAAAGGCCCAGGTCTGGAAGGGCACGCTTCTGAGTGTGTGCTGTCGAATCAGATCCGCCTGGTACAGGAGGTGATGGCTCCTCCTTCTCCAACAGAGCATCTGGTGGATTCTAACTGCTCCTCTTCGGGACTGTGGTGCAGCTTCGCCTGGCAATTCTTTCCCAGGGTCTCTCTGGTGCTGCCTTCTCTGATGGCCTGCATCCCCTTTTTTAAAAATTTTTTATTTTAGGGGAGCTCTGGTGGCCTAGTGGCAAGGAGCTGCAACTACAATCCCAGAGGCGCACGGTTCGAATCCACCAGATGCTCTGCCGGGTAAGGAGGGACAATCTCCTCCTGTACCAGTCCGATCTGATTTGACGGTACACGCACACAAAAATAATAAAAATTTTAAAAAAAATTTATTTTATTACTTTTTGTGCGTGTACCATCAAATTGGATCTGACTGGCACAGGAGATTACCCCTCCTTCTCCAGCACAGCATCTGGTGGATTTGAACCAAGCACCTCCAGGAATACAGTGCAGCTTCTTGCCCCTAGGCCATCAGAGCTCCCTTGGCCTGCATCCTCTTTTCATCTCCGCTGAGGTAGAAGGCCGTACAGGTTAACACCACCGTGGAGAAACTTCTCTTACCTTGATCAGGGCTGTGATATGATTTGGGAATGTCATACTCCTTTCGTTTGTGTTTTTTTTTTTTTATGTGTGTACCGTCAAATTGGATCTGACTGGCACAGGAGGCGATTGTTCCTCCTTCTTCAGCAGAGCATCTGCTGGATTTGAACCGCGCACCTCTGGGATTGCAGTGCAGTTCACACTCCTTTCTCAATCCTCCCACAGTTACGTGGTTTATCACATCACGGGGGACCTTTCCGTAGCTCCCACACTGTTTCATGACATACGTGTATTCTGGGTGCACGCGAGTCCATCTATGACAGTTTTTTCACCTGTAACACAGCTGAGAAGGAAGCCGGCAGTGTCGTGCAGCATAGCCATGGGTGGGATGGAGGTGATGGGTGCAGAGGTCCCAGCACGTGCTGGTGTGCAACAGGCGTGGAGCAAGAGGGCAACACTGACTCGTCCGTGCCCTCGCTTGTGTCCAAGGTCTTCCATGGTACCTCAAAGTGATGATCGGGGTCTCTGTGGCCTTTATCCTGCTGGCTTTTCTCCTGGTCCTCCTCTTCCTGTTCATCCGACACCAACGCCAGAGAAAATGCAGTAAGTGACATGAGCATGGGTCGTGACAATGTGGCCACACGAGGTGATGGGTTCCCTGTGGGCAGACTAGGCGTCCGCTCAGGGCAACAGCCAAGAGTCAAAAGACATGAGCTATGCCTACCTTAGAAACACTCCTTGACGTTCAGAATTAGAAAGCCAAGACAGAAGAGACGTAAAGGAATCCCAGATATTTTTACAATATCAAATTCTGGTCTACATTTTTCAAGCAACACAGTATCAAAAGACAGACTCTACTCTGTAGGGTAAGCTCTGCTTCTCTGACAGGACATCATGGGAGCTTTCAAAGTCAGGTTTTCAAGAGCAAGTAGGTGCAGGCTCTCCAGGCCTTCTCTAGCCCTGACAGGTTTGGGAGGTCTGGATTCTTTAGAAATTTGAAGATCTTCCACATTCTCTTCCTTTTACTTGAATGTCTCTGTTGTTTGTGACTCCTTTCCATCTCTTCCGTTTTCATTTTCTGCTTATGACCATGGAGGAGTGTTTCTAAGGTGCCCTTAGCCCACATTTTTTGGCTCCCCAGCTGTTGCCCTGAGTGGACCCTAACATCGAGAAGAATGGCAATCGCAGAACACCTGATTGTACTCATGCGAAACCTAGACCAAGAAGCTGCTGTCCGAACAGAGTAAGGAAACACTGTGTGGTTCAAAATCAAGAAAGAAAAGCATCAGGGATGTATCTTGCCTCTGTATCTCTTCAATCTATACTCAGAACACATCATTTGGGAGGTTGGACTTCATGAAGAGGAATATGGCATCAGGATTGGAGGAAGACTCATCAACAACCTGCATTCTACAGATAACACAGCCTTGCTTGCTGAAACTGAGGAGGACCTGAAGTGCTTGCCGCAGAAGGTCAAGGACTGTAGTCTTCACTATGGACTGAAGCTCAAGCAGCACCATGATGGATGGAGAAAGGATCAAGGTTGATAACAGTTCCAGCTTGTTCGTCTCACAATCAGCACTCCTGGCACTGGTGCTGTCAGGTGCTGTTGAGTCAAGTATGATGCATAGTGACCCTATGGACAAAAGATCTGAACCCAGTCCTCTCCTGTGCCATCCTCATACTCCCTGACACACCTGAGCCCATTGCAGCAGTCACCGTGTCAGCCCACCTGGTGGAGGCTCTTCCTCTCCTTTGCCAACCCTCCACCTTTCCTCGTATCAAGGAATAGCCCCTCCCAGCAACATGCCCAAAGGATGTGAGGTGAAGTCTTGTCATTCTTGCCTCCAAAGAGCACTCCAGATGCACCCTCTCCAAGACATATCTATTCATTCTCTTGGCCGTTCATGGGGTGTTCAGGACTCTTTTGCAACACCACAGCTCAAAGGCATCAACTTTTACTGTCATTCTTATTCAGTGCCCAGCTCTCCGATGCATAGCAAGTGATCAAAATGGCCAAGGCCTGAATCAGACACACCTTAGCACTACCAGTTTTGGCATTAGCAATCAGGAAATCAAAAGACAACACATGGGGGGAAATCTGCTGTCAAAGATCTCTCCAGAGTGGTAACAAGAAGCGATGTCAGTCAAGAAACTAAGGTGCACCTGATCCAGGCCATGGTCTTCCCAACTGCCTTCTATGCATCTGAGAGCTGGATAATGTGTCAGACAGAATGAAGACAACACAGAATAGGACAGGGTTCAGAGTTGTTGTACATAGGGTCGCTATGGGTCATGGTCAACTCAACAGCACATAACAACTGGTCTGACAGAGATTAGGAGAGCATGCAGGACCATGGCCTCTAGTCACCCTTTCACTTGGAATTGAACTCAGGACTGGTACAGTTTTCAGCCAGCCAGTAGGGTGAGCAATGACAGTACAGAGGTACTCAGTTCCTCAGGACAGTCAGCCACACAAAATTAAAGGACACAGCACCACTGAGGAACAAACAGACAAAGAAAAAAAATCAAGGCACAGGGGACCAAGGCAAAAGCCAAGGCCTCAAGGTGTTTTTTTTTATTTTATTATTTTTGTGTGCGTGTACCGTCAAACCAAATCTGACTGGTACAGGAGGAGATTGCCCCTCCTTCCCCAGCAGAGCATCTGGTGGATTCGAACCGTGCGCCTCTGGGATTGTAGTTGCAGCTTCTTGCCACTAGGCCACCAGAGCTTCCGGCCTCAAGGTTTATTTTTCTCAGCATATATAGAGAATACAAGCATTCCATAACTATCAGAATAACCAGACTTCTTGCCTCACAGCAAACAACTGTCTCAAAGACCCTAAAGTAATATATCTAACAATTATCTCTGGGGCCAGAAAGGACTGTGCCCTCTGATATCTAAGAACCAGAGCTTTTAATGATTTACTCGGAAAATCTTAACAAACACACAAAAAGCTTATCTCTATATTCTGCAAATTCTCAAGGACGGTAGCTTCTAGTTAATCTGTATTTTCCACAAGTTCGCAAAGAGTTTAGTTTCTCCTAATTATGCCTTCACAGATGCTCTTCTGGGTCTTAAGAGGTCTCATAAATGTACCCTGTTTTCTTGGGACATATCTGCACCCTTGTTAGCTGTTTTCAGCTAACTTCCCAGTGAGTGGTCTCGAAGCAGTACTCTAGACTTACACGCCGACAGTCCCCCAAGGCACAGTGGCTTCAGAAACACTCACACTCATCTTTTTTCTCTCAGAGCAGCTAGTGAATTTGAAACTGGTTTGGGGTTTGCAGTGCAGCTCCTTACCTCTAAGTCACCAGGGACCCTGAAATCAGAGTAAGATGATAAGAAAGAAAGATCAAAGATCTATGTAAAATCAACTGGTCAACAGGTATTTCAAAGTATACAAGAGATGGTTGAGGGAAAGAGATCCAATCAACAGGTATGAGACGACTGGGAAATCCTGAAACCCAACTAGGCTGCAGACCTACAGAAACTGGAAGGGAATAAGTTTTGCAAAATTTTTATTATTAACTTTTGACAAATTTTTCTCTTCTTTTAAAGTGATCAAGCACCTATTTTAAAGATGGGGTTTTTGTTTTGTTTTGTTTTTTACTTTTCACACTTAATACCCAAGACCTAAACACATCCTTTGTCTTTGAAAGTTTAAATTTTTCCCCTCCTGACTTCTGAATGGGTAAAGGGGGGGGGGTCATCTTTCTAGACATGTAATCTGCTCTGATTGCAGCCTTGGCTGGGAGGGGAGAATCTAGAAGGAGCTGAAGGTCACTTTCTAACTTTGTGTAGGGGCGACGGTGACACAGTCCAAGGACAGAAGCCTGCCCAACAGGTAAGAACTACCCAAAGACTCAGTTCTGAGACTACCACTCACCTCAGCTCTCTCCCCACCACTCAATACTCCTCTCTCCTCCAGCTCAAGCCCAGCCACTGGGATCCAGGAAGAGAACTTGTGTAAGGAGATGGGGAGAAGCCGCCCTGGGGGGGTGACGGATGGAGGGATCTACAGAATGTCTGTGGGTATGGGGAGAAGGAAGTTGGTTATAAATAGTCCTGCACCTGGGTTATACTTGGCATAAATTGATACTGGGTGTCCCGGCCACATTACAAACCCTCTCTCACCCCAGCCTCCTTCTGTAGGGAGGGAGACAGATGATGAGGGTTCTTGGGGAATCCTGCTGAGAACCAGGGTCCTTTGTTCTGTTCCTGTCAGATGCCGCTGTGAAGGACAAACAGCCTGAGGAAGAAATGGAGCTGGGCAGCCAGGTCAGTCCCCTCTGCTCATGACCATGTCCCCACAACTTTCTTCTCTGGGACCTCAAACCAGTGGACACTGGTCCGCTCTCGGAGCACCTAGCTCTCAGCATCACCAGACGGGGCTCCCACCATTCTTGAAGCCCCTCTTCTCTCTTGGCTCTATAACTCCCTGGTTTCCTCTGCCACAGTCTCTGCTACCTATCCTCATACTGAAGCCCCTCTTCTCTCTTGGCTCTATGACTCCCTGGTTTCCTCTGCCACAGTCTCTGCTACCTATCCTCATACTGTTGAGGGCTGGCTAACAGCCTAAATAAGCACCTTAGAGTGACTCCCGCTTCAAAGCAAGTTTATATGACAGAGCAGGGCCACCCACAGGGTTTCCTAAGCTATTCTATTACAGGACAATCTTCAGGATAATCTATCACCATGACAACAAGAGCCCCTGGGATGATGGTACCGCAGGGAGCAAGGTTCTGATTTGTTTTTAACAGGGTCACAATAAAAGTTCTGTTGACTTGATGGCAGCTAACAACAACAATCTTTACAGAACCCAATCAACACGTACACGTCCTGCACAATGGCCGGTGGGTTTTACTGCTCATCAGTCTTTTGGCAAGCGAGTGCAAACATCTGTGTCACCAAGGTTCATGCTCTGACCATGCAATTTATGTGCTCACAAAGCGGCTGGCACAGTCACTAATGGGACTAGAAACCTCAACACTGGACTTGGGGCAGGGTCAGCGGGCATGCCTTTCAAATTCCCACCAAGGAGTCAGAAGGTCTAACTCTAAGCCTCTATTTTTCTGTTTCTCCCCCATGACCGAGGGACATCCAAGAACGGGTCTTAACTAGACCGGACGTAAAGATCGACCCCATGCAACACAGAACGCTCCTCACCATCCCAGTCAGCTTACTGCAGGGCCCAAATCCAAATCACCAGGGGCAGGACCTGGCGTCTCCCTCTGCCTCTCCCGGTGGACGGCTCCTAATTCCACTCCTGGTGTTCTGAGAGGACCAGACCCACACATCCAACTGCCACCTGACGGTTCTCTGTGCCAAGTGCAGGCATTGCAGCTTCACATCCCTCCTGCCCTTGGTATCTCTAAAACTACATGAACTGAATGAAGGTCAAGCTGCTGTTGTCTGCCATCAAGTCAGAACCGACGAATAAGCTGACTTTTCAGAGGCAGTAAATTACATGGAAGGAGACTGTCCATCCTTCTCCTGTGGAGCGGGCTGGTGGATCTGAACCATGCAACTTTGGGACTGCAGTGCGGTTTCTTACCTCTAGGCCACCAGAGCCTCCCTAAGGTGCTCTGAAGGTCAAGAGTGGAATAAAAAAAAGACTAATCTACTTCTTACTTTCTCCACCAGGACCCTGAAGATGAAGTCTCCCAAGGAAGGACATACGCCCAGATAAACCACCCTTCAGCAAGCGGACGCGTAGCAGCCACCACTTCCTCCACGTGTGAGGAGTTTAAAATCATGAAGGGCCGACAGCAGACCCCCAATCAGGTGAATCTCCTCCCTCCGTTTGTCCAGACTGCCCTGCCCAGGTAGCAACGCTCTATGAGATTGACTGACCCGGTGACTACAATAAACTAAACACATGTATGCTGGAGATCCGGTCCAGATCTGCGGTTCACGGTGCCGCTGTGAGTCCTAGATGACTCCATGGCACCCACAGGTACCAACCACCCTCTCAGGAGCCTTGGTGGGGCAGTGCTTTAAGCCTTGAGCAAATGCTACTTTGTCTTAGAGGGTCATGGAGTCGGAACAAGCTTGACAGCACGGACTAAAGCTCCACCCTAACTTTGTGCTTCTCATTCTTCCTCCTACTCCAGGACACAGCACCTGAAGACCCCCAGGAGGTGACTTACGCCAAGCTGAACCACTCGGCCTCCAGACAAAATGCAACCGCACCTCCTTCCTCCCCATCAGGGGAGACCCCCAGCGAGCCCAGTGTCTATGCAGCTCTGGCTATTCACTAGCCCCAGACCTGAGGAGGGGGCTGTGAAAACTCATGGAAAGAAGCCCAGCCCACCTGGAGACTTGGCGTGGACCCTTTGAGCGTCTGGAATCTTATGGAAGTTGTTTCCAGAGTCCACGCAAAGCACGCAGCAAATCTGCCAGGAGAAGAGAAAATAGATGAATGGGGCCTTCTAAGAATCAAATCTCTATGCACATCTAAAAACTTCTCCAACAGGGTAAAAAGGGAAGCCACAGACTGGGAAGAAGTATCTGGTAATGACATGTCACATAAGGGACTTATATCTAGAATTTATAAAATGCTTGACCACCACAACAAGATAAATAATCCAGTAGAAAAATGAGCACAGGATATGAACAGACACTTCACCCAAGAAGACAATCAGATGGCTAACAAGCACATGAAGAAATGTTCAAAACCCCTAGCTCTAAAAGAGATGAAAATCAAAACAACTATGAGATATCATTTCACCCGTCAGAATAACAAAATTTAACAGAACAGCAAGCAACAAATGCTGGCGAGGTTGTAGGGAAACTGGAAGCCTTATTCACTGTTGGTGGGAGTGTAAAATGGTGCATCCCCTGTGGAAGGCGGTATGGTGCTTTCTCAGAAAGTTGCAAATAGAGATAACATTTGACCCAGCAATTCTACTACTGGGAATATACCCCAAAGAGACCATAACTGACATCCAAGCAGATATACACACACCCATGTTTATTGCAGCTTTGTTCACAATAGCAAGGAGTTGAAAACAACCCAAGTGTCCATCAACAAACGAATGGATGGAGAAGCTGTGGTATATTCACACAATGGAATACTATGCTGCATTGAAAAACAAGGAACTCATGCAATATTATTCAAAATGGGTAACCCTTGGGGAGCTCTGGTGGCCTAGTGGCAAGAAGCTGCACTGCAATCCCAGAGGAACACGGTTCGAATCCACCAGATGCTCTGCCGGAGAAGGAGGCGCAATATCCTACTGTACCAGTCAGATCTGATTTGACAGTACATACACACAAAATAAAAAAAAAAATGGGTAACCCTGGTGGACATTATGCTGAGTGAAGTATCCCAGTCACAAAAGGACAAATATTACATGGTGCCACTGTTGTAAAACAGAACTGACATCGGGGTTGGGGGGAGACTGAGAAGGATGGGTTCAATTATGTACACTGCATTGAAACAGAGGAGGGAAAAAACTGTTTAAAAGAGGTATGTGATTAGGTAATTTTGTCATGACAGGAGTCCAGAGCGAAGGCTGCATCGTAGAGTGGACCTGGGGGAGGGATTGTAAAACAGTGAAAGAATTTTTCTTTTACTTTTCCAAGAGGTGGGTGTACTGAGGGGAGGTTTGGGAGGGGAGAAAAGTGCAACAATGAATGAATGGAAATCCAAAGTCTCTGTAAATCTTCATTGAAATTAATAACTAAAAAATAAAAGAACACTTTGAGAGCTACAGTGAGGAAAGGATGGTGGCAGCCACGTGGGAGACCATGACTGGCGTTCTGAATAGCAGCAGTCTCTGTGGAAAGGAGGAACAGCAAGGCTCGCAGAAATGGAGGTAGAAGAGGAAGTGGTTCAGGGACAGTGCACAGCAGGAGAGAGACCAGAGATGAGGAGGGAGTCCATCCCCGCTGCAGCTGTCACAGAGCCACACGCCGTAAGCTGGAGGTCTACCAGGAGCCAGAGGTGTTCCAACATCTCTTCCCTCCACAATGGTCCCCTTCATAAGCTGGAGGTGTACCAGGAGCCAGAGGTGTTCCAACATCTCTTCCCTCCACAAGCTGGAGGTCTACCAGGGGCCTGAGGTGTTCCACCATCTCCTCTCTCCATAACCTGAAGATCTACCAGGACCCCAAGGTATTCCAACAGCCCCTTTCTCCTTAAGCTGGAGGTCTACAAGGGGTCCAAGGTGTTCCAACATCATCTTCCTCCATAAGCTAGAGGTCTACTAGGGGTCCGAGGTGTTCCAACAGCCCCACCCTCTTGCTCAGGCCACAAAGGCAGCAAGACCAGGGGTAGAACTATGTCTGCTGAAAGGAGGCTACTGAACCTGACACACTCCTGTCCAAGCGTGGACACCCCTTTTCTGTCTCTTCTCCCTCCCTTGATGGTTTTGGTCAACTATGGAGCAGTATCGTGTGCGTGCGAGGGGCCCAAGTCACGTAAACGGTAAAATTAGATGTGAACTCCAACCACAGTGGTGTCAGTGGGCTCCGCTACAGAAAGGAACGCGGGAGACTCACAGGGGGGTCCTACTCCACGTCAGTCCTATGCTCACATGATCTGAATAAGAAGTAGTGGTTTGGAGGGAAAGGGATGGGCGGGGAAACCACCCCACAGGACATGCGACCATCTGAAAGCTCCTGGGAGCCCCTGGAGAGGGACCCAGGAGCAGACGTGGGAGGACTGAGTGGTGCCCAAGACAGGAGAGCACAACTGTGGGAGACTCTGCAGTCACAGCAACAAGAGCGCTGTGTCCCACCTCCTCCCTCTCTACCGGGGTGAGTCCCCATGTCCCACCTCCTCCTTCTCTATGGGGGCGTGTCCTCTGTGTCCCACCTCCTCCTCCCTCTCTGAGGGGGCACATCCTCTGTGTCCCACCTCCTCCCTCTCCACAGGATCGAATCCTCTGTGTCCCACCTCCTCCTCCCTCTCTGAGGGGGCACATCCTCTGAGTCCCACCTCCTCCTCCCTCTCTGAGGGGGCACATCCTCCTTGTCCCACCTCCTCACTCTCCACAGGATCACATCCTCTGTGTCCCACCTCCTCCTCCTCCTCCATGTCCCACCAGCTCCCTCTCCACAGGATTGCATCCTCCTTGTCCCACCTCCTCCTCCCTCTCTGAGGGGGCACATCCTCCGTGTCCCACCTCCTCCCTCTCCACAAGATTGTATCCTCTGTGTCCCACCTCCTCCTCCCTCTCTGAGGGGGCACATCCTCCATGTCCCACCTCCTCCTCCCTCTCTGAGGGGGCACATCCTCCTTGTCCCACCTCCTCCCTCTCCACAGGATCGCGTCCTCAGTGTCCCACCTCCTCCCTCTCCACAGGATTGCATCCTCCGTGTCCCACCTCCTCTCTCTCCACAGGATCGCATCCTCCATGTCCCACCTCCTCCTCCCTCTCTGAGGGGGCACATCCTCCGTGTCCCACCTCCTCCCTCTATGAAGGGGCACGTCCTCCGTGTCCCACGTCCTCCCTCTCTGAGGGGGCACATCCTCCGTGTCCCACCTCCTCTCTCTCCACAGGATCGCATCCTCCGTGTCCCACGTCCTCCCTCTCTGAGGGGGCACATCCTCCGTGTTCCACCTCCTCCCTCTATGAAGGGGCACGTCCTCCGTGTCCCACGTCCTCCCTCTCTGAGGGGGCACATCCTCCATGTCCCACCTCCATCCTCTCCACAGGATCACATCCTGTGTCCCACCTCCTCCTCCCTCTCTGAGGGGGCACATCCTCCGTGTCCCACCTCCTCCCTCTCCACAGGATTGCATCCTCCGTGTCCCACCTCCTCCCTCTCTGAGGGGGCACATCCTCCGTGTCCCACCTCCTCCCTCTCCACAGGATTGCATCCTCCGTGTCCCACCTCCTCCCTCTCCACAGGATTGCATCCTCCATGTCCCACCTCCTCCCTCTCTGAGGGGGCACATCCTCCGTGTCCCACCTCCTCCCTCTCCGAGGGGGCACATCTTCCATGTCCCACCTCCTCCCTCTCCACAGGATCTCATGGTCAGTGTCTCACCTCCCCCCTCTATGAGGGGGCACGTCCTCCGTGTCCCA
>NW_006399958.1:2563511-2576211 GCF_000299155.1 Elephantulus edwardii
CTCCTCCCTCTCTGAGGGGGCACGTCCTCTGTATCTCACCTCCTCCCTCTCAGAGGGGGCACATCCTCCGGGTCCCACCTCCTCCCTCTCCAAGGGGGCACATCCTCTGGGTCCCACCTCCTCCCTCTCTGAGGGGGCACATCCTCCATCTCCCACCTCCTCCTCCCTCTCTGAGGGGGCACATCCTCCGTGTCCCACCTCCTCCTCCCTCTCCAAGAGGGCACATCCTCCGTGTCCCACCTCCTCCCTCTCCACAGGGGTGTGTCCTGTGGGACAGCTACAGGTCTCAGTCAACGGCATGAGAAGCAGTGGATGGTCACAGACACGGTCCTAGGGTGCAGACCTGAGTGGATTATCTAGAACTGCCTCCACACCTTGGACACTGACCCGCTTTCCATGTAACTGCTCAAACACCCTCCCTTCCTGGTGAGTGAAGCAGCAGATGCTACAGCACAACTAACAAGGGTACAACGTTCAGGAGGAGCTGCCCACTGGATTCACACGAGGAGTGAGTACCCTGTCCTGGGGCCGCTTAGCCACAGCTGCCCTGGCGGTACCGTGACTCGGTGCCATCTGTAGAGTTGTCCCAGGTACTCACGAATGCCCCAGGCCTCCCTCCACCCCAGCATCCAAGAAGGATGCACAAGAGCGTACAGCCAGGGATAAAGCCGCAGGTGGTTATCAGGCAGAGACCCTGGGGAGGTGGACCAAAGAGCTGCCTGAAACTTTGAGGTGGAGAAATTTGGCCTCCACAGGGCTTTTAGATTGTGTGTTAGGCTAGGAGCCCTGCGTGACCCTCCAACCACGATGCATGTGACAGCTGAGACTCCGGAAGCCAACGAAAAAAAAGTGAGATCTGAATGTCTCAGGACCTGGCTGGGGAACTGGAGCCATCTGTTAGTACATATTCTGGAACAGCCCCTTAATGGGATGGACTGGCCTCTTGGTCCCATGGAGGGGCAGGAACTGACCTTATGTAAGAACCGTCATCCTCCTTCAAGGGTCAACAGTCACCCTTTACTTGAACTGGGATGACCACTATGGAGAAGTCAGTCTTTTCTGAGACACAAAGAAGGGATGTCTGTCCTGAGCAGCGTGCGTGGTACACGCAGCCATGGGAACGCCCGAGGAGTTTACTGCCCTCACAGCCAACGGTGAGCCATGCCCACCCTGAGCAGCGTGCGTGGTACACGCGGTCATGGGAACCACCTGAGGGGTTTATCATCCTCACAGCCAACGGTGAGCCAGGAGCATGATTTTCACAGAGGGAAGAGTCACTGTCCCCTCTGTCAACTGCTGAACACCCGTCTTTCTGACCTTCTGTCCTCTCTGCTACTTCCCTCTAAGGGATGTCACCATCCGCTGGCTGGAAAAGCAATGCTGAGTCTGTGGGGAGCTTTCTTCAGCCCTGAACGTGGGGGTTCTGGCCAGAAGGGTGTGGAAACTCTGGGGCCACCTCTTCCCACCTGGGGCTGAAAAAAATGTCACATGGGAGAGAGGAAATGTGCAGGGTCAGTGTGGTTATCTTGTGGGTTTTGTGATGAATGTGATAAACCAAATGGTTATGATGGGGGGAAAAAAAGATGAACTTTAACTCAAATCACAATTTAAAACCAAGCACGCAACAGGGGAATAGGGCCAGGACACCCCTTTCACCTGTGCTTAGACTATGATGGAAACCTGCTTCCTGACTGTGGTGGGTGTGGCCACAAGCAGGGCCTTACTGCCTCCGGGATGACCAGTTGCCTGGTGCCTCCAGATGGGTGCTGGGGAAACCACCCCAACGCTTAAGCAGAGTAAAACCCTACGGGTCTCCCTGTCTTCATCCGAGTCCCCCTCCTGAATAATGGACTAGATTCAGCACCCCACTGCCGACATGTGCTAGCACTGGCTGCCTGCAGACCCACAGGGCATCCCCTTGCTTCTAACACACTCGCTGGCTTTCCAGTCACCTGGGGCAACTACACGGGGTGCTGCAGCACAGGGAATCTGGAGCAGAATCTCTTTTTCAGTGCTCCTGTTAACTCAGGTGGACCAGCAGACTCTTCCACTGGCGTGGCCAGCTCCTGGCGGCTTTCCCTGCTTCCCTGGCTTTGTGGAAATCACAACCATTGGAAGCTGGAGGAAGACTGGGACCATCAACTGTCGAAACCACCCAGCTGAGAAAGACAGCCTCCAGGACATGCCTAGACACTGGCAGGGGCTGAAGGCAGAGCGTGTGCTAGTGTTGTCGACCGAGGGTAAAGTATATTAATAACGAGACAAAACTCCAAGAATGTATAAGTAAACAGAGGTAGGGCATGAGGTGAGCAGTTCAACTGAAGCACAAACCCAGCTTCCCTGTGCCTTTATTGAAAATTGCCAGGGAGCAAATCACAGAGAGAATTCAACGCAAAAGAAGCCAAGCTCTTTCTATTGAAAACCTTATGCTTGACTCAGGAGGGAGGGGTTAGCAAACACAAGAATCCTGTAAACGCTTAAGGTTTGCCTTAGTGCCTACCCCTGTAAACATTTAAGGTTTCCATTAGTACTTCAGGGTGAATTCTAGCTTGTATCAGCGCGTCCCTCATATCCTGATATAGCATTTGATTTGTTATATTTTGTATGAAATTTGGCTTCTCACACTGAGGTGTGACTTGGCGCTGCAGTGAGAAACGCGTGTGTGTGGACATCCAGGAGCTCTGGAAGCTTGGTGCTAAGGCATTGAACTGCCAACCCAAATGCGTGTGATTCCAATCCACCAGCTACTACAGGAAAAAAAGGAACAGTCAACTGCCATGCCTTTACAGCCTAGCAAACCCCACTGGACTGTCAGCTTTGAGTCTTTTCTTGACTCAAATGCTATCTAACAGCATGATAATTGATAGGCACAGCCAGAAAAAGAATTGTCCAAACAGAAAAAGGGACCTAGCATCCTTTAAAATCAGGATACGTGTCCGGGCTGTATCTCTTCTATGTTGACTGCTATCAAGTCGAACACGTCATAGCGACCCTGTGAACCAAAGACCTGAAACCTTTCTGTAACTATCATCATTTCTCAAAGTTCAGAGTTTCCGGAGGCATGTGGAAGAGGATCTGTTAAGTACCAAGAGTACAACTTTTAGCAACCATACAAACAGTTCTGTGACATCGTAATCATTCCTGACAACATTTGAGCCCATTGCCACAGGTCGTTTCAATCCATCTCATTAAGAATCCTGTTTTCACCTACAACCAGGAGAAGATAAAGTAGATGAATGGGACCTTCTAAGACTCAAATCCCTATGCACATCCAAAAACTTCTCCAACAGGGTAAAAAGAGAAGCCACAGACTGGGAAAAAGTATTTGGTAACAACATATCAGATAAGGGACTTAAATCCAGAATTTATAAAATACTTGAGCATCACAACAAGATAAAGGTAAATAATCCAATAGAAAAATGGGCACAGGATATGAACAGGCACTTCACCCAAGAAGACATTCAGATGGCTAACAAGCACATGAAGAAATGTTCAAAGTCCGTAGATCCAAGAGAGATGCAAATCAAAACAACTATGAGATACCATCTCACCCCAGTCCAAATAGCAAAATTTAACAGAACGGCAAGCAACAAATGCTGGCGAGGTTGTGGGGAAACTGGAACCCTTATTCACTGTTGGTGGGAGTGTAAAATGATGCAACAACTGTGGAAGGCAGTATGGCGCTTTCTCAAAAAGTTGCAAATAGAGATACCCAGATACCTGGGTCACAGCAATTTCATTACTGGGAATATACCCCAAAGAAACCATAACTGACATCCAAGCAGATATATACACACCCATGTTTATTGCAGCTTTGTTCGCAATAGCAAGGAGTTGGAAACAACCCTAAGTGCCCATCAACAAACGAATGGATAGAGAAGCTGTGGTATATTCACACAATGGAATACTATGCTGCACTGAAAAACAAGGAACTCATGCAATATCATTCAAAATGTGTGACCCTGGTGGACATTATGCTGAGTGATGTATCCCAGTCACAAAAGGACAAATACTGCATGGTGCCACTGTTGTAAAACAGGACTGACCTTGGGGTGGGGGAGAGACTGAGAAAGATGGGTTCAATAATGTATACTGCACTGAAACAGATGAGGGAGAAAACTGTTTAAAAGGGATATGTGATTAGGTATTTCTGTCATGACAGGAGTCTAGAGTGATGGCTCCATGGTGGAGTGGACCTGGGGGAGGGTTTGTAAAACAATGAAAGAATTTTTCTTTTGCTTTTCCAAGAGGGTAGTGTTCTGAGGGGGGAGGGAGAGGCTTGGGAGGGGAGAAATGTGCAACAGTGAATAAATGGAAATCCAAAGCCTCTGTAAATTTTTACTGAAATTAATAATAAATATAAATAAATTTAAAAAAAGAATCCTGTTTTCATTGGCTCTCAACTTTTCCAAGGAATACCGTCTCCTAGCAACATGCCCAAGTACTGAAGCTTCACCATCCTTGTCTGTAATGAGCACTTTGGCTGCACTTTTTCCAACACCTGCTTGTTCTTTTGGCTGTCCATGGAACACACAGCACTCTTCTCCGACAAAACTCAAATGTTATCAATTATTCTCCTTGCGGTCCTTATTCACTGCCCAGCTGTCAGATGCGTAACAAGTGACTGGAAAAGACTGTAGTTGTTAGGTGCTGTCAAGTTGAGGACCACTCATAGCAACAACTTATGGACAGATCCAAACCATATTCTCCAGATATCAGCAATCATATGCCTTATATCACAGCCTCTTCTAAAGTCAGCTTGAACATCCGGCGATTCTCTTGGTCCTGTTCAAGCAGGTTTTTTTCTCTTCAGCTGTATTTTGCTTGCAAATTATAGTAATGACACTGTTCAGTAATTTCCACATTCTGTTGGATCAAGAAGGTTTCTTCTGTTGCAGAAGAAATGCTGAAAAGAGCTGAGCTGAGCAGATTTCAAAGTGCAACGTGAGAGACAAAGCCAGTGGAACAGAACATGCAGAGCGTTGAAAGTGGAGAATAAAAGAGAAAGCATCCACTCAGCATTTTTCAAGCCTAAAAGAACTAAAAAAAAAAAAAAAACAAAAACCCAAAACTGAAGGCTCAAGTTGTGATGGGTAAAATTCTCATGACCCGGAAGCATCAAGAGATGGAGGGTTATGGTGCAATCACCCCAAATGCTTTGGTTTGAATCCAACAAATGCTCTGCTGAAGGATAGGCAGTCTCCTCCTGTGTCAATCGGATCCAACTTGATGGCATACAGACAGTTGGGGGGATGAGGTGTGGGAGATGGAGGGAATACACAAGATCACTGTATCAGAAAGAACTGGCCGACACTGCAGTCAAGAACCAGCGGTAATGAAGAAGTTTGTTGGCTTAAGTCCCAGCAATCCAGCAGGATACCAACTGACACGTTTCAACTAGCAGTCACAGCCCTGGACGTGCTCGCCTCTCTATGCCAGGAAAGAGAGCTGCTTGGTTGACTAGCAACCTGAGGAGCTATTTGTTCCCGTGTCCAAGAAAGGTGGAACAACTGAACGTGGGGAAAGGCTGTCGGGTGAGTAAAACTAACGAGCTGTGCTGTATGGCAAAGGATGCAACATCAGGCTTGGAGAAAAATCTCACCAATTTATGCTATGCAGATGACACAACACTGCTTCAAGAAAGTCAAGATGACTTGGGAAGTCTCCAGCTTTCACTGTGGATTGTTTGTTGTTGTTATGTGCCATCGAGTCGCCTGCGACTCATAGCGACCCTATGTATAACAGCCCTAAACTCTGCTCTGTCCTGTGCCAATCGCACTGTCTCTGACACTCCCATCCCGATTATCCCAGTCACTGAATCAATCCACCTCATAGAGGGCCTTCCCCTCCTGCGCCGTCCCTCCACCCTCCCAAGCATGATGTCCCTCTCCAAGGACCGGTCTCTCCTCACAACATGTCCAAAGTATGTTAGACGGAGCCTCAGAATCCTTGCCTCCAAGGAGCCACCCGGTTTAACCCTTTCCAGGACAAATCTTTGTTTTCCTAGCAGTCCATGGTATTCTCAATACTATTCTCCAGCACCACATCTCAAAGGCATCAATTCTCCAATCTTCATGGGAGCTCTGGTGGCCTAGTAGCAAGAAGCTGCACTGCAATCCCAGAGGTACGTGGTTCGAATCCACCAGATGCTCTGCTGGAGGAGGGGCAATCTCCTCCTGTACCAGTCAGATCCGATTTGATGGTACATAAATAATAAAGTAAAATTTTTTTAAATTTAAAAAAAAACCCCAATCTTCAGCAAAAACCTTAACTAGTAATCTCTTGGTCATTGAGCCACAAATTTTCCCTGGAAAAAATGCATCTCTTCCAGCAAAATCTTCCTGGGGAACTAAGGAATGAACTGAGATAATGTCTGGAAGTGTTATTTAATGGTCTAGTGTCCTAGGAATTGAAGACTTGCAGCAGATTTAAAATCCCAAATCTTGATAAAACTTTTTAAAGATTGTGACATTATCAAAATGCATGTGACTCAAGTTTTATAACACCGGATGATGGGTAGATGAAGCTGTCCATTGTACCATTTCTTTCTTTGAATTCTCAGGCATGGTTTTAGCAATGGAAGAATTCTGTTAACAGTAACAAATTGAATAAAAGGAAACCTATAAAAACAAAACAACCTTCATCAGTGGATCAACAGGTAACATCATCATGAAAGATGGAGACAAGATTGAAATTGGCAACAATTCCATCTTGCTTGATCCTTCAACACAATGATGTTGTTAAGTGCCATCAAGTCAGTTGCAACTCACTGCAACGCTACGTACAACAGCCATAAACTCTGCTCTGTCCTATGCCAATCGCACTGTCTCTGACACTCCCATCACGATTACCCCAGTTACTGAATCAATCCACCTCATAGAGGGCCTTCATCTCCTGCGCTGTGCCTCCACCCTACCAAGCATGATGTCCTTCTCCAAGGACCGGTCTCTCCTCACATGTCCAAAGTATGTTAGACGGAGCCTCAGAATTCTTGCCTCCAAGGAGCCACCAGGTTTAACCCTTTCCAGGATGAATCTGTTTTCCTAGCAGTCCATGGTACTCTCAATACTCTTCTCCAGCACCACAGCCCAAAGGCATCAATTCTCCTTCTATCCTCCCTACTCATTGTCCAACTCTCTGATGTGTAACAAGTGATTGCAAAAACCATGGCCTGTATCAGATGCACCTTAGTCTCTAGAGAGACACCATTGCTCTTCAGTATTTTGGAGAGGTCCCTAACAGTAGACTTTCCCACGGCAATGTGCCTTTTAATTTCCTGGCTACTGGTGCCAAGAGCGTTGACTGTGGAACCAAGCAAACTAAAGCTGTGGACAATCTCAGTATCTTCACCATCCATCCTGATAAATCAGGACAAAGCTGCTCTTACAGAACTCTCCTAAGGGTTAAAAAGGTGCGTTTTTGAAGACTATGACCTGAGGCATGGTATTTCCAACTGCATCCTAGGCACCTGAGTTAGGAAGGGTGCCTGAAAAACTGGCGCCTTTGAAAGCAGTGCTGAAGGGTGCCGAATCCTCCTGATTGCCAACAAGTGCAGCCAGGATGCTGCTTAGAGGGCAGGATAATGAAACATCACTCACTGGGAGTGGCACTCATTCAGAGACGGCAGCCCTGAGAAACAGACATCATGCTGACTAAGTTCAAGAGTTAAGAGGGCAAAACCCCCAACAAGGAGTGACCAGCAGGTTCAAGGCTACTGCTAGGAATTCTGAGCAAGTGGAAGGAAGCGGAGTCAGTGACTTGTTGATCACTAACAAGTGATCTTGTTAGGTCCCATGAAGCAAGCTGGGGTCCAGGAACTGTTGAGGGCTCCCACTGGGTCTAGTGGCGTCTGTGACCTCTGTCCACTGGGCCTTGCTGGCGGCTTGTGGCGTCTGTGATCTCTGTCCACTGGGCCTTGCTGGCCTGTGGTGACTGTGACCTCTGCCAGCCGTCAGCTCTGACAGTAACATTGCAGTCACATGTCCCCTCGGGGACTTCACACACGTGGACTATCAGGTGGACGTCTCGGCCATGTGTATCCGCAACGCTGGTGGGGGGGATGGCTATGCTCTTGCCAGCTCACGTCCACTTGGATCCGCCGCACTGTTGGGATGGCTGTGGTCCTGCGTCCACCGCAGCCAGTGTCACAGAAGCCCCATAGAAGTCTCCTCTGGAGGGTGCTTACATTTTACACGCGTCTCACCAGTTGGGAGCTGGCCGACTTGTTTTCCAACCTGCTTCAACTTGGAGGTATATTTAGCGACTGGATCATAACCGCACAGAAAGCTGAAGTTGCTCAATCTCATTCACTTCCTGCAAAGAGCCATCCTTCCCCTCCAGCTTGTCGTGGTGTCTCAACATAGAAGGGGAAGCTGGCCGCCTGCTGACCATGACTCCTCGCCCCAGGGAAGTGCAACCAACACCACCTGCTACTGAAACCCCACCAAGTTGGCTGTCTGTATGGAATTAGGCCGCTTTCTCCCGTGTACCCAAACCATTCTTTAATTCGATTAGTTCCTTACCTGTGCAAGTCACCAGACTCTTTTTCAAAGACCACACAAAAGCTACAGTAAGTCATGTTAATAGGTTCCCCATTAGCTCAACCTGGCCCTGGAGGGAATGTCCTCGAATCACTGCCTGGAAACCACCCACATTTTGTGCCCCAAAGCAAACGCAGGCTGACTCATGGCTCTTCCTGCAAGCTGCCTGCTCACGGACGGTCACCCCTCAAGATTGGGGAAGTGCCCATCTTCCTCCACCCACCCCCCCAGCACGATGTTTAGTCAAGGGTCAGACTGGATGCCAAGTCACGCAGAGATATGCCCGTCAATGAACACCAATTTCTGTTAGTGAATTGATTTATTAATTATAATTCAAGAATTAATTGTACCACCTGGCTGGTACACTAGACCGTTTCCCACCCAGGAGGGCCCTGGTGGGCCTAATCTTCCTCCTCATCATCGCCGGCTCCAGCCCCAGCCTGGCCCTTCTTGGCGTTCTTCCTCTTCACGCGGCCTGGGCGGCCCCCACCATATGGAGACCGCAGGGAGAAGTCGATGTGCTTCTGGGAGTCCAGGCGGACAATGAACGATGGGATGTTCACCACCTGTTTTCGGACCCTGCGTTGGGGGCGAGAGGGGAACCAGCAGGTGAGGGGACTGGAAAGACGCCCCATGCCCCAGCTTTGCCTTCCTGCAGCTCTGAAGTGAGGCCAGAGTGGGGTTCTAGACACCACTGAAACCCCGTCTGCTAAGGTGGCCTTGAGGGTGTCCCTTCATTTAAATAACTGTTTTCTAAACAGAACTCTAACATTACTCGTGTAACCCACGTCAGCAAGCCAGTACGGTGGCACCCTGTGAAGACAGCTGGATCTCAACTCTGCTGTGAGTGAATTCTACCCTTAGTTGAGGTTCAGCCGCCTTCTTGACACACTGGAACCCCACGCCTGAAGATGACCGAAGACAAAAACCTCAGGAGACCACGAGCACTTGGCCCACCCTGGTCAGCTCTTCCCCAAGGGAGGAGAAACCACTTCATGGGCACTTGGCTCCAGTGCTCTCTGGACCTCAGGATGCTACATAGCAAACGTCAAGGGCTAGAACAGCCTTCACAAGTGGACTCAGTAGAGCAGTGAACCCTCCTAAGCCAGTTCAGACTCTATGACCTCGCACGACTGGGGCCGTCAAGAGCTGTTACCTGTGCAGCTGCCTGTGTGCCTGGCAGAAGCCTTCGCAAGGTGTACGGCCTGAGCCGCAGTGACCCTTGCGCTGGGCTAAGGGGCCATGAGGCTACCCCACTAGCTTCACGAGCTGTTTGCAGGGGGCAAGTCTGGACCCTCAAGGTGCGTTCACACAGGCAACCTCCCAGGGCTGCGCGGGAGACAGGACAGCAGGCTTCGTGAGGGCGGCTGGCAGAGGGCAGGCCGAGGAAGGAGCGCACTCGGGGAGAGGCCGTCGGGAAGGGGGTACCTGATATGACGCTGTCGGATCAGCACGCGGGCGTGGTGGATGGACTTGGCCAAACCGAGCTTGAACACCTGGGTCTGCAGACGCCTCTCCAAGAAATCCTCGATCTTCAAGCCCAGGATGTAATCCAGCTTCATCTTGCCCTCGTCCAGCACACCAATGCGGACCAGTCGCCGAAGCAGCGCATTGCCTGCCAAGGGGGTGAAGCGACATCCAGGCTCAGGTTTCTGCCCAATCTGGGGCTTGTGCTGTGTGCTGGCAGCAATTAAACCACTATGACAGTTACCACAGGACTGTGATTAGGAAATCGCAGACGGAGAGTGGGTGATGAGAGTCCAGGCGCAAGGGCATTACGCTTTCCTTACTTAATATACGGGAGCCAACTACCAGGACCGACCTCATCTGTGTGAGCTGACCTCTAATGAGTCCCATGGCCAATCAAGAGCAGAAGGTCAAAGCTACCAGCTGCTGCTGGGGGCAAGATGGGCCTCACTCCTGCGCCACGTTACTGCCTCAGAACCCACCCAAGAGTCAGCAATGTCTGACTTAACGGCTCGTAACACAACCTTTTCAGGATTGAGAACAGAATATGTGAGATTGGCCATGTTTCAACGCGCCCACACTATCTGTTATGCTACTTAACTTGTGAGTTTCTAAAAGAATATATACATGGTTTAACACGTGACAACAGTACCTTATCATATATAGTTGTAACTAACCAAATAGCCAGGCTGCAAAGTCCACAAGCCTTTGACTACATTTGGTTTAAGATAGAATAGAGGATGCAACAATGAATGCATGGAAATCCAAAGTCTCTGTAAACTTTCATTAAATTTAAAAAAAGAAAAAAAGGAAAAAAAAAAAGATGGTATGAGCAGACATCAAAATGCCTTTGTCCCAAAATCTGAAAATTATAATTCCTACACTTCCTCTGTGAGCCGAATTCATTCAGTGAACTACCATCAAATGTTGCTTGAGACTCAGGCAATCTTGCAAAAAAGCATACAGCCTCACAGAAAAGCCTGTTCACGTATCTTGCCTCGACAGAGCAATGGTCACGGTGAGGGCTTTAAAGACAAAACCAGAAAAACCTAACAAAACCCACATGCAGCTAAGGCAAACCAGCCTGTGGGGTCCCCTTTCTCAGTCTACTGCTAAATTACTTAACTAGAAAGAACCCCCGAGAAGCTGCCTTCCCTTACCAAGGTCTGCACCTTCCTGAGAAAACCACAATAACCCCCAAGTACCTACTGGTGACCTGCCTTGTGCCAGGGTCATTAATGAGGTATGTAGTCAAGTTACTATTTCTTCTAATTTAGTTTGTAAATCTAAGTTTCACAGGACTTTGGGGGGGGGGGGGGCTGACAGTATTATGAGCTACATCAGTAGCTCAGGCCACATGTAACTACCTACATACACATCTGTGGTCACATGGCCCCATTAGGGTTCAGAGAATCCCAGCTGGAGAACAGAATACAAAAACTTCATACATGGGGAGCTCTGGTGGCCTAGTGGCAAGGACCTGCAACTACAATCCCAGAGGCGCATGGTTCGAATTCACCAGATGCTATGCCGGAGGAGGAACAATCTCCTCCTGTACCAGTCAGAGCTGATTTGACAGTACACAGGCACAAAAATAAAAATTTAAAAAAATTCATACACATTGCATTCAACAATCACAATTCTCAAATACTCTTGATTAACTTCTCCAAGCTGTCAAAAGGTTGGCTCCCATCTTATATGGGCTTATGAAAACACAAACCAAGTGTCAGATAAATGGTAACTGGCATGGAGAAAGAATACGAAAAAATTCTTAGCACATCAGGGATCAGACCAGTGATCAAAATGTTTAAGAGGCAGGGCTCAGTTTTACTTTCGTGTTAACTAGATGCCTTAACATGGTAGCTTAAACAATGCGCTTAATGTGTCAGAGATGTTAAGGGTGATTCAGGTCAGCAGTTCACTGGGTCAGGAATAGGTTTACAATTTTTTTATGGTGCTGCAAGCCAGCATGGCTTTAAGCATAACGGTCCAACAACAAGCATGTCAGCTTTCTCAACCTCAACCATGGATGGCTCTTCACGCTGACCCCTGAGGCCTCATGTGTTAACACCAGTTCTTTCCCACTTAAAGACTACGAAAACCGGACCATAAACTTATTTATGAACTGTGAAAAGAGCCAGGTGTCCACGGAAGCCAGTCCTCTGTACCTTCCAGCCCAAGTCAAGGCTGCCCACGCAGTAGTATTTCCAAGATGCCATGTCAGAGATTGCCTATCAGTAGTAACTAAAAACTTACACAGCCACTTCCAGCTTTCAGTTTGACCTCTACCCAGTATTCTAGACCAAGACCCTGGGAAATTGTGTAGCTACCTCACACAGATACCCTAAGTGTTGATGTTGGTAGGTGAAACGCATGTCCTTAATCAACAGTGACACCATCTAAGATGGTCACAGGATGTGGACTGTGGACGGAGGGCCCTTTATTCAACTCTCACACACTCAGTTAACAAGGGATTCAGCGACTTAGTGGGCTGCATGTGCTCAGTGTCACTCTGTGTAGACAGTGCCAGGATGAGACGCGACCTTCGTTCCTTTCAGAACACACGTACCTTCAAACAGACGTCGGGGGTCCTTCTCATCCAGCGTCAGCAACTCTCGGGCAGCTTTGCGGATTTTGGCCAGAGTAAACTTGACCCTCCAGACTTCACGTTTGTTCCGGAGCCCATACTCGCC
>NW_006399958.1:2577101-2578152 GCF_000299155.1 Elephantulus edwardii
CCAATAAGCTTCAGCTCTTGGTCGAGACGTGACTTCTCGAAGGGTCTCCGCGGGGTCACGTAAGTTTTCCGACAAACCCAGCTCCTGGCCACCGGCATGTTGGCACCGCTTGCCTGTCTGCGCCTGCGCGAGAAGCCACGCTGTCAGAATTCCCCCCCGCGCGCCGCCACTGCGCAGCCGCACTGCTTGCCTAGCTAAATGCATGTGGCGTCCGCAGTAAATATCGCGAGAACTGCCGTGACATGCTTTCGAGCAGCCTCAGCCGTCGCCACCCCGCGCCCGCAACACTGTCCTGCGATCCTATCTAACCGCACTCTTCTCGTCCTCAAAAATGTCCCGGAATTGGTTAAAGTTGGGAAGCGCTAGCGTTACAAACCCAAGCCCAATGAAGAAGGCCGACTACCACTCCTCACCTGGGAGCCGACCGCGATCACAGGCAAAGAGAAGCACACTCTTGTCAGCCGCGCTTTTATATAAACACCGCCCCCCCTGCGTAACGTGGGCACGCGCGGCGCACACCCTCCACCAATCAGAAGAGACGCTAGTGGGAGGAAAAGGCATTGGAGGCGAGAGGCTGGCTAGAGGGGCGTGTTAGGCCGGCGGAAAAGAGGGAGTCTCCTGCGGGAGGATGAGAACGTGGAGGACCGAGTGTGGCTACAAACGGGCATCTGAGGGTTCAGCTCCTGTGATGCAAACTGGCATAGAGATTAACAGCGTGCCATTGTTGCCTCCGGGCAGTACCAGAAGTAGTGCTGGAGCAATTCCCTTTTCCTCCCTGAGGAGGTGAAAGCCTCAGATCTCCACGAATCGTGCATATGATGCATGATGCGTTTTGTGCAACCATCGTTTTTTTGCAGCCTGTAGCCTGCCCTCTGCAGCCCCGGCTGCAAACCAGCCACTCAAGTGGGTGCTGAAAGCAAGAGTTAACCCAATTGTCTCTTCTGTGACATGCTCGAAGGCACCCAGCCCACTTTACCATCCTAATGCTAATTATTCTATTTTTGGTTCTTCCTTTAAATTAATTTATTTTATTATATATATGGGGGGGGGG
>NW_006399958.1:2580737-2582056 GCF_000299155.1 Elephantulus edwardii
TTTTAAAAAGTCATTGTTGGGAGGAAGGGGTGGGCAAGGAGAAAAGTGGAGCAATGAATGACTGGAAACCCTAAGTCTCTGTAAATTTTCATTGAAATTAATAATAAAAGTAATTGTTGTAGAATCGGAACAGACGCAGCTGAGCCTGTAGCAGGTTCTAGAAGATATAAATCGCATTTGAGGAGATGACCTTTCCCCTGCATCCCGCAGGGTCCCTGATGGATTTGAACCCCGGTTGAGTTAGTGCAACTCCTATAGACTACAGCCATGAGAGCTCCCTGTTGTGAATGTATAGGTACTATTAACTTCCCCTCGGTCACACTTGAGACCTGGGATTGAACTCAGCCGCGTGATTAAACATAAAAGCTCCCAGTCACATCACCACTCGGTTCCACTGGGTCCAGGGATCTTGTAGGACAGGGACGAACTGCCCACCTAGGTTTCTTTATTAGGAGAGCAGACTGTCTCACCTTACAGGCGTGCACAGCTCACCATTCTTTTTATTTTTTAGCGAGACAGATCTTTTTTTATTCAGTCCTTGTTTCATATAATATTGATCCCATTTTCTGAATCTCTAGTGTATTAAAATGGGGAAAAATCCAGAAGGTACTTATTTTTAATATCATGGAAACTTGTGAGCAGAAAACCCTTTTGCAATGCTTTCTGGTTCTCTTACAACAGATCTCCATCACCTGATTCCGCAAACACAGCAGTTGCACAAATCATCTTCATCAACAGAAGCAGCATCTCACTGGACTGGAGGATGACTGACTGAAGATGATCTGAGTTTTCGTTCCATCTTAGAAGCCCAAAAACAATTCAAATCCATCAGCCACTCCACAGAAGAAAGTAGGTAGTCTTCTCTGATGCTATGTGTAGGCTAGAAAACTCCATGGAAGGTCAGCTATGACTCAGACCCAACTTGAACAGAGTGTGGAGGAGGCAGAGGACAATATCTGGGAGATGTTGACGGCACGCAGGACCCAGTAGGTGGCCTTACAGCTCACCATTCTTGTTAACAGTCCATCGCTTAACCTTGCTTGCACAACAGATCCACATTTTAAAAGGATTGGAATATATAGTATCAAAAATACTTACCAAATGCCTGAATAAATATTTTGCAAGGCAAACAACCGCCAAATAAAACCAAAGCAGGTGTCTTGGAAAAGGTGCAGCCAGTATGCCCCCCCCTTTTTTTTTTACAACCAATGAAATAATTTATTACTATTATTATTCATAACAAACTGTGGCTGACTCTGAGAAGAATGGGAATCCCAGAACACTTGATCGTTCTAATGCGAAACCTATACTTGGACCAG
>NW_006399958.1:2583076-2587036 GCF_000299155.1 Elephantulus edwardii
ATTGGCACAGGACAGAGCGGAGTTTAGGGCTGTTGTACATAGGGTCGCTATGAGTCGCAGGCGACTCGACGGCACATAACAACAACAACAACAATGAGAAAATTTACAGAGACTTTGGATTTCCATTCATTCATTGTTGCACTTTTCTTCCTGTCCCCCTCGCCCCCAAGAAGCTCCTTAAAGGCAAGAGTGGGAAAGTTTGTCTCACATACATTGGGCATCTTGTTAGGAGAGGGTATTCCTTGGAAAAAGACCTCATGCTTGGAAGGGTGGGGCGACAGCAAAGGAGAGGAAGACCTTCAACACGATGGAATGACTGTAGCTTGAGTGTGTCAGGCATAAAGAGGATGGTACAGGAGAGAACAGAGTTCAGGTCTGTGGTTTAGAGGGTCACTATGAGTTGTACTAGACTCTGGTACATATCAACAACCAAATGAGAGAGCTCTGGTAGCCTAGGAGATAGGAAGTTACATCCCAACCTAAAGACCATCTTTTCTGCAGGAGAAAGAGGCAATCTCCTCTCATGCGATTTACAGCCTCTGAAAACTAACCAGTCAACTATGTGTAGATTACACCTTGACCCCAAATGAGAGCGAATTAAAAAAAAAAAAGTGATGCAGCAGAAATTATCAAACAATTATTATTACCTGCAAGTGAAATCTTGCTAAGATGATTCAAAAATGGCTAGATCAAGTACATGGACAGGGAACGTTCAGAAATTCAAATGAATAAGGACGGCGGAAGAATGAATACCTTTGAGCTCTAGTGTTGGAGAAGAGCACTGAATATCTCACGGACTGCCAAAAGACCAAACAAATATGTCTTAGAGAAAGTGTAGCCAGCCTGCGTGCTCCTTGGAGGCAAAGACGAGAAAGCTTTGTCTCACATACTTTTTTTTTTTATTTTTGTGTGCGTGTACCATGAAATCAGATCTGACTGGTACAGGAGGAGATTGCCCCTCCTTCCCCAGCAGAGCATCTGGTGGATTAGAACCGTGCACCTCTGGGATTGTTGCAGCTTCTTGCCACTAGGCCACCAGAGCTCCACTATCTCACATACTTTAAGCATGTTGCTAAGAGAAGGATATCATGCTTGGCTGGGGTGGGGGGGAAGACAAGAAGACCCTCAGTGAGATGGATTGACACGGTGTCTGCAGCAATAGGTTCGAGTGTGTCAGAGACTGTGCAGACGGACAGCACAGAATAGGCCAGGGTTCAGGTCTGTTGTTCATAAGGTCACTATGACTCATACACAACTTGATGATAAATAACAATGACAGTCAGCCACCAGGGCTCCGTAAGACCTCCAGGTGATGCTTATTCATAATTATGCTATATTCTATTTACATCATCGTCTGCATTTGAAATATTACATGATCATTTTCAGGAAATTTAGTGGTGCTGAGAAAAAAGAATTGACTGGAACGCATGGATTCGGTTTTGGGGGGAGCTCGCTCGTCTCTGTGATTTTATAGCCT
The DNA here is from genome assembly GCF_000299155.1 of Elephantulus edwardii. Classification (NCBI taxonomy): domain Eukaryota; kingdom Metazoa; phylum Chordata; class Mammalia; order Macroscelidea; family Macroscelididae; genus Elephantulus; species Elephantulus edwardii. The sequence goes on from NW_006399958.1 coordinate 2,584,554, forward strand.
CTGTAAACTCACCAGAGGGTCAACTATGTGTAGATTACACCTTGACCCCAAATTAGAGTTGTTGTTGTTGTTGTTGTTATGTGCCGGCGAGTCGCTTGAGACTCATAGCGACCCTGTGCACAACAGCCCTAAACCCTGCTCTGTCCTGTGCCAATCGCACTGTCTCCGACACTCCCACTCCGATTACCCCAGTCACTGAATCAATCCATCTCATAGAGGGTCTTCCCCTCATGCGCTGTCCCTCCACCCTCCCAAGCATGATGTCCTTCTCCAAGGACCTGTCCCTCCTTACAACATGTCCAAAGAATGTCAGACGGAACCTCAGAATCCTTGCCTCAAGGGAGCCGCCTGGTTTAACCCTCTCCAGGATAAATCTGTTTTCCTAGCAGTCCATGGTACCCTCAATACTCTTCTCCAGCACCAAAAGTGATGAAGCAGAAACTATCAAACAATTATCATGATCATATGCAAGTGAAATCTTGCTGAAGATGATTCAAAAGTGATAGAACAAGTTCCTGGACAGGGAACTTTGAGAAATTCAAATGGATAAGGATGGCAGAAGAAGAATCGATGCCTTTGAGCTGTAGTGTTGGAGAAGAGCACTGAATATCCCACGGACTGCCAAAAGAACAAACAAGTACAAAGACTTGGGGAAACAGGAAGGCCAGGTATTCCAGAGTTGCTACTGCTTCGCCATGTGCCCTCATGTCAGTAATTTCCTTCCCTCTTATCTAAGATTTTCCCTCTTCAAACCCAGGTCTCCTATTCAAAAGGCAAGAATTCCACTCCCTTTTCTTCTCTGTATTGTTATGGACCATTGAGTCAGAACCAACTCTTAGATGACCCTCTAGGGGGTTTTTGGAGGCAGGAAAATCATAGTGACATTGCCCATCTTTCTCCTGGGGAGCAGATGAAGATTTGAACCGAGTACCTTTGGAATGGCAGCACAACTCCTTACCACCAGGCCACCAGAGCTCCCTCTCATCTGTAAAAGCAATTGAAAACACCCATACTTCGCAGGGCTGCTGTAAGGATTCACATCAGACCAGTTATTTATTCAACAAGTTTATTGAGATATCCTGGCAAAAGAGACAAGTGAAACCCAGTCTTCGAGCTCAAGAAACTCGCAAGTGAAGAGATAAAACAGTTACTGCAAACAGGTAACTACAAAAATAACATGATCAGTTTTTCAAAACAGGTAAGGCCATCATTGTGCTGTAGTGTTTAAAAACCTGGACTAGGAAAGTAACCGCTGAGCGAGACAGGGGGTGCAGGAGGCTCCCACCTGGAGATCAGCTGGGGTGAGTCTCCACACGCTCCTGCGGCCGATGCGGCCACCAGGTCATCGGAGGCTCTGGGAGTCACTGCAAGTTGGCCCACTGCAGGGACGTGTACACCACCTTACCATCCGGCTGCGGCGAGCAGAGAAGCATGGTCTTCTTGACGCTGGTGCCCAGGCGGCCAGAAGAGACCAGGTCCTGGATGGGGATGGCGTCATCGCCAGCCCAGCACTGAGCGATGTAGTGGGCATGGAAACGGAGCGGGTCACCTGGGTGAGGGACAGAGACACACCAGCAACCTTAGAGCTCATTTAAAGAAGAAAACAAAAACCAAAATCCAATACCTTCCAGATGATTCCCTGTGGGAGAGCGCACAACGGCCCACAGGACTTTCAAGTCGCGATGTTCAGGTGAGCAGAATGCCACAGCTTTCTCCCACGTGACACCTGCTGGGCCTGGACCACCAACATTCTGTTTAGTACTTCAGCCAGGGCTCCACCAAAGGGCCCCGGAAGGATTTCTACAAGTCACGTCCAGCAGCTGAGGTCGAAGACGTTGAAGAAGCCAGCAATTGTACACTGCAAATCATTCTGAAGGCCGCTCTTATTTTAAAACAGATTTTCATTGAATGATAAATTCTTCCACCCGAATCACGGTAAAATAAGCAAATAAATGGCAACTTTAAAAACACAAAAGGGATTCCTGGCTCCAGCAATTGCACTTGTGAGGGTAAGAAATCATTAGTAACACAGTTGGGGGCGGGAGATCTAAAAAGTGATTGTATGCAATGCACTCCCTGCAGCTCCGAGAATCAAATGCAGGTAAGTTCGTGCGATACCAGGGCCAGATCCTACTCTCCGTGATGCCCTCTAAGTTTTTGACGGCTGTGGCCTTTGGGAGCAGACCGCCAGACCTGTCTTCTGAGGGGCCTCTGCGTGGGTTTGAACTGCCAACCTTTCTACCAGTTAGTTGTAGGCTTAAACATCTGCACTGCCCCTGAAGAATTCTTAAGAGGCACAAAGCCACAACTGAGCCCTTTCTGACTCGGAGAGAAGCCACAGGATACCGTAGACTTGCCATACGATGTCCAGGGTTGTTTGTGGAAGCAAACTGGCACATCCTTCCCCTTTAGAGTGGCGGCTGGTCTGGAGTCACCAAAGTCAGGAAAAGTACTTCCAAGGCTCCTTGGAAGATTACCATAGG
>NW_006399958.1:2587191-2590728 GCF_000299155.1 Elephantulus edwardii
GGCCTTGATTGGATTCTGACTTAGACAGTCCCTGCAGGGTAATGCAGAACTGCCCGAGAAGATTCTGTATCTGTTATGTCTATGTTAACCCCCTCAATTTTCTCCTCCAGAGCAGCTGCTGGGTTCAAACCACCAACCTTCTGGGTGGCAGTGGAACACTTTAACCGCAATGCTACTGGGGCTCCTTCCAAAATAACCCAACTGCCCTCCAAAGAACTTCTGCCCTTCTGCGTGTTTCAGAGTCCCCAAAAAACAGTTCAAAACCCTTCCTGTCCCAAGGGAGAAGACCAGACAGTCTGCATCCATAAATATTTACAGGCTTGAAACTCTGTGGGCAATTCTAGCCTTTTATTTCTCTGGACTGTTGTTGTTGTTTCTTTAACCTTTTTATTGCCATTTGAGTGAATGCTTATGAAGCAAACTGGTTTCCACGCAACCACTGATACGTATTTATGTTTCACAGCAATCCCTCCAACCCTGACCTTGCGACAGCACTCTCCCCACTTCACCGCTATGATTCTCATTTTCATTTATCCCTCTTTCCAATCCTTTCCTGCCTCCTGAGATTTATTCTTGAGCAAAAGCGGCTCTTGGGATCCTGCACGGTTGACTGAGTGCCTCCCTGGTGTTACGGTTCCTTTCCATTCTTCCCTGGTATTAACCTTATTGGTGTGTGTACTGTCTGAGTTCAACTCTATCTTACTGGTGAACCTGCACCCACAGGATGACAGTGGGTGAGCGGGTTTATTCCTGTTACTGGAGTCCAATAAGTTTTAGAATAGTGTTTTGTTACACGGCAATAAAGTCATATGAAACATCAGGGGGAAAGGGGCCATTTACAATAAGAAAGCAGACCACTTCTGAATAGTGGCTTTGTGAGAGAAGTCACATCAATCAGGAGGTGTCCCAATCCCCAGCTTACCAGGATAGACCAGGAAGTCGCCCCCAAACTTGCCAGCAGCACTTAGGAAGAAGCCTCGCTCCCAGAGGTCTTTGTAGATGCGGTACCGTAGCTCGTGGGCAGGTCAGCCGGCATGGGGTCAGTCTTTAGACTGGACACGCCAATCCAGGGGCTTTGCCTTGACAGGCCGAGGTCTGGCAGTGGCCAGCTGGACCAGCAGAGCAGACCTGGGCAAGGGGGTCACCCCGTCAGGAGGCCCTGGCTGGGAAGAGGAGGCACCTGGGGGTGCTGCAGAAAAGAGAGATTTTATTTGTTAAACAGGACCTTCCTACCTCCAGGGACGCCAAGGCTCTTGATTCCCAACCACAATCCCCCAGAGAGAGAAATCTATAGAAAGATCAGAGAGAGGAGGGGAAAAAAATCAAACGCATGGACACTAACCAGCATCCTGCTTAAAAATTAGTGCTGGGGAGCTCTGGTGGCCTAGTGGCAAGAAGCTGCAACTACAATCCCAGAGGTGCACGGTTCTAATCCACCAGATGCTCTGCCGGGGAAGGAGGGGCAATCTCCTCCTGTACCAGTCAGATCTGATTTGACGGTACACGCACACAAAAATAATAAAATTTTTTTAAAAAATTACTGGATAACAGGGAAAAAAATGCATAGCAAGATAAAAAGAAAAATATTCTAAAAGCGAAGCAGAATGGAAATAAAATATATCAGAATCTTTGAGACCTAGAAAAAGAAGTGTTGAGAGTTCAATTTATAGCAATTTAAAAAAAAAAGAAAAGAAACTAAAATAACCCTTTAACTCAACAACTTCAACCAGAAAAATTCAGAAGAAAGCCTAACAAAACCTGGGGCTGAGATTTAAAAAAAATAAAACAAAACAAAAAACACAACCAATTCACCATAGCTCTCCACCAGGCCAGACCCTCACCTGCTTCCTCATTCTCTGTGGAAGTCTGGCTAGTGCTGGAAGCAGTGTGTCCATCAGGGTGCTTCCCAGACGCCTCTTGGTTCTGGGGGTCCTCTTGGTTCTGGGGGTCCTCTTGGTTCCGGGGGTCTTCCTGGTTCTGGGGGTCCTCCTGGTTCTGGGGGTCCTCTTGGTTCTGGGGGTCCTCCTGGTTCTGGGGGTCCTCCTGGTTCTGGGGGTCCTCCTGGTTCTGGAGGGTCTCCTCACTCTTAGGGGTCTCCTGGCTCCCTCTGGCCCCTGCCTCCTGTTCTAGCTTCAGCTTCTTGGCCGCCTGGCCCTGGGCGATCTTTTCCCGCAGACGTTGCCTTCGGATCTCACGGGCCTCGGCCGCCAAGACGCTTTGCTCCTGGAAATCCTGCTCTTGCTGGCGTTTGAACGCTGCCAGGGCCTGTGGAGGGGGCTTGGCTAGAGGTCCAGGGCTCAAGATATGGCATCCCCAGACCATCAGGAGCCAGGGATAAGGATGCCCAGCCCTCTACCCCAACAATCCACAATCCAGGGTTCCCCCTCCCACCGTAGAGACTTCAAATCCGGGGCTTCAAGTAAGAGTAGTATAGAATCTGGGGCTCCCAGCCATCTTCCTTTGCAGCGCGCCCCGCCCCCATCCCAAACATTCACAATCGGGCTTTCCATCTCCCTCCACCTCAAAGATTTGAAATCTGGCGCTCTGGCCCCTAACTCCAGCAGTAAACCCCGGCACCCGCCCCCCCTTCAAGTGCTCCCGAGTTCTAGAACCCAGGGCTCCCAGGCCAGCCCCTTCCTACCTCGGGGACCCACAGTTCAAGGTTCTAAGATTCCCACCCCAAACATAACCTCCAGTTGGAAGTTCCAAGCCCCCTACCCCAACATAAGCTAGAGTTAAAGGTTCCCAGCCCCTAACTCTATACCTAACAGTTGGGGGGTGGGGGTCCCACTCCCCTACTTCTACCATAGCCTACAGTTAGAAGTTACCAGCCCTCTATCCCAATCATAAATTTCAGTTGGGGGTTCCCAGGCCCCTCCCACCTCACGGACCCAAGTTTCCCAGTCCAAGTTGTCCCAGCCCACTCCTAGCAGCAAAGTCCCTCACCAGCCTGTGGTTGAAGGGGTCCGGGCGCGGGACGCTGACCAGGGTCACGGCTCCGATCTCCGCCAGCAGACGAGCCTCCTCCGGCATCAGCAGCAGCGGGAGGCCCAGGCGTGAGTTCTGGCGGGGCCCGCGGGGCAGGGCGCCCACCGTGCGGCCCCCCACGCCCAGGCGCTCCCGCAGCGCCTTCACCGCCTCGGCCCCCCACACCAGGGAGAGGCCATTGGCCACCTCCACCACCAGCATCCTCCTAGGGAGGCGAGGAAGGCAGTCACCCCCGGAGAAGCACCACTTCGGCACCGAAGTCTCGGTGAAGCCCCGCCCACCGCGCCGCCCATTCGCCAGCTCGGGTCAGGCCACGCCCACAACGTCTCCAATAATCCCACCCGGCGGCGGAAGATCAAGGCCAAGGCCAGACTCCGGAATAACTTTGGGCACTCCCGGCAGGCCGCGGGAGAGCGATGCCAGGCTCCCGAACGATTTCGGGCAGTCCGTGCAGGCTGCGGGAGAGCGAGGCCGAACTCCCGAACAACTTCGGGAACTCCCGGCAGGCCGAGGCCAGGCTCCCGAACGACTTCGGGCAGTCCCGGCAGG
>NW_006399958.1:2596823-2601141 GCF_000299155.1 Elephantulus edwardii
CCCCTCCCTTCACATCTATCTCCCTTTCACCAGCCCTCCATCTAATAACTTATATATGAAGCTTCCATGGCTTCTGTGATTTCAAACACATCAGCTGATGGTAGTTCCTTATGTTGGGAACTATGTCAGACGCCAAAAGCATTTGGGTAGAGGAGCCCCAAAACCAAGTTTTTAGGGGCTCCTAGGGATTCTCAAAGTTCCAAGTGGGCACCCTTGAGCCCTGCAATTAGCACTTCCTTTTTTTATACTGATGCATTGTCCATGGCGCCTACCTGCCTCAATGGGAAACCTGAATCTAGGCCACCCACCCTCTGTCATCCAGTTCATTCTAGCTCACAGACCTTACAAGGTAAAGTCCACCCCATAGAATCTCCTATGGCTGTACTCTATGGTTACTGATGAGTCTCGCTCCAATCCTGACACCACATTCCTCTTTAAAGAGTCCAGCTGCCAGAATAATTTGCTCAGCATACAGATTGAATAGGTGTGGAGAGAGAATAGAACCCTGACACACTCCTTTCTCAATTTTAAACCGTGTGTCTGTTCACACAACAGCCTATCGGTTTCCCATGAGCACTAATTAAGTGCTCTGGGTGGGACTCCCATTCCTCTCAATGTCAGCCATAACTTGTCATGATCCACACAGTCAAATGCCTTGGCAGAGTCAATAAAACACAAAAAGACATTCTTCTGGGTTTCTTTACTTTCCGCCAGGATCCATCTGACATCAGCAATGATGTCCTTGGTGCCACGGCCTCTTCTAAATCCTGCTTGAACTTCTGGGAGTTCCCTATCTATGTACTGTTCTAGCCATTTTTGAATGATCTTCAGCAGTATTTTGCCTGCATGTGATATTAATGATATTGTTCAATAGTTTCCACATTCAGTTGGATCACCTTTCTTGGAAATGGGGAACAAATGTGGACCTTTTCCAATCTGCTCTCCAGACAGCTGTCCTCCAAATTTCCTAGCATAGACTGGAGAGCACACTCAAGGCTGTATCTGTTAATTAAAATAAGTCAATTGGTATGCCATCGATTCCTGGGGCCTTATTTTTTGCCAGTGCCTTCAATGCAGCTTCCAGTTCTTTCTTCATTACCATTGGCTCCTGCTCATACGTTACTTCCTGAAATGTTTCCGTGTCAATTACTTGTTTCTGGTACAGCAATTCCGTGTTTTCCCCCCATCTTCTTTTGAAGCTTTCTGGATCATACAACATATGGCCCGTACCATCTTTCAAACTTGCTTGCTGAAAGTGAGGAGGACTTGAAGCACTTGTTGCAAAAGACTAAGGAATGAAGCCTTTGGTATGGATTGCATCTCAGTGTCAAGAAAGCAAAGATTCTTATCAGTCATGATGGAGAGGAGATTAAAACCATCAACAGCTTCAGCTTGCTTGGTTTCACAATTTGTACCCTTGGTATCAGCAGTGAGGAAATAAAGAGACATATTGCACTGGGAAAATCTAAGTCCTAAACTCTAAATTTGGACCTCTCCAAATTTTTGAGGAGTAATGATGTCAGTTTGAGGATTAAGATGCATCTGTTTCAGGGCATGGTCTTTCTGGTCACTTGTTATGCACCTGAAAGCTGGGCAATAAGGATGACAGAAGAAGAATTAACACCTTTGAGCTGTGGTGTTGGAGAAGAGCACTGAACATCCCATAGATGGCCAAGAGAACAAACAGATGTCTTGGAGAGGGTGCAGCCTGAGTTTGCCTCATATGTTTTGGGCATGTTGCTAGGACAGGCTATTTCTTGGAGATGGACATGATGTTAGGAAAAGTGGACGGTCGGCGAAGGAGAGGAAGACCCTCAAGCAGGTGGACTGACATGGTGACTGCTGCAATGGGCTCTTCCGTGTGAGAATGGCTCAGGACAGAACAGTGTTCAGATCTTTTATCCATAGGGTCGCTATGAGTAGTACGAGACTCAGTGGCACCTAAAAACAAAAACAACTCTTTGTGGACACAGACAACCACATCTTTCTCTAACTGAGCAGACAATGGTTTCAAACCTCTGATCTTCTAGTTAGTAGGCAAGTGCTTTAACCACTGTTAACCATCCATTTTAGGCAGAGAGGCTAGTCCTTGGAGAAGAGGTATTATACCCAGTAGAAAGCTGTGGGGGGGGGGGAGGAAGACTCTCAGTGAGAAAGAATGACAGTGATCAAAACAACAATAACTGTGAGGTTGGTACAGCACCTGGCAGTGTGGCATTCTGTCGTGCATAGGCTGGTGATGAGTCAGAAAGGCACCCAACATTTTTTGGCCAAGACTGTTATTGCTATGCGCCTTCGAGTCAGAATTGACTCACTGCTGATCTTCTAGCGGGTTTTCAGAGGCTGTAAATCACATGGAAGGGGACTGCCCATCTGTCTCCCACAAATCAATTGATGGATTCAAACTGTTGGACTGGCAGCACAACTCCTTACCACGAAATCACCAGAATACTCTTTTTGTGTCAAGGAATACTAGGTTTTTCTGCCAAAGAATTGAGTAGCCTTGAACCCCCAACTTTAGTACGTTCCCAGCCCAGACAGGCCCATCCACTAATCCTCCCGCCATCTTCCTCCACACAGGACTGGCACAATGACCCGCCCATCCTGTTCTCCTATTGGTTTAAGGAAAATCCCCGCCCCTTACCGTACAAAATGATTGGCTTGTTTTCTGTTTGGCCCGCCCCAGACCCCCACCCCAGGCTCAATAGAATCTACAGTCCCGCCTTCTCCCGAAGGTAGAACTTCCGCTGTTGGTTAGTCGCGGCTCCAGCCTGAAGCCCCGCCCCCTCGTACCGAAATCTGAATCTCCTTCAGTTCGGGAGTTTCCGCCACCCCAAAGCACACAGCTTAAGCCCCGCCTCCCGACGCCCGCCATTCGTTCCCTGCCGCAGCGGGTTCACCCTGCTCGTGAGCGTCTCCGCTTGACTTCTCATAAACATCTATTCGGAGTTCAGGAACCACCGCCTACGTAGCGAGGAGCTCCCCGCTTCCCGGACACCCCTTCCCACCATGCTGACCCCCAATTTCGTCATCTGTCACTTCCACGAAGCGGAAAGGCCGAGGCGCAGCCCGCTTATCCTGTGGGCCCATTCTATTAAAGTGGAACACTGGCCACGCCCCTTGTGTTTAGTAGTCTGGTCATGCACCGTCCTCGTGGAAACGCCCCCTTGGTGAGATGTGATTGGCCACGCTCAAGGAAAGAATTGCCCGTCACTGTTACTTTCTGTGTTGATTGGTGAAATTTGGTAATGTAGCCCCACCCACTGTCTGGAAGTCTACTTCATTCGCTGGGAGCTGCCGGCTGTCATTTTTTTATTTTTTTTTCTCCTGTCACCGTGTCTATATTTCACAACATCCCATCCGTCTTGATATCTTTCAATTTTTGCATTCTTTTTCCTTCTCTCTTTTTTTAATATTATTATATTTTTAAATTAATTTTAATGAAAGTTTACAGAGACTTTGGATTTCCATTCATTCATTGTTGTATTTTTCTCTCTGCCCAACCTCCCCACACCCCACCTCCGTCACTTTTCATGAAAAAGCACTACATCTTTGTGCCAATGAGCAAGCGGCTGGTGGATTCCAACTGCAAGATTTCAGTTAGGAGCCCATCAGGATAAACCACCACACCACCAGGGCTTCGTTAGTGCAATAGAGGAAACCAGAAGCCCTTCAAAGACGTGGGTTGACGCATGGCTTCAGCAATGAGCTCAAATGGAGCGTTCGGAGCATGACACAGATCCAGCAGTGTTTCATTCGACTTTGCGTTGGAAGCGACTGGAAAGACACCTAACAGGAACCCTCTCTCGGGTCCCACATCAAGGAGCTCTCAGCTTTTAAGTAACTACTAAGTGAAAAGACAGCAGTTGAAACCTACCAGCTGCTGCATGAGGGGGAAGACGGTGGCTTTGTGTGTGATGATTTGTACTTGTGTTGTTGTTAGGTACCGTCGAGTCGTTTGCGACTCATAGCCACCCTATGCACAACAGCCCTAAACCCTGCTCTATCCTGTGCCAGTCGCACTGCCTCCGACACACCCATCCCCATTACCCCAGTCACCAAATCAATCCACCTCAGGGAGGGTCTTCCCCTCCTACGTCGTCCCTCCACCCTCCCAAGCATGATGGCCCTCTCCAAGGACGGGTCCCTCCTTGCAACATGCCCAAAGTATGTCAGACGAAGCCCCAGAATCCTTGCCTCCAAGGAGTTGCTTGGTTTAATCCTCTCCAGGATGAATCTGTTTGTTTTCTTGGCAGTCCATGGTGCATTCAATACTCTTCTCAAGCACCACAGCTCAAAGGCATCAATTCTCCTTCTG
>NW_006399958.1:2602188-2603133 GCF_000299155.1 Elephantulus edwardii
CTTATTTTTTGCTATTTCCTCCAAAGCAGCCTGAACTTCTTCCTTCATCACCATAAGCTCTTGCTCATATGTTATTTCATTAAATCCTTCTGTATCTGCCAATTCCTTTCGATACAATGACTCAGTATATTCCTTCCATCTTCTTTTAATACTTCCTGGAGGATCATTTAATATTCTGCCCAAATTTACAGCCTTGAAAACCCTATGGGACAGATATACTGTGTATGGGATCATTAAGGGGGAAAATTTTAGGGAGTTCTGATAGGTTAATGCATAAGATTTGTGCTGCCAACCCAAATTCAGGCCATGTTTGTTGTTGTTTTTAGGTGTTGTTGAGTTGAGCATGACTCATAGCGACCATATGAACAGATATGAACTTTATTCTCTCCTGTGCAATCCTCATACTGCCTGAGACACAAGAGCTCATTGCAGCAGTCACTGGGTCAATCCACCTAGTTGAGGGTCTTCCTCTCCTTTGCTAACCCTCTACTCATCATGTCCTTTTCCAAGGAATAGCACCTCCTAGCAACATGTTCAAAGTATGTTAGGCAAAGTCTCATTCTCTTGGTTCAGTGCCCTTCTGCAACGCCACACCTCAAAGGTATCAATTCTTTCTCTGTCATCCTTTTTCACTGCCCAGCTTTCAAATACATAGCAAGTGATCAGAAAGACTATGGCCTGAATCAGACACAAATTAGTCCAAAATGATATCATTACTTCTCAATAATTTGGAGAGGCCCCTAACTGAGGGAAGCCTAATATCAAATTTACTATTAGTAGACCAAATACTATATCAGGAAGCTGAAGGTCACCGTGTAGCACTAAGGTATTCCCTAAGAGTCAACATTGTTCTGAGTTTGTATCAACTGAATCCCTCCCTCCTGAGATTAGCATAAAGAGGAACTTGGCCTTATCTGCAAAAGACTTTCTTATCCTTTGTTTTTG
>NW_006399958.1:2608438-2637048 GCF_000299155.1 Elephantulus edwardii
TGGATTGATTCAGTGACTGGGGTAATCGGAATGGATGTGTCAGAGGCAATGAGATTGGCACAGAATAGAGCAGGGTTTAGGGCTGTTGTACAGAGGGTCGCTATGAGTCTCAAATGACTCGATGGCACATAACAACAACAACAACAACACCTTCCTTATGATTCTCAATAAATACTCCGGGAAGCATGGCCTGGGACCTTCAGTCATGGGAACTGTTGGCCCCCTGTTTTTCACTCTCTGTTCTATGTCATTCCTGGTAGTCAGTCTCATTATTAATAATTCTAAAAACACTTTACCCTCGGTCTGCAACACCTAACTGCAGAGTTTCCCATTGCAATGCTTCTCCTCCTTACTTCCTGGCTGCTTTTACCAAGGGTGTTAATTGTGAATCCAAGAAAGATGAAACTCCTACCATGCAATTGACTGCCTCTGAAAATCCACAAGACGGTCAGCTATAGTCAGTTCTGACTTGATGGTACTCAACAACAACATGGGGTACTTCTACTCCAAAGGAGTTTTGTTTTCTAAAGAACAACCTACTTTGCCTTGTTGTTGTTATGTGCAGTCGAGTTACCTACGACTCATAGCAACCCTATGTACAACAACCCTATACCCTGCTCTGTCCTGTGCCAATCTTATTGTCTCTGATACACCTACCCTCATTATCAGAGTCACTGAATCATCCACTCATCAAGGGTCTTCCTCTCCTGTGCTGCCCCTTCACCCAGCCAAGAATGACATCCCTCTCCAAGGATTGGTCTCTCCTTGCAACATGTCCAAAGTATATCAGACAAAGCTTCAGAATCTTTGCCTCCAAGGTGCAGCCTGCCTTCACTCTCTGCAGGATGAACTTCTTTGTTCTCTTAGCAGTCCATGGTATATGTAATATTCTTCCCCAGCACCAAAGCTCAAAGGCATCAATTCTCTTTCTATCATCTCTAGTCATTTTCCAGCTTTCTGATGCATAACAAGTAAATGCCAAGATCAGTGCCTGCATCAGGCACACCTTAGTCTCCAGACTGACATCGTTGCTCTTCAGTGCTTTGGATAGGTTTCTGACGGCAGATTTTCCTAATGCAATTTGTCTTATAATTTCCTGGTTGCTGGTACCAAGAACATTTATTGTTGAGCCAAGCAAACCATAGTTGTTAACAATCTCAATCTCTTCACCATCTATCATGATGCAGCCAAGTGTCCCAGTAGTAAGAACCTTTGTTTTCTTGATGCTGAGTTTCAATCCATATTGAAGGCTGCAGCCCTTGACCTTCTGCAGCAAGTACTTCAGGTGCTCCTCAGTTTCATCCAGCAGGATTGCGTCATCTGCATAACGCTCGTTGTTGATGAGTCTTCCTCCAATCCTGATGACACACGTCTCATAGAGCCCAGCCTCTCTGATAATCAGTTCTGCATATAGATTGAAAAGATATGACACATCTTTGGCATATACCCTTCCCAATTTTGAACCATGCAGTTTTTCCTTGCTCCTTGCTCTGTTCTGACGACTGCCTCCTGTCCAAGTATGTTGTTATTGTTGTGTACCATTGAGTCAGAACCGACCTATAGTTGGCCCTCCAGCAGGTTTTCAGAAGCAGTTAATTGCATGGTAGGAGACTGATTGCCCTTCCTTCTCCCACAGAGCAACTGGTGGCCTTGAACCACCTATGTTGGGGATTGCAGCACAGCTTCTTGCCACTAGGCCACCAGCTCCTGGTCCAAGTGTAAGTTTCGCATAAGCACAGTCAAGTGTTCTGGGATTCCCGTTCTTAGAGTCAGCCACAGTTTGTTGTGATCCACACAGTCAAATGCCTTTGTATTTTTAATGAAACACAAATAGTCATTCCTCTGATACTCTCTGCTTTCAGCCAAGATCCATCTGACATTAGCTATAATATCCCTAGTACCATGGCCTCTCCTAAACCGAGCCTGCACTTTGCCTTATAGGGTCATTATGAACAAGCAGGTATGCTTACGAGTCCGAACCACTCACTGGCAATGGGGTTTTCTTGTTTTGTTTGGCTGCCTCATGTCTAGCTTTTACAGGAGCTGGAGACTTGAACTAGAGGTGATACGGCTTAACTTTAAAACCAGAGTCACTGCAACAGTGAATGAATGGAAATCCAAAATCTCTGCAAATGTTCATTGAAACTAATAAGAAAAACAGTCACACCACAATTTTTAAGGTAGATCTTTAATCTTTTCGATCTCATTTTTTTCACTTGTACAATATGAAGACATTAACTGTATGGACTAAGGCTTACCTTAATTTAAAACATTTCTAAATTAAATAAAATGTTTGCTTATAAAAAAAAAACCCCAAACAAAAAACCAGAGTCACACAGGTCCATTATCTGCAAAAGAATCCGAAGCTTATGGCCCCGCCTACAGCCGTTCAGCGATCTTCGTTTCCCGAAAATCTCCGAAGAAAGCCGAAGGCTGTGGCTCTGCCCCCAATCTGTGCGTGGGCGTTTCCGACTCTGTCCGAAAGAATCCGAAGGCTAGGCCCCGCCTCTTTCAGAATATTGCGCTCCGGGGCCACGCCCCTTTCCCAGGTTCCCTCCCGCTCTTCCCGGCCAACCCGAGCCTCTGGCCCCGCCTCTTCCCGCCCGAAGCCCCGCCCCCGATGTGCTCTTAGTCCCCAGCCCGGCTCTGCAGACTGGGACCCCGGGCGGGCTCGTGCTCACGGTAAGGTGTCTCTGTGCTCATCGCGAAACCCCTGTCGGTGTCTGCGCCCTCAGTTCCCCCCTTTCGAGAGCCGAGGACACGACGCGGGGGCGTGCTGGACGGGGGAGGTGTGGCCGGACCTACGGGGCCTCGCGCGCTGGGACTCCTCGGTCGCCTCCTGTCCATGTCGCGCGGTGCTAGGGACCCCGGTGGATCGGCGCGCCCCAGGAAGGACTCGTGGGGTGCGGGGTGTGGGGAAGGGTCATAGCAGATCCGCTGATTGACGGGGTGCGGAGGCGGCCCCTGCTTCCCCCGGAGCTCGGCCGAGCACCGGGGGTGTCGTAACCGCCTGTGGCTTTGTCGGGGGCGGGATCAGAGCGCGGAACCTATAGGGACTTGGGGAGGGGGTCGCTGAAAAAGCAGGGTGAGGGCCTGTTCTCCCGGATCGAGGTAGGAAAGGGGACCAGGAGTCCCGAAGGGGGAGTTGTAAGGTGGATTATCATCAGAATCTAAAGCTGGGATTCTGGATACTGAGGTTCTCAGGTGAGAGACTGGGATTCTAGAGGACAGGGATTCAGATTCTGGATCCTGGGATCAGGGGCCGGGACAGAGGTTGGGTGTGCATTCTCGAAGGGAGAGGCAAGTGTCTTGAAAAATGTTCCTTTTGGAGGTAGGGGCTGGAAGGTGCTGTGCAGGGAGTGGGGCTCGCTCTTCTGGTTCCAGGTAGTAGCAGGGGCGCAGACAGCGCTGAAGCTGGAGGTGGTGGGTGTTTCGGACGCCTCTGGGTTCAGGATTGGGAGACTGGGTGCAGATATCTGGGTTCTCAAAGGGAAAGGGGTGGAGATTTCTAAGAGGAGGCTGTTGGAACTTTATCTATGCCTAAAGGTTAATCCTGGAGGCAATCTTAATCTGTCCTACAAGCTAGCGGCAGTGGCTGGGAAGCCGAGGGGTTGAGAGGTTTGGATTCCTGGGCTTCCGAAGGGGAAGAGGTTAAGAGGAGGGCTATTTCTGGATTCTCAAAAGTCTAGAAACTTGGGTCCCCAGTAGGGGCTTGGGGAGATCCACGACTTCTGGACTCTGAAAGGAGCCAAGTTTGGACTCAGATTCCTGCTTTGAAGGAGGAAGGGGGCTAGGGACCTGGACTTCACTGCAAAAAGATGGGTTTTCTCTGTCCTCAGAGGAGGAAGGGCCTGGAAGACAGGGATCCTTGGGACAGAGCTGAGTCCTGGACAGTGGAATCCTTGAGAATTCAGAGCTGGGTTCTAGGTCCTTGAGGGGGAGGGGAATCAGGCGGGGCTCCCCTGTTGTGACTGTGAACTGCCCCTCCCCCAGATCATGTCGCCAGAAGAGCAGACCTATCTCTTCGTTCTTCTTATCTCCATCCCCATCGGCTTCCTCTTTAAGAAAGCTGGTGAGTCAAGTTCCCTGCCTAATGGAAAACAAGGGGGTGCGGGGTGGGGGGACCCCTGGAAGATTCCAAGCTCACACTCTCTCTTCTCCCCACAGGACCTGGGCTGAAGCGATGGGGGGGCGCCGCGGTGGGCCTGGGGATCACCCTGTTCACCTGTGGCCCCCACACTTTGCATTCCCTGATCACCGTCCTGGGGACCTGGGCCCTCATTCAGGCCCAGCCATGGTGAGATCTTAGGGAGAGAACTCAGACTGCTGTTCTTGATCTAGCTCCTGCCCCTTCTCTGCTTTGAAGTTGCCTTTGCCTGTAGCCCTACTCATCCCAGACCTTTGCATTCTATGTCTATCTGTGTCTCTTTGCCTCTCTCTGCTTTCAATCTCTGTCCCTGTCTGTCTTTCAGGGACTCTGGTGGTGCTGTGGTTAAGTTATTGAATTACTAACCCAAAAGTGGTGCTTTGAGCCCACCAGTCACCCCCAGAGAGAATGATCAGGCCGCCTGCTTCTGTAGAGACTCGAAAACCCACCAGGCAGTTCTCCTCAGCCCTGTGAGGTTATGATGAGCTGGAGACTGTTTTCTGTGTCATTTTATTTCTAAATCTCTATGTCTCCCTGGTTTTTTTTAAATTTTTGTGTGTGTGTGTGTGTGTGTGTGTGTGTGTGTGTGTGTGTACCGTCAAATCAGATCTGACTGGTACAGGAGGAGACTGCGACTGCCCCTCCTTCCCTGGCAGAGCATCAGGTGGATTTGAACCGTGCACCTCTGGGATTGTATTTGCAGCTCCTTGCCACTAGGCCACCAGAGCTCCCCTTCCCTGGGGGTTTTTGTGTCTTGATTTCTCAAGACGTCCCTCTGTGTCTTTCACATCACTCGTCCTCTTCTCTGTTTTTCTAGCTCTTTCTGTCTGATGACTCTGATTAGGAGTCTCTTATCTCTTCCTATCTTTCTGTTTCTTTCCACGTCCTTCTTTCTGGTCTTCTGTGTCTCTCTTTTATCTTGGGCTTTGGATTCATGGAAGCCAAGAAAATTCCAGAACTGGAAGGTCTTCACCCTGAACCCCCTTTTTAACCCTCCTTCTCCTCGTCCCTTGTGGTGTGCACCTCTTCTTCCCCTCCCCTTTGCCCCTCTGCCCCTTCACCTTTCCATCCCCACTTTCTGTCCTCGCAGGAGGAGGGAGGGATCAGGTGCACCTGGGGCCAGGCCAGCCAAGCCTGAGGTCTCTCCCATCTCTCCCTCAGCTCCTGTCACGCCCTGGCGCTGGCCTGGACCTTCTCCTATCTGCTGTTCTTCAGAGCCCTCAGCCTGCTGGGCCTGCCAACACCCACGCCATACACCAATGCCATCCAGCTGCTGCTTACGCTCAAGGTCAGACACATACATGGAGGGGAGGGCTGCTGCTCCCCATGCACCCGATAACCTCCCAGCTTCCCCTCCTCCCAACTGGGACGGGTCTCCCTTCCACTCCCCTGTATTGGGGGCAAGGTGGAGGGGTTGTCTTCCATTCTTTAGCCTTTCGGAAACCCCTGGGAATAGGGTCCACTTATCAGGCGCTCTCTGAACACCTCTTGACCTGCCCTGTGCTCCTGGGTGAAGCTACATACCATAGGTATTGTAGCAACAGCTGTCACGGAGCACTTGCACCCCCATGCCAGAGGTTGGATGGGTCATTTCCAACCCTCTCCTTCAGTCCTTGTTCTCTGTTGATGTTGAATTGACTCCAGCTAGCAGCCCTCAGGGGAGCTCCAGTGGCCTAGTGATAAGGAGTTGTGTTGCCAGCCCAAGGGCGGGCGGTTGAAATCCACCATCTGCTCCGTGGGAGAAGGGTAAGCAATCCACTGTGCAATTTACTGCCTCTGGAGAATCAGCTGACTTGCCTCAAGGGACCATCAATCGCAATAACCAGCACCAAGTAGAAAAGTGATCTTTCACCCTGATCCCTACCTCATTGCCAGTTCCTGTCCCACAGAGTTCACGTGGGCTGTTGGGGCCGTTCTAACTCTCCACATTGTTTGCACAGCAGAATAGATCCTCACCCCCCAGTTTAGGGGTTTCTGAGGCTGTGGCCTTACCAGGCTTTGACTCGGAGCTGCTTGTAGGTGGCTTTGAACTGCCCAGCTCTGAGCCAGCAGTCCAACACTCATGCATGGCTGTAAACATTGGACAGAGAGGAAGCGCAGCAGAGGAGCAGGCATAAAGGTTCTTATCGTGTAACCTCCTGAGGAGATGAGTGGAAATGGGGCCCAGGCCCCCCCTTCCCGCAGGCTGCAGAGCTGTGGGTTCCTGGGTGTGCTAGGCTCCATCAGGGCGTCACTGAGCAGAGCACTTTCACAAGGCAGCTACCATTTTCCCTCACGTCACGCATCCAGCCGGAGCTTGAAGATAGATCATAGTTGCTGCTAAGGCACTTCTCATGGAGAAAAACCACTCCACCAGGTTTTGATAGCTGACCCTTCAGAAACACCTTGAGAGTCCTATGAGCGGGTGCCCTGCTGTGCTGATAACACAAATGCGTAACAGTTTACACCCTTCAGTTTCTCCTGTCAATGTTATTGTGTATCGTCACCGAGTTGGAACCAACCCATAGCAGCCCCTCCGGTGGGTTTTGCAAGGCAGTACATTGCACAAAAGGAGACTGCGTCTTCCTGCAGAGGAACTGGTAGATTTGAACTGCATGCCTTTGGCTTTGCAGCCCAGCTTCTTACCATGAGGGCACGAGACCTTCTTCCTGTCAATAACTCAAAAACTTTTTTGTGTAGAGTCGAAACCAGTTCACTAGCTGACCCTCCAGCGGGTTTTTTGTAGAGTCGAAACCAGTTCACTAGCTGACCCTCCAGCGGGTTCTCAGAGGCTGTAAATCGCGCTGGAGAAGGGCCTGTCTTTCTTCCCTCGGAATAGCTGGTGGATCTAAACTGCTTGCTTTTGGCTTGGCAGAGCAAGTCCTCGTGTGCTAGGCCATCAGAGAAGGCGGCTGGAAATATTAACAGAGCTGCGTTTTGATCATCAGTCTCTGTCCCCCCAAATCTGAGCTCCGGCACCCCACAGGCAGCTCCTGCACCCGCCTGCCCCCCAGTTCCCCTGCCACAGACGTGCACTGCGTGCTGTTGGTCAGTTCAGGCTCACCACAAAATACTGCTGGGTCCTGCACCAGCCTCACTCCTTGTTGGCTGTGTTTGAACCCGTTGTTGGGGCTGCTGTGTCGTTTGATCTCACTCAGGGTCTTTCTTTTTACCAGCTGACCGTCTAAAGTTTCCAAGCACGATGGCCTTCTCCTGGGGCCATCAGTTCTTGAACTTGTGTCCAGGGTGTGCAAGGTCAGATGCTTCTAAAGGAGCATTCTGGGTGTGCTTTGTCCAGGACACAGATTGATTCTGATTCTCATAGCACTTCCCAGAGTGTTCCAGACTCTTCCCCAGCATCTGCAGAGAGACAGAGAGAGATGTGCAAATAGCAGTGTGCTCAAGGCTCACTTTGTACCTTAATTGGTTCTATCCTCATATGATTGGGGTCCTCATGAGTTGGAGTTAACGTGTCATCAGCAGTTTGATAGTCGAGGTGGTAAGGAGAGCAGATAGGAAGGAGACCAATTTGGGGAATAGGAAAGGTCTCCGGACTAGGACACCAGACGAGAATTGTCCTTGGGAGGACCAGGACATGGTTCATTTGTACACCCTGGAGGCAGAGGTGGTGAGATTGCAACCTCACATGCTCAGGACACATGAGCTGGAGCCCTGAGGCCGGTAGACATCAGAGAGCTCTGGCGGTAAGGTGGTTGAGCAACCACTAACCGAGAGGTCAGTGGTTCAAAGCTGCCAGCAGATGTCCGTGGGAGAAGGATGCCACGTGTGGCATTCGGCCTCCATGAAGATCTGCAGCCTTGAGAACCTATGGTGGGTGGTGTGGGACAAACCCTATTTTGTTGGGTGTTGGTGGGTGGTGTGGGACAAACCCTATTTTGTTGGGTGTTGGTGGATGTCTCCAGGTGCACAGTGGTGAAGTGCTTGGCTGCCGAGCCAAAGCTCAAGGGTTCAAATCCACTAGCTGCTGCGGGCAGTGTTTATAGAGATGTCAGCCTTGGAAATCCTGTTGGATGATCCTGCTTCTGCCCTGTGGAATTGCTCTGCATTTGAGTTGATTCATAGTAGTGGGTGTCGATTAGATTTGGGGGGGGTGTCATTCAAATATAAATGATATTGGACAGCTGAGTGAAATAAATCAGAAGCTGGAGGAGAGATCCAGTTAGGGGCTTGAGATTGGGAGTTATCAGTGAGTGGTCGCTGAAACCTTTACGGAGTGTACCTCGGACCCTCACTGTCCACTCAGTGACCCTGGAGGACAAGGGCCCTTATAAGATTCTTTTTTTTAAGTATTTTCATTTAAGTGGGGTTTTTGTGTGTGTTTTCACACATTCATTCATATATTTATTTTTTCCCCCTTCCATTCATAGACCTTTTTTTTTTAAAAAGTGTGTGTATGTGTGTGTGTACATGTGTGTGTACGTGTGTGTGTGTGTACCATCAAATCGGATCTGACTAGTACAGGAGGAGATTGCACCCCCTTCTCCAGCATCTCACAAGGCTGTGGTAAAACCAGTGAGGAATGGCTTGCTTTGAAGTCTTGCAATCTTCCGACATCTGTGTGGATCTTCTTGATAGGAACAACTCACAAGGTCAGATAGGAACCCTGAGGGGACTGAAGGGGAGTGGGAGCTGTGAATTTCCAGAAAAGCAGCTTGAACGGTTTGCACAACTCAAGGAATGTCGGTGTCCAATGACTGGACGCACAGAAGCAGTTGAGTTGGTGTATGTTTCACTGTGTAGATCCTGGATGTCGTACGGCCTGTGTCGTCCTCGAGGTCGGCCAGGCTTTGGCCACTGTTGCAGACGCCGTGTCAGGCCACCTCGTTGAGGGTCTCCCTCTCTTTCTTGTCCAGTCCTGTACCATCCTCAGGGACTCTGCATTCTCTGTCCCTACTTTTGCCAGGGGCACTCTGGTGACCTAATTAACAGAGGAGCTATGTTATTAACCTAAAAGGCAGATGGTTTCCATCCACAAGAGAAAGTGGGCCTCCTTCTGTGTGATGTCAACCCTCTGAAAACTCACTGGAGCCATCGTCCGCTATGAGTCTGTCCCAACTGGATAGGAATGACTTCCACCTTTCTTGTGGATGATGATGATTTTGTGTGTGTATGTACCATCAAATCGGATCTCACTGGTACAGAAGATTTGTTGCAGACCGAGGGTAAAGTATTTTTATAATTATTAATAATGAAGACAGACAGCCAGGAATGATATAGAACAGAGTGAAACACAGGGGACCAACAGTTCCCATGACTGAAGGCCCCAAGCCATGCTTTTCTGAGTATTTAGAATCATAAGGTAAACAAAGTAAAATCATAAGGAAGTACAAAATAAAAACAAAGGATAATAGTGAAGTCTTTTACAGATAAGGCCAAGTTCCTCTTTATGCTAATCTCAGGAGGGAGGGATTCAGTTGATACTAAGAACAATGTTAAGCCTCCCTCATTTCCTGATATAGGATTTGGTCTACTAGACCAAATGGTAAATTTGATATTTGGCTTCCCTCAGAGATTGTTCCTCCTTCCTCGGCAGAGCATCTGGTGGATTCGAACCCTGTGTCTCTGGGATTGCAGTGCAGCTTCTTGCCACTAGGCCACCAGAGCTCCCTGAGTTCCACCTTTCTAAATGTGGCTTCCTCTCCTGCCAGGGGCAAGCCCCTCTTGATGACCTGTACAAAGAGTGTGTGAGGTAAAAAAACCCAAAAACTCACCATCTTTGCCTTTAAGGCGCACTCTGGCACGCAGCTGCTGTGTGCTGGGATGTATCGGTAATTATTATTGTGTGTGTGTGTGTGTGTGTGTGTGTGTGTGTGTACTGTCAAATCACATCTGACTGGTACAAGAGGAGATTATCCCTCCTTCCCCAGCAGAGCATCTGGTGGATTTGAACCGCTCACCTCTCAGATTGCAGTGCAGCTTCTTGCCACTAAGCCACCAGAGCTCGCTTATTTGCAACTTTTTGAGAAAGTGCCATACTGCCTTCCACAGTGGTTGCACCATAAGACTTTTTTTTAATTATTAATTTTAGTGACAGTTTGCAGAGACTTAGGATTTCCATTCATTCATTGTTGCACTTTTCTCCCTGTCCACCCCCTTTCCCCCTCCCAGTTCACTATTCTTGAAAAGTAAAAGAAAAAACTATCATTGTTATGCATTCCCCCCCTCCCCAATTCCACTCCACTGTGCAACCTTCATTCTGGACTCCTGTCAGGATAATAATACCTAATCATATACCCCTTTTAAACAGTTCTTTCCCTCATCTGTTTCAATGCAGTATAGATCATTCATTCTCTCCTCTCTTTCCCTCAACCCTAATGTCAGTCCCATTTTACAACAGTGGCCCTATGCAGTATTTGTCGTCTTGTGACAGATATTTCACTCAGCATAACGGCCTCCAGGGTCACCCATTTTGTATATATATTTCATGAGTTGCTTGTTTTTCAATGCAGCATAGTATTCCATTGTGTGAATGCACCACAGCTTCTCTATCCATTCGTTTGTTGATGGGTACTTGGGTTGTTTCTAACTCTTTGATATTGCAAACAAAGCCGTGATAAACATGGGTGTGCGTATATCTTCTTGGATGGCAGTTACGGTTTCTTTAGGAAAGACTTTTTTTAAATGTTATTATTTTGTGTGTCTGCACCGTGAAAGGGGATCTGACTGGTACAGGAGGAGATTGTTCCTCCTTCTCCGGCAGAGCACCTGGTGGTTTTGAATCGGGTGCCTCTGGGATTGCAGTTCAGCTTCTTGCCACTAGGCCCCCAGAGCTCTCTTGGCAGTCAAATTTCTTAACCAGCCAGGCACACTAAGACAAAACATCTGACTGGCTTTAACTATCCATCTGACGCGTCCACTGCTGTCAGGTTGGAACCGACTCATAGCTGACCCTTCAGTGGGTTTTGGGGGGCTGCAAATCGCACAGGGAGGAGGGGACATGGCACATCTTTCCCCCCATGGGACAGCTAGTGGATTTGAACCACTTGCCTTTGGGCTGGCAGTTCTACTCTTTACCCACGCGGCCACCAGACCTCCCTCACATGGCTAACAGCAGGGGGAGACATGGTTGTATATAGTGTGTTCATTATATGTGTTGTATAGAATGTGTTCAGGCCTGTGTTGAACAGCTAGAACTGTATTTTGCAATGCTGGTGTTTTGGAGATGGGGGATTCGAACCTCCAGAGAGAGGTGGGTGAACAGCAAACCTCCCTAAAAAACACAAGGCCACCGGAGCTCCTTAAATACACATCCAGGTATGGGGTACAGATTCAATATAGGACTGGAGCGCGTCTGTGGGTACAGTGTCTGTGGGACAGTGGTACATGCCCGGAGTGGTGGCTGCTGTGGGGAGACAGGTTTGAGGAGGAGGCACTGAGGTCTGATCAGTCCCCCTCACCCTACGCCCCTGCCCCCCCCCCCCAGCTGGTGAGTCTGGCCAGTGACGTGCAGGACCTCCACGTGGCCCGGAAGAAGGAGATGGTCGTGGGCTTCAGCAAGGGCCCCACCGTCGGGCTGCTTCCGGACGTGCCCTCCTTGATGGAGACGCTGAGCTACAGTTACTGCTACGTGGGAGTCATAACCGGTGAGGACGCTGCGCGCCCCCCCCCCCCCCCCCCCCGCGCCGCCTGCTGTCTGTCCTGCTTACCGTCTGTCTGTCTCGCTCCTCTACCCAAGTGTGGTGCCTCTTGTGTGTTCTAACTCGGTCCCCCTAAACCCTATTCCTGCTCCTAGGTGCTGCCAGTCCCAAGCCTGCTCCCTATTCCCAGTGTCCGTACCCCCTTTACCTGGTCCCTGTACCCCAACCCCTTTCCTCCCCACCCCCCCCCCCGCTCCTGCCCTCCTTAAACCTATTCCCACCTGCTTACACCCGATCTCTGCCACCTGTACCCCATGTCCCCCTGTTCCTGTCCCCCGCATCCCATTTATACCCCTTTGCACCCCTTCACAGTTCCCCATGCACCACTTCCACTCCTTCCCTGCATCCCGTCCCCACCCTCTGCACCCCATCCCTGCCACCTCTACCCTAACAGTGCCCAGTCCCTTCCCTCTGCACCCTGACTACACCTGGTCTCACCCCCTGAACCCTGGTAGCACCCGATCCCTTCCTCTGCTCCCTGACAGCGCCAGGTCCCACCCCCACCCCCACCCCCGCCCTGTCCCTGCCCCTTGCACTCTGCACGTGGTCTTATCCCCTGAACCCTGATTGTGCCCCAACCCTGCACCTTGACTGCACCCGGTCCCGCCCCCTGCGCCTGTGCAGCCTGACTAAACCTCGTGCGCCTCCTACGCCCTGACTAGACCCGGTCCAACCCCTGCGCCCTTACAGCGCCCGGTCCGGTCCCCTGCACCCTGATAGCGCCCTGACTACACCCGGTCCTCCCCCTGCCCCCTGACTACACCCGGTCCTCCCCCTGCGCCCTGACTACACCCGGTCCTCCCCCTGCGCCCTGACTACACCCGGTCCTCCCCCTGCGCCCTGACTACACCCGGTCCTCCCCCTGCGCCCTGACAGCGCCCCGTCCAGCCCCCTGCGCCCTGATAGCGCCTGGTTCTCCCCCTGTGCCCTGACTACACCTGGTCTGGCCCCTGCAACCTGACAGCGCCCAGTCTGCCCCCTGCGCCCTGACTACACCCGGTGTGCCCCCTGCTCCCCGTCGCGCCCCCCCTCAGTGCCCCTCCCCGTGTCCCCAGCCCTCCTGGCCTCACACCTGCCTCCTCCCGCACAGGCCCATTCTTCCGCTACCGCACCTACCTGGACTGGCTGGAGCAGCCGTTCCCGGAGGCCGTGCCCAGCCTGCGGCCCCTGCTGCGCCGTGCCTGGCCGGCCCCGCTCTTTGGCCTGCTCTTCCTGCTGTCCTCCCACCTCTTCCCGCTCGAAGCCGTGCGCGAGGATGCCTTCTACGCCCGCCCGCTGCTCGCCCGCCTCTTCTACATGGTCCCGATCTTCTTCGCCTTCCGCATGCGCTTCTACGTGGCCTGGATTATGGCCGAGTGCGGCTGCATAGCCGCCGGCTTCGGGGCCTACCCGACAGCAGCCAAAGCCCGGACCGGGGGAGGCCCCACCCTCCAATGCCCACCCCCCAGCAGGTCAGGCGGCGGGAGGGAGGTTGCCCGAGAACCCCTCAGCCCCATCACCCAGGGCTGGCCAGGCCCCTAGTGGCCAGGCGCAGCCACGTTGCCTCCAGAAGGCTTTCCAGTAGCACCGTCTCCCTTGTCGTTTTGAGTCACCTTCGAGTCAGTCTCGACTCGTGATGCCCCCTACCTCCCACCCCGTGTGTGTCAGAATCGAACAGCTCCCCAGGATTTCCTATCAGACGTTAGCCAGGCCTTTCTTCCAGGGCACCTCTGGATGGGTTCAAACTGCCAAGTTTTGGACTGGTCGTTTGCACCACCCAGGGACTCTTGGTAGTGGAGGACTGTTTGCAGTTGCTGGCAAGAGAAGGGGACAGGTCAGCAAGCATAGGATGTCCTG
The DNA here is from genome assembly GCF_000299155.1 of Elephantulus edwardii. Taxonomy (NCBI): domain Eukaryota; kingdom Metazoa; phylum Chordata; class Mammalia; order Macroscelidea; family Macroscelididae; genus Elephantulus; species Elephantulus edwardii. The sequence continues at coordinate 2,622,059 of NW_006399958.1, forward strand.
AGTTGTTAAGCTGTGTCAGCGTGCACTGTGTTACTAGGGAAATGATCTCCAACTTGGTAGAGGAAACCCTGTTGAGTGAGCGTGGCCACTTCTTGCTGGAAGGGCTGCTCTTGGCTGTTGCGGAAGCAGCCAGCTCAGTCAGTCAAGCCTGGCACAGGGGAAGGGGTACCCAGGTGTCTGTTGTTCCTTAGAAACTAGCATTCCCGCCAATGCTGTCCTTTAGCTGGTCATTCCTAGCAACCCAGGCTTCCTCGTGTTGCCAAGGAAGCTGAGTCCTCCATGAACTACGTGGACTGACCCTTGTTGTTCATGATAGTTCTCCTCCAGCCCTGTCACTGCTGTTGTCGAGTGCCACCAAGCCCGTGCCGATTCCTTGTGACCCCGTTGGACAGAGCGGAACTGGCCCGAAGGGTTTCTAGACTGTAGTCCACAGGAGCGTTTCCCCCGGCTCTTTCTCTCTTGGAGCCGGTGGCTTCGAACCGCTGACTTTTCCTTAAGAAGCCTAGCATGAGAGAGCTTAGAAGCTGCACCACCCAGAATCCTTTTTCTGTCGCTAAAACCAAATTAGATCCCTTGCTCAGCTCACAGGGACCCCATAGGTCAGAGTAGAGGTGCCCTGTCAGATTTGCAAGGGCAAACCCTTTCAGAGAGCAGGCTGCCACATCGTTCACTCACGGGGCAGCTGGTGGCTTGAACTGCTGCTCTTTTGGCCCCCAGCACTCCTCTTTGGCACCTTGAAAGCTAGCTAAGTAAAAATATTCCTTATGCACTTTTGTTGTTAGGGGTGATAACACCCTAGCTGTGTGATTAGGGGAATGGCACCCCTAGGGTGGATGCCCCTGTCTTCCCTAGCAACCACAACCCACTTTAGTGGAAGCTAGGGAAGGGCCGTAGCCCGAAAGTCTTAAATTGCCACCTACTCCTCCTTGCCAGTATTCTACCATTCCGTATACATCCTCAAGGGAGCTCTGGTCGCCTAGTGGTAAGCTGTGCTGCAATCCCAAAGGCATGTGGTTCGGACACACCAGTGGCTCCATAGGAAAGGGATGGACAGTCTCCTCCTGTGTGATTTACGGCCTCTGGGGGGCCAGATACAAGTTTGTTCTGACTCGAACAGCCACTGCAATGGAGTCGATTCTGACTCGGCAACCTGTGAGACAGAGTAGAACTCCCCCATAGAGTAATACCTTTCCGGAAGCAGACTGCCAAATCTTTCCCCCTAAGAGCAACTGGTGGAACCAAAAAAGGCTTTTCTGAACCTACCAGGTCCCCTCTCCTATCAGAACCGTGAGGATCCAGACAGGGCAGCTGGGGGCCTGGACACCCCTGACCACCTGGGGATGACATGTTCCTCCAGCCACCACAGGGGCCGGCAGGCAGGAAAAGGCGCCTTTTGGGAGCTTTCCCACGAGTTCATTGACTGTTGCTAAGGAATGCCCGTTCCCTAGCAACGGAGGTCATCCAGTTGTAAAGTGGGCCCAGCATCACCTTAGCAGCCCCACCCGTCTTGTTAGGAGATGACATTTCCCTGGCAATTGCAGTGCCCGGCAACTTGGCAAGGTCCTCAACGGGCAGTTTCTCAGGACAGATGACCCTCGGTTGCTAAGGAAATGACCTTGAAGGGTCACGTTGCTAAGGACGCGTAGCTTAGCAACCATAGCCTTTGCCAGCTCTTTGTGGTTGGTGAACAGAGTCCCTCCACTTTCCTCCCCACAAGCCTTCCTCCCGCCCCCCCTCTGTCGCCCTAGCTAATCCAGTGGCCATCCGAGCTGTCACCTGGCCACATCCCCTTCTTAGCTTTCATCGGGACTGGGACAGGAGCAGGCATCGGGGAGGGGGCCTGGCTGAGCTTGCATAAGTCGGTCCCCCACCCTCATCCTCCACCCCCACCCCCAGTCCGGAGGAGGCGGCCGCCCTGGAGTACGACTATGAGACCATCCGCAACATCGACTACTACGGCACGGACTTCACCGTACGGGTGCGGGATTGCATGCGCTGCTGGAACATGACGGTGCAGTGGTGGCTGTCGCAGTATGTCTACAAGAGAGCACCTTTCAACTCCTACGTCTTGAGGTGAGCCGGCTGGGAGGGAACTACAATTCCCGGCAGCCCCCGCAGCAGCTTGGAGGGCACATGAGCCCGGCCTCTGCCCCCACGTCCTCATGGGAATTGTAGTTTTTTTTAACACGTGAGACCACCTGACTGGGAGGTAAGTTGTTGCCCTTCTGCCGGTGAAGCTCATGAGAGCTGTGATCTTTTAGCCTTCATTGACACAACGAAGATTTATAGAAATCAATCTTATTTAAGTAAAACTGCTTGGCTCCACGGTCAACACTCTTGGCACCAGCAGTTGGAAAATCAAAAAAGGTATTGCGATGGTAAAGTCTCCGGGGTACTGAATAGCAGTGGTGTCACTCTGGAGACTAAGGTGCGTCTGATACAGGCCACGGTCTTTGCAATCACTTGTTACACATCAGAAAGTTGGACAATGACTAAGGAGGATAGAAGGAGAATTGATGCCTTTGAGCTGTGGTGCTGGAGAAGAGTATTGAATGTACCATGGACTGCCAAGAAAACAAACAGATTCATCCTGGGGAGGGTTAAACCAGGCTACTCCTTGGAGGCAAAGATTCTGGGGCTTCGTCTGACATACTTTGGACATGTTGCAAGGAGAGGCAGGTCCTTGGAGAGGGACATCATGCTGGGGAGAGGGACAGCGCAGGAGGGGAAGGCCCTCTATGAAGTGGATTGATTCAGTGACTGGGGTAATCGGGATGAGTGTGTCAGAGGCAATGAGATTGGCACAGGCCTGAGCAGGGTTTAGGGCTGTTGTACATAGGGTCGCTATGAGTCGCAAGCGACTTGACAGCATATAACACCAATTTAACTAAAGCTATTTCAGCCTGAGGACTCGGGAACCAGACTTTCAGGAGTCTCGGCCCTGCTGATTGTTTAGAAACTTTGAGAATTCCTTAGAAACTTAGAGAATTCCTTGACCTCTTCGTTTTCTTAGCTGTTGAAAGGGGATGATGTTCCCTATCAAAGAGTCATGTGAAAATTCAGTGAGTTGATGCATGAAAAAAAGACAAAATATGAAGCCTTGCTATATATCTGCCTCCCGCCCCCCCAAAAAAAGCCAAATTGGCATCGTCGCCTCATTTGTGACAGTAGAACCACCTCCACGGGGTTCTCGAGGCTGTAGTCCTCAAGGACGCAGATCATCAGGGTGGGTTCGAACTCCCAAGCATTGAGCTAGCAAGAGAGTGCCAGCTGTCTGAGCCCCCAAGCTTCACTATGATTTTTTTCGGGGTAAAAGTTGACAGCAGTTCAGCAGCGTGTGCAGCGCATCACACGCATTCCCCTCCAGCCTGTGCACTTCCGGTGCGTCCGTTACAAACCCCCCCCCCCCATGCCCTTATTTCACAGGTGAGGAAACTGTGGCTCCTAGCGAAAGGTTCCGTGTGCCCAGTCCAGCCAGAGCCACCAGGCAGGGTTAGGTTGCACCAGGCCATGACGTGAGGGAGGAGCAGAGAGAAAGTGGGGAGACCACACGCTAGGTGGCTGGGGACCGGGCGCATTTGAGCGGCGAGAGTTAGGGACCGGAAGTTACCGACAGGAAGTTACGGACCGGAAGTTGCGCTGCGCAAAAGGCCTGCAAAGGTGGCCCCATGGCGTAGTTGTGATTCTGCAGAAGGCAGCAGCGGTACCTACAAATAGGAGGCGAAGGCTTTGGAGAATGAGCTTTTTTTTTTTTTTAGCCGAATTAACAAAGTTTATTGTGAGTTTGAACCCGGGCTCCTGCGTGCTGAGCCAGAATGAGCTCTCTTAAGTGGTTTGAATGGCTTGTGCTCAAATGCTGACTGCAGAGTTGGTAGTTCAAACCCACCCAGTGTCAGGTCCAAGTCCATAAAAATTGTTAAGTGTCAAAAACCAAAAAATGGAGTCGCCCCACCCCCACCACCGTGTGGTCCAGTAGGGCTGCACCCCCGAGATTTTCTAGGTTGTATCCAGCCATCCAGAGCGCCCACGCGGGTGCCCAAAGGTCTTGAGTTCGAGGGCAGCCACTGCTCTGCAGCTGGAAGGTGGGGGTGCTTGGGTACCCTTGGGGTTGCTGGGGGTCGAGATCTGCTCAGTGGCGTCCTGTTTTGGGAGCGAGTCCCCCTGGCCCCATGGTTCAGTAGTCTCAGATTCGAACTCGCAGCCCTCTGCAATCCAGTGACGTGGCGGCTGGTCTGTTCGATCACCATCCCAGCCTTGCAGGCGGGTAATGCTCCCTGTCACACATGGCATCACTGCGAGTCAGAATCCACTGACCACGTGGAAGTGAAGCCTTGGGATCGATTTACGCCCATTAGCCTCATGGTGACTGGGCTCCAGTCGGGGTTACCTGATAGGTGCCCAGTGATCTGATGCCGGCGCCAGAAGTGGACACCTGGTTGTCACCAAGGTGCACGGGACGTGGAAAGTCGCAGCCCGGGGGCCGGCTCAGTGCCCAGGACGTGCCGGTGCCCAGGCCAGTAGGTCCTCAGGGCGGCCACTGTCACATCCAGGGGACTTATCGGAGTTCCCATTGGTGTGTTGTGTGTAGAGGCCAGAGATGCTGCTGGGCAGCATCGTGTCCACTCAACAGTGAACGAAGAGATGGGCGAGAACTGTCCCCTCGGTCCCAGCGTCTCGATTTCCCTTCCTACAGTGGAAGGTGGGGGTTGGCCCCGAGATGTTGCCTTTTTTTTTCCAAAAAGGCTTTTTTACCTCTGGGATTGCAGTACAGCTTCTTGCCACTAGGCCAACAGAAATCCCTAAAAAGGCTTTTAAAAAAACTTTATTCCTTTTGTGTGTACTGTCAAGTCAAAGCTGACTGGTACAGGAGATTGCCCCTCCTTCTCCAGCAGAGCATCTGGTGGATTCGAACCACTTACATCTGGGATTGCAGTGCAGCTTCTTGCCACGAGAGCTCCCTTGAGACGTTGCGTTTCTGATAGGTTCCCAGGTGACGCTGCTGCCGAGCCAGGGCCACGGTTGAGAAACTCAGGGGCAGAGAACCCCTGAGCTGAGGAAGCGGACCTCCTTCCGAGGGAAGAGGAGCCCAGTGTGGAAACTGGAGATCCTTAAAGGAAGGGAGGCCCCAGAGTTCTGGGGGGGAGCCTGGGGATCCTGGCTTCTTGAAGGAGGCAGATGCCTTTAATCTCAGCCTTTCTGGACTATTACAGGGGAGGCCTGAGTGTGATGAAGAGGTCTGGGGGTGGGGTAGAGTGTCAGACTGCAGTTCTGAGGAAGGAGGGAAGGGCTGGGCGCTGGAACTCCCGGGTGGAACCTTCACTCTCCCATCCCCGCAGGCACGCCTGGACGATGCTGTTGAGTGCCTACTGGCATGGCCTGCACCCCGGCTACTACGTGAGCTTCCTGACCGTCCCGCTGTGCCTGGCGGTCGAGCTCCAGCTGGAGTCGACCGTGCGCAGGCACCTGAGCCCCAGTGGCCAGAAGGCCTTTGACTGGGTGCAGTGGTTCCTGAGGATGCGTGCCTTCGACTACATGTGCATGGGCTTCGTGCTGCTCACCCTGCACGACACGCTGCGCTACTGGGCCTCCGTCTACTTCTGCATCCACCTGCTGGCCTTGGCCTTGCTGGGCGTGGGGCTGGTGCTGGGCAGACGCAGCCCCGGCCGGCGGCGGAAGGCCACACCCCAGGCCCCCGGCCTCACCCCAGAAAAGCTCCGAGAGGAGTGAGCCGCGCATGGCGGTACAGCTTCAACGATTCGCGGGAAATTCTGTGAACCGGACTGCCGTCGCCACCCCCAGCAGAGTCCTGGAGAGGGTTCCCTTCACCCAGCTACGTGCATCACTCCCCACCGAAGCCAAGCTGGGGTCCCACCCACCGGCCCCCGGCCCTGTGCCCTTCAGCCAGCCGAGCGGCCCCCAGAACATCAGGGACTGGCTTCCTGCAAAGTCGGCTTCTGTGGAGGCACAGTGCAGGGCGAGGAGCTCCAGCCCTAGGGACCCCTTGCCCCTGTCTCACGATCTACTTTTTATTTTCTCCTCAAATCATGGTCTGAGGACTGAAAGGGGACAGACTTTCCCATTCCCCTCAAGAGGAAACTGAGGGGAAGGCCATCAGGCTTGGAGACTGACTGCCCTGCTCCTTGACACTTCTGTCTGAGCCCCCAAAGGGCCCCAGTGCCCCGTCATCCTTTCGTCGTGGTCTCAGCCTAAGACAGGGTCAGTGTTTACATCGTTCCCAATAAAGTGTTGCACAGGACAGCTCTGTGTGTGTGTGTGTATACACGTACATATGTGTATATGTACACATCCATGTTGCTGAGAGAGAGAAACAGATGAGATTGACACTGCTCTGACTCTCAGCGTCCTGGAACGAAGAAAGCCCAGTAGTACCATGATTGAGTGCTCAGTTACTAAACAAAAAAGGTGGTCAGTTTGAACCTTCCTGCCACTCTGCAGGAAAGAAACGTGGCCAACTGCTTCCTTAAAGATTTTCTCTCCGTGGCCTCAAGTCTTAACCAACCCCTGACCTCTCCTGCATCCGATTTCCAACCGCTATGAATGGCACAGGAATGACCCTATCTTTCCCTGGTGCAGCTCCTGGTGGATTTGAACCCCCAAAAGCGGTGTAGCCTTCAGGTTAGTACTAGGTTGACCTCCCTACAGCCTCAGCTACCTGAGCCCCCCTCTGTTGCAGACTGAGAGTAAAGTATTTTTATAATTATTAAAAAAGAGACAGACAACCAGGAATGAGATAAAACAGAACATAAAGACAGGGGGCCAGCAGTTCAAATTAACTGAAGCGCCATAAGCCATGCCTCTCTGTATTTATTGATAATGATGTTGTTAAGTGCCGCTGAGTCGCAGGCGACTCATAGCGACCCTCTGAAGGAGAATCCTCGACGCTTGGGTGTCTCTCATCCTCTCTCCAGGTTCATAGGGTTTCCGGAGGCAAGCTATGACGGAAGTGGATGCCGCTCCTGCTTCCAATTATTGATAATAGGGAAGCAAATAAAGAGAATTCCCTTGTAAATGAAGCCAAGTTTTTCTCTATGGTCAAGCTAATGCTTTAGCTCAGGAAGAAAGGAACACTCCCTCTGTAGGGGGACCCTAGCTGTCTCTTGTCCCCAGGAAACAGCTCGTATTCTGTGATCTGTCACAAGAGAAATCCTAACTTAAATTCCTTCAGTTCCTGAACAAGCATGTTTTTTCATATAATATTTGGTATGAAATTGGGCTTCCCATAACCCTCTGTAAGTAAGGATTATAGCTCTGGGAGCCTAAGGGGTCACTGTCTTCATTATTCTGTTCCAAGGTCCCATGTCCTTGCACCACAAGTTCTGCACCACAAGGACCCAACATAGAGCAGATCGAAGCTCTGGCAGGCCTTGCCTCATCCTCACAGGTGTTGCTGGTGGAACCTGTTGATGTAGCCACTGAGTCAGTCTTGTGATCAGGTGCCCATGAATCCAGTAAAAACTTAGTGACCCTGAAGACAGGAGATCTGAACCCTGTCCTATCCTGTGACACCTAGTGCTCCTGAGACATCCCCTCAGTTAGTAGCTTTAACAAATATTTCCTCAGTTTGGGAGATTTAGAAGTCCAAATTAGTGCTTGCTTTGACTGCATGTATACTAAAATCAGAACGATCCAGAGATTAGCAAGGCCGCTGCATGAGGATGACATGCAAATTCGCGAAAAGTCCAAATTTAGGACACAGACTCCAGAAGAAAGCTTTCTCTGCAGCTCTAGAGGAAGTTTCTGTCTATTCTGAGCTGCCAACACACTGGGCTTCTATAGATGGGCTCCACTGATAACGTTCGTTGCTGATGTCTGATGAACCCAAAGTAAGAATCCCAGAAGAATGTCTTTATGCTTTCTTGAATATGCAAAGGCATTTGATTTTGTGGGTTGCAGTAAATTAGGTCTAACCTTGAGAAGGACGGGATACATTAACTGTGTTCCTGTGGAAGCTGTACCCAGACCAAGAGGCTTTTGTGCAAACAGAGCAAAGAAACACTTGTTCGCTTGTGACTCATAGCGACCCTACCTATGTACAACAGCCCTAAGCTCTGCTCTGTCCTGTGCCAATCAAACCGTCTGACACTCCCATCCCGATTAACCCAATCACTGAAATCAATCCACCTCATAGAGGGCCTTCCTCTCCTGCACTGTCCCTCCACCCTCCCAAGCATGATGTCCCTCTCTAAGGACCGGTCTCTCCTCCCAACATGTCCAAAGTATGTTAGACGGAGCCTCAGAATCCTTGCCTCCAAGGAGCCACCCGGTTTAACCCTTTCCAGGACAAATCTGTTTGTTTTCCTAGCAGTCCATGGTACCCTCAATACTCTTCTCCAGCACCACAGCTCAAAGGCATCAATTCTCCTTCTATCCTCCTTAGTCACTGTCCAACTCTGATGCATAACAAGTGATTGCAAAGACCATGGCCTGTATCAGACACACCTTAGACTCCAGAGAGACACTGTTGCTCCTGAGTACCTTAGAGAGGTCCCTAACAGCAGACTTTCCCATCGCAATATGTCTTTTTAATTTCCCTGCTACTGGTGGTGAGAGTGTTGACTGTGGAGCCAAGCAAAGGAACACTACATGTTTTAAAATTTAAAAAAAAAAAGTAATCAGAGTTGTCCTCTTTCCATACCTATTCAATCGGTGTGCTGAGCAAATTATTCACAAAGCTGGGCTCTACAAAGAGGATTCTGAAGATGTTTCCATGTGGTGTCAGGATTGGAGGGAGACTGACTCATCAATAACCTTCGTTATGCAGATGACACAACCTCCTTTGCTGAAAGTGAAGAGACGCACTTGCCTTCAGGAATACGGCCTTCAGTATGGATTGCATTGCGTCTCAACATCAAGAAAACGAGAATTCTTATCTCTAGACTGAGAAGTAGCATCATGATAGATGGAGAAAAGATTGAAATTGTCAATGAATTACTTTATCTTCCCTGAGTCCACAATCAACCTACTGGGTACTAGCAGTCAGGAGATGTATCACACTGGGAAATTCTGCAGTCGGGGATCCTCTTCAAATTACTGAGCAATGAAGTCAGCTTGAGGACTAAGGTGTACCTGATTTAGGTTGAGCAATGATGTCAGCTTGAAGACTAAGGTTTACCTGATTCAGGCCATGAACTTTTCAGTCACTTGCTACACATCTGAAAGTTGGACAATGACTAAGGATGGCAGAAGAATTGATGCTTTTGAACTGTGGTGTTGGAGAAGAGTTCAATATTCCATGGACTGCCAAAAGAACAAAGGTATACATTGAGGAAGGTGCAGCCAGAGTGCTCCTTGGAGGCAAAAGGTGTTGAAGCTTCATCTCACATACTTTGGCATGTGGTTATTATGTGCTGTCAAGTCACCGTGACTCATAGTGACCCTGTGTACAACAGCTCTAAATCCTGCTCTGTCCTGTGCCAACCTCACTGTCTCCAACACACCTACCCCCATTACCCCAGTCACTGAATCAATCCACCTCATAGAGGGCCTTCCCCTCCTGCGCTGTCCCTCCACACTCCCAAGCATGACGTCCCTCTCCAAGGACTGGTCCTGCCTTATAACGTGTCCAAAGTATGTCAGATGGAGCTTCAGAATCCTTGCCTCCAATGAGCAGCCTGGCTTCACCCTCTCCAGGATGAACTTGTTCATTCTCTCAGCAGTCTGCGGAGAGCCTATTCCTTGGAGAGGGACATCGTGCTTGGGAAGGTGGAGGGTAGACAAAAGAGAGGAAGACTCTTCCTTCACTGCATGGCTTGACACAGCGACTGCTGCAAAGTGCTTTAGTGTGTCAGAGATTGTGAGGACGGCACAGGCTAGAAGAGGGTTCACATCTGTTGTTCTTGAGGTTGTTCTGGGTCATACCTGACAGCACCTGATGACAACACAGTCAACCAGTGTCCCGTGCAATTTACAGCCTCTGAAAATACGCTGGATGATCAGGTACGGGTCGGTTCCAACCCCACCGCAAACGACAGCAAATGCTCACAGAAAGGTCACAGAAAGTTGGGCAGTCTCCTCCTGACAGCCTCGGAAGCCGGGGGCGGACGGGTCGGGGGGCAGGGTCAGCGGGAGTGGGGTTCACTCAGTGGCTGGTTTGCACTTTGGTGTGAATGAGTTCAAATCACTGACTTGTCATATCGGGGATCTGTGAGTAAAAGTATCAGATGAAGGCAGGGATGACTTTTTGCTTCACAGTCAAATTCTTTTAAGCTGTGCATTACAGATTAGGACCGGGGGACACTTTCTTTTAAGAGAATGTAACTCAGTCTGTTCACAGTCGCTGTGAATCTACTCCATGACTCCATGGCCAGAACCAAGCTGTAAACTAGGGACATCTCCAGAGACTCCACTTCCCAGGAGGCCTTTCAGCCCCATGGCCCTCCCTCCAGGCCACCTGGTGGCCAGGGATAGCTGGCCCAGGGCCCTCCCTTACCTGGGGCTGTCCACGCCCTGTGGCCCCAGAGGCGGAAATAACTGAGCCTGGGGCCCATGGAGGAGAACCCAGCTTGGGAATCTGAGGCCCAGAGCCCCCCTGGGGGGTGGCTGGCACCCCGGGGGGCCAGAACAGGTAGGAGAGCCACACCGGCCAGTCCTGCAAGGTTGGGAGAGGGAGAAGGGAACAGAGCCTGGGCTTCTGGGTCCTGAAGACCGGGGACAGAAGGAGCAGGAGAGCCAGACTGGAGGCTTGAAGAAGAAGGCTAGGGGTGTCTGGCTGACCCGCTGGGGGGCCCAGGATGCAATAAGCAAAGGAAGTCAGGGCTCAGGGAGGGGGTGGTGAATCTGTACCTGGAACCTTGAAGAAGAGCCAGAAGACTCCGACCTGAGGGGAGGAGGCGACAGGAATTCCGAGTCTAAGGCAGGATGAGGCTGAGGGGCCCAATTCCCAGATTTGAGGGAGGAGGGGCCTGGGCCCCACTGAGGAGACAGGGAATAAGATTCTTCTGTCAGAGAGAAGAGGAGGTGGGACTCCCAGGAAAGGTGGGGCTGGGGCCAAAACTACCAGATTTGAGGGTGGGACTCAAGGGTCTGAAGGAAGAAGGGCCGAGACACCCCACCTGAGAGAGGGTGTTTAGGGCCCAAACTCCCAAATCAGAAGGAAGAGAGATTGGGACTTGGAGGTCTGAGGGAGAAAGCAGTTGAAGACCCCAGACTCCCAAATCTGAGGAAGGAGGCAATCAGACACTGGGGTCTGAGCGAGGAAGGCATCTGAGGAAGAGTCCTAACAGGTCTAAGGAAGAGGAGGGCATAGACTGTGCTGTCTGAGGGCTCCTCTGTGCCCCTTTCCAGGCCCATCCCTGGCCTCCGTACTGAATGAACTCCCCAGCGCCACCACCCTGAGGTACCGAGGCCCTGGGGTGCTGCCGTGGGGGGCCCTGGAGGAGCAGGATGAGGACGAAGTGAGGAGCATGCAGTCCTTCGTGGACGCGGCTCAGAAGGAGCTGCCAGAGCCCCGGGCCCCCCGAGAGCTGCCCTGGCCCATGCAGGCCCGGCGGGCACACAGGTGAGAGTCATCGCTGGGGCCCAGGCCCGAGGCCACTGACTTCCCCTCCTGCCCTCTGCCTTCTCCTCTCACCAACTGTCACCTCCCATGAGAACGATGTGGCAGGGCCTGACATCCTGACACTTCTCGACAAGAGAGTAGTGACCTCTCCAGATCCGGGCAGCCAACCTCTTTCCAGCCTTTCTACCAAGTGGGATACCCTCTATCCCTCTCACAGCACTCTGCTTCTCTATTGGGATCCATCATTTGTTCATGGGCACCCAGAACTCACAGACAATGTTCATATACTGGGATTTGTTGGGGACGTTGTTATTATGCGCTGTCCAGTCAGAACCAACTCGTAGTGGGATTTCAAGAACAAGAAAACAAAGATTCTCACCACTGGGCCAATTAGCAGCATCAGTATGGATGGTGAAGAGATTGAGACAGTTAACTGTTTTAGTTTGCTTGGCTCCACAGTCAACACTCTTGGTAACAGCAGCCAGGAAATCAGGAGATGAATTGCATTGGGAAAGTCGGCTGTGAGGGACCACTCGAGAGTACTGAAGAGCAACGACATCAGGCTGGAGACTAAGGTGCACCTGATCCAGGCTATAGTCTTTGTAATTACTTGCTATGCATCGGAGAGTTGGACAGTGACTAGGCAGGATAGAAAGAGAATTGATGCCTTTGAGTTGTGGTGCTGGAGAAGAGTGTTTAATACACCGTGGACTGCTAGGAGAACAAACAGGTTTGTCCTGGAGAGGGTGAAGCAGAATGTTCCCTGGAGTCAAGGATTCTGAAGTTTGGTCTGACATACTTTGGGCATGTTGCAAGAAGGGACTGGTCGTTGGAGAGTGACATCATGTTTGGGAGAGTGGAGGGACGGCGCAGGAGAGGAAGACCCTCGATGAGATGGATCGATTCTGTGAGTGGAGTGGTGGGAATGAATGTGTTTGAGACAGTGAGGTTGGCACAGGATAGAATGGCATTTAGGGCTCTTGTACGTAGGGTTTCCATGAGTTGCAAATGACTTGATTGCACACAACAACAACAAGTCCCACAGGACATTGTCCATCTTTCTCCCGCAAAGTGGTGAGTGTATTCAAACTACGTGCCTTTGGATTGACAACAGCACAACTCCCCACCACAGCTTCCTCTTAGGGAAGCAACAGGTTACAGCTCTGGATAGGAAAGACCTGGATCTAGTTCTTCAGTTAGGATCACTGCTTCTCAGGTTTTCCCAAAGGCAAGTTACACATCCGTCAGCAGGCCCCACCCCACGGCCTCCTGGGCCACCCATCCTTTGCTCTTCTCAGACGGGTGCTATGAAATGCTTCCAAATCTGCTAATATGTGACCATTCATTTCTCCTGTTTTACTTGGCTCCACAATCAATGCCCATGATAACAGCAGTTGAGAAATCAAAAGACATGTTGCACTGGAGAAATCTGCTCTCAAGGACCTCTCCAAAGTGCTGTAGTGTTGCAGACCGAGGGTAAAATATATACTAATAACGAGACAGAACACCAAGAATGTAAGAGAAAACAGGTGAAGCAGGAGGGGAAGAGTTCTGGAACAACTGAAGTGAACTGAAGTGCTGGTCCTTGCCTCCCTGTGTTTTTATTGAAAATTGCCAGGGAGCAAATCACCAATAGAATTCAATGCAAACAAAAGCTAAACTCTTTCTATTGAAAACCTGCTTGACTCAGAAAGGAGGGGTTAGCAAATACAATGCAAGGATCCTGTAAAAGCTTAAGGATTGCCTTAGTGCCTACCCCTGTGAACATTTAAGGATTGCCTTAGTGCTTCAGGGTGAATTCCAGCTTCTATCCACCTCCCTCATAACCTGAAGTAGCATTCGGTTTATTACAAATATTTAGGATGAAATTTGGCATAACTGTAGTCACTTTAAAGACTAAGCTGTGCCTGATCCAAGCCATAGTCGTTTCAATGGCTGTCTATGCATCTGACAATTGGACCAAGAAAAAGGACAACCGAAGACGAAATCAATGCCTTTGAATTGGGGTGGTAGAGAAAAGCACCGACTATTCCATGGACTGCCAAAAGAACAAACAAGTCTGTCTTGACAGAAGTGCAACTTGAGTGCTCCTTAGAGGCAAAGATGGCAAAGCCTGGTGTCACGTATTTGGGACATGATTCCTATAAAGGCTAGACCTTAGGGGGAAAAGACATCATAATTGGAAAGGTGGAAGGTCAGAGAAAGAGAGGAAGACCTTCAACGAGTCGGATTGGCACGTGGACTGTAACACTGTGCTGTGAGAGATGATGAGGACCGTACAGGACAGAGCAGGGGTTAGACCTGTGATGGGGTTTCTGGGAGTCCTTGGCTACTCAAAGACACTGAACAAAAAACATACCTTCACCTCCCCTCCTCTTCAAAGCCTGTGGCTCTCATCTTGATCCCATTCCTTCTTTCCTCTCCCCCCCTATTTAATATTTTTCGGCCCATTGTAAAGTAAAAATGCTGGACCTCTTGTTAAAAATTTCCTAGACATTCAATGCTCACCCATGTTTATCGTGGCTTCGTTTGCAAAAGCAAAGAGTTGGAAACAACCCAAGTGCCCATCAATAAACGAATGGATAGAGAAGCTCTGGTATATTCACATAGTGGAATACTATGCAACATTGAAAACAAGGAATTAATGAAATATTATACAAAAGGGGAGGTTATTATGCTAAGTGAAATATCTCAGTCACAAAAGGACAAATATTGCATAGGACCACTGTTGTAGAACGGGACTGACATTGGGGTTGAGGAAAGACAGAGAAGGAGGGGAGGAATGATGTACAGTGCATTGAAACAGATGAGGGAGAGAACTGTTTAAAAGGAATATATGATTAGGTATTATTGTCCTGACAGGAGTCCAGAACGAAGGCTAAACAGTGGAGTGGACTTGAGGGCAGGGATTGCATAACAATGAAAGAGTTTTTCTTTTTCTTTTCAAGAAGAGTGAATTGGGAAGGGGTGGGTAGGGAGAAAAGTGCAACAATGAATGAGTGGAAACACTAAGCCTCTGTAAACTCTCATTAAATTCAATTAAAAAAATTTCTTAGAGGGGAGCTCTGGTGGCCTAGTGGCAAGAAGCTGCACTGCAATCCCAGAGGAACACGGTTCGAATCCACCAGATGCTCTGCCGGAGAAGGAGGAGCAATATCCTCCTGTACCAGTCAATTTAAAAAAAAATTTTTTTAGGCATTCAAAGAATACAGTGTTTTTATACACTGTTGAGTCAAAGTGTTGTCATGACTGGACCACCAGCGAGTTTTCAGAGGCTGTAAATTGCACGGGAGGAGACTTATATTTTTCTCTCTAGAAGCAAGTGGTGGATTCAAACCAGTTACCTTTGTTTTGACGGCATTATGCCACTGGAGGTCTCTAGATTGCAAGAGCAGAGTATTAAGCCCAGCATTGGCACCCAGGGCTGCAGGGACTCCAGTCCTCCTGGCTCTTGGTCACAGGGACCACTTGC
>NW_006399958.1:2637738-2664562 GCF_000299155.1 Elephantulus edwardii
TGGGAATACTGGAGGAGGCGCATCAATGAGGGGGGGGCTTGGGGATGCTGGGGGAGGAACATCAATGGGGGGGGCCTGGGAATGCTAGGGAGGAGCATCAATGAGGGGTGGGGCCTGGGAGAGCTCGGGAGTAAGATCAGTGGGGGTGGGGCTTGGGAATGCTGGGGAGGAAGATCAATGAGGGGTGGAGCCTGAGAATGCTGGAGGAGGAAATCAATGAGGGGCGGGGCCTGGGAGAGCTGGGGAGGAACATCAATGAGGGGCGGGGCCTGGGAATGCTGGAGGAGGGGCATCAGTGAGGGGCGGGGCCTGGGAGGGCTGGGGAGGAGCATCAATGTGTTTCGGAAGAAGGGGTGGGGTCTAGGAGCTAGCAGGGAGGAAGGATGTGGAGGAACAGCCAGGCTGCTCACCCTCCAGGAAAGAAAGGCTGAGAATGGGAGCTGCAAAGAGGTGGGGAGAACCTAGCTGGCCTCAGGGAGGAGGGGAGGGGTTGGGGGCGTGGCCGGATCGCCATCGCGCAGGTGGGGCGGGGTCAGGGTCCAAGGAGAGCCCAAGGCTTATCTCTGCTGCCCTCTCCAGGTCAGTATGGGGCCGGCACCGAGTCCTATTTCTCTCTGCTGCGATTTCTCCTATTTCTCAACGTGCTGGCTGCCGTGCTGACCACCTGCATGACGTTTCTGCCAACTTGGTTGGAGGGAGCCCCCCCAGGACCCCCTAGTCCCGACATCACTTCACCCTGCGGACCCTACAACCCAAACCCCCAGGGTCTGGTCACCTTCCCCGGCCAGCTCTTCAACCTGCTTTCTGGAGAGGTACGTGCTGGGGTCTCCCCCACTCTCCCTGGTGAGACACCTCACCACCTCTGAGCCCATGTGCGCTCCATGCCCTTCAAACCGATGACCCAGGCGTCTGGGCCCTGAACGAGCCCTGTTCCTCCTCCATCCCCAGGGATACCTAGAGTGGTCCCCTCTCTTCTACGGATTCTACCCGCCCCGCCAGCGCCTGGCGGTCACCTACGTGTGCTCAGTCTTTGCCACTGGCCTCGTCTGCCTCCTGCTCATCCTGCACCGGTCAGTGACAGCCACACCCATCCCACCCCCCAGGGTCGAAAGGGAGGGACAGGCAGCAGGAGAGCCCCCTCCCCAAGAGCCTTCAGTCTTGCTCTGTGGGCCCCTTTCTCAAAATCCACTTAAAAAGCATAGGGGTGGGTCCCCTGTTTGTGCAGCGTTCATGTCACTCCTTGGATCCGTAATAAACTCCCACAGAAAGAGCAGTCAGAACAGGAAACCATATGTTGCACTGGGCAGATATGCCAGCAGAGGCCTCTTTTAAAAATTTTATTATTTATTATTATTATGCGTGTACCGTCAAATCGAATCTGACAGGTACAGGAGGCGATTGCCCCTCCTCCAGCAGAGCATCTGGTGTATTTTAACTGCTCACCTCTGGGATTGCAATGCAGCTTCTTGCCACTAGGCCACCAGAGCTCACCCTGAGGCCTCTTTAAAGTGGCTGAAGAGCCAGAATGTCCTTTTGAAGACTAAGCTGACCGCTGGCCCAATTGCTTTACACGCTTGTGAATGTTGGCCAGTGAATGAGGAAGACAGAAGAGGAACTGAGCTGTTGGTGAAGGGTATTAAATGTCTCAGGACTGCCAGAACAGATTCGGTCTTGGAGGAAGTAAACCAGGGTCCTCCTTGGAGACAAATGTGAGGACACATCCTCTCACATACTTCAAAGAGGTTCTCAGGAGGCACCCATTCTTGGACCAAAAAAAAAGACATCATGCTGGAAACAGAAGAGGAAGACCCTCACTGAGATGGGCGGACACAGAGACCCCAAGAGTGGAAACTGTGTGGATGGTGCAGCGTAAGCAAGGCACGGCGTCCACCTGCTGAACGTGGAGTGGCTAGCCTGACCACAGCACCAGTCAGTGAATAAAGAAGGGATGTCTTTAACTGGGACGCGGGTGAAGAATGTGAGCTCTGGTGGCTCAGGCCTTAGAGTGTTGATTTGTGACATCCCCAAAGCCATACCTCTCTCATGGTTTGAATCCACCAGCCATGTTGAGGGAGAAAGGCAGGCCGTGGTCTCCTCTCCTGTGACAGAGAGAGACAGAGAGAAAAGAAGAAGAGGAAGAAGAAGAAGAAGAGGAAGAAGAAGAAGAAGAAGAAGAAGAAGAAGAAGAAGAAGAAGAAGAGGAAGAGGAGGAGGAAGGAGGAGAAGGAGGAGGAGGAGGAGGAGGAAGGAGAAGGGGGAGGGGAGGGGAGGGGAGGGGAAGAGAGAGTGCACTGCAATCCCAGAGGCACGCAGTTCAAATCCACCAGATGCTCTGCTGGAGAAGGAGGGACAATCTCCTCCTGCATCAGTCAGATGAGATTTGGACGGTACACACACAAAATAAAAATAAAATAAAATAAGAGTGTTCTCGATTCTCAAAGCACTAGTCCAGGGGCACCAGCACAGGAAGGCTGGGCCCCGATAAGGAAAACCGAAGGAGGACCACAAATGCCTTGGAATTGTGGTGTTAATGAACACTGGGGAACATTATAACACATGTACTGGAAGGACAAACCAACCATCCTCGAAGGACATTCCGCCAGAGGGCTCAGGAATGTGGTGGCATGTCATCAGGAGGGACCTGGAGGAGGAGTCATGTCTGGAAAAGCAGAGTCAGCAAGCGAGAGTAAGATCCTCGGTGAGACGGGTTGACAACCGTGACAGGGACAAGGACTGGGGAAGGCAAGGGTTTGTTTCTCTTTGAGTTGGAGCCAACTTGATGGCAGCTAAGAACAACAGTAGCACCAACCTGAGGTTGGCCAGTTTGAATCCACCCAAGGGTAGCACAGAAGACGTTCCAGTTGAGCTGTTTCCATAGGACAGAAGCTAAGGAAACTGTGCAGAACACAGTCCTGCTTCTGTGACAGATGAACACCAGGGGTCCCCGTGAATCAGAATAAACTCGGTAGCGATGGGTCGGGCTTACAGGGCAGTGCAGGTGGGTGGTGCCCCACAGATAAGCAAGCAAAGGAATCTTTTTTGCTCCCTTTGACATGTTCTACCCCTAGAGTTTGAGGCAGCAGCTAACACAGTGTGAGCTCATGCTGCCATCTGGTGGACACCAGGTGGTTCCGTGTGGTCCAGGCTGAATGGGCCCATAGCTGACCCTCCAGTGGGTTTTCAGAGGCTGTCAATTACCACACACGAGGAGATTGTCCATCTTTCTGCAGCAGAGGAAGGATTCAAACCATGCACCTTTGGGTCAGGAGCAGAAGTTTTTACCACTAGGCCACCAGAATTCCCTGAATCTGAACCAACCAGCCTCAAGTCACCAAACGTCAGCAACAGGGCATCCCCTTAGAACATGTGTCCCATTAATTGTTTCAAAATTCATATTTATTTTTCCCCCATTTCATTTTAAAAAATGTCCTCTGTTACTGGCCTGATCGCAACAATGATTCCATCCTGAATGGGTGGTGGTTGTTGTTAGGTGCTGCCTTGAAAGGGTTAGTTCCATATTTTTCGTAAAGTTCCAAAACTCAACCCCAAACCTCCTGTGGCTGCATGGATTCTGACTCATTGTTGCAGGACAGGGCACAGCTGCTCACCCCCACCCTGGGGTTTCCAGGGCTCTGATCTGGAGGGAAGCGACTGCCTCATCATTCTCCCTCAGGGCAGTTGGTGGGTTTGAACCACTGACCTTCGGGTTAGCAGCTGGATGTCTTAAATTCAGTACTCCTTGGAAAGATACAGGGTGGGGGTGTTTTCAGCTCTGTGAACTGGACTTTGCCACAGAGGCACAACCCCAGTGTTAGATAACACACCAGTCGGTGTGGCTGTGACAAAACCCCTGTCCTCACCTGGGGTCTCTGTCTCTCACACCCTTTTTCTCTGGAGCTCTAACCCTAGCTTCTGCCTTTCTTCTTTGCTGTCTTCCTGGGCATCTGTCTGTCCTCTTCTGGGGTAGTCTTGATGGTGTAGCGAGTTAAGCACTGGACCACTAAAGTCTACAGCAGTTCAAACCCACCATGGCTCCATGGGAGAAAGAGAAGGTATTCTACCCTTGTAAAGATGACAGGCTTGGAAACCCTATATTGTCATTGTGTGGGTGTTTTGTTTTATTTTGTTAGATGTCACTGAGTACAACTTATAGCGACTCTATGAACAACAGGTCTGAACCCCATCCTGTCCTGTGCGTCCTCACAATCTCTGACACACCTGAGTCCACTGAGGCAGTCACCGTGTCAGTCCCTCTCATTGAGGGTCTTCCTCTCTTTTGCGGACCCTCACCTAAGTATGACATCCCTCTCTAAGGCATAGGCTCGCCCAGAAACATCCTCCACGTGTGTGAGAAGCAGCTTTCTCCTCCATGGCCCCAAGGAGCACTCTGGCTGCACTGTTCCCCAAGACATCCTTGTTTGTCCTTTTGGCAGGCTGTGGGCTATTCAGTCCGCACACCACAGCTCAGGGGCAGCCTCAACTCTTCTGTCACAGTTCACACAGGGTCACTATCAGCCAGAATTGACTTGGTGCGAACAAGTGTGGGTTTGTTCTGCATTTGGATCCTTGACACTCTGTTGGCCTTTGTCTCCAGAGATTGACCTCTTCTCCAATACCTGGAAGCTCAATAATATCAAGCATCTCATTATTAGGTGGCTTTGAGGCAATGCTGTAGAACAGAGTAGAACTATCTCAAGAGGGTTTATTTATTTGTTATTTTTTCTTTATTTTTTTTTAAATTTCTGTGTGAGTGTACCGTCAAATCAGATCTGACTGGTACAGGAGGAGATTGTTCCTCCTTCCCCGGCAGAGCATCTGGTGGATTCGAACCGTGTGCCTCTGGGATTGTAGTTGCAGCTCCTTGCCACTAGGCCACCAGAGCTCCCCCTATTTGTGATTTTTTAAATTGATTTAAATGGAAGTTTACAGAGACTTAGGGTTTCCAGTCATTCACTGTTGCACTTTTCTTCCTGCCTACCCTTCTCCCCCAATTCACTCTTCTCCTTGAAAAGTAAAACTTTCATTGTTATACAATCCCTTCCCCCATCTCCACTCCACTGTGCAGCTTTCACTCTGGACTTCTGTCATGACAAGAATACCCATTCATATGTCCCTTTTAAACAGTTCTCTCTCTCATCTGTTTCAATGCAGTATACATCATTCCTCCCCTCCTTTTCTGTCTTCCCTCAACCCCAATGTCAGTCTCGCTTTACAACAGTGGCCCTATGCAATATTTGTCCTTTTGTGACTGGATATTTCACTCAGCATAATGTCCTCCAGGGTCACCCATTTTGTATAATATTTCATGAGTTCCTTGTTTTTCAATGCTGTATAGTATTCCATTGTGTGAATATATCACAGCTTCTCTATCCATTCATTTGTTTTTTTTCCCTTTATTATTATTTTGTGTGCGTGTACCGTCAAATCAGATCTGACTGGTACAGGAGGAGATTTTTCCCCCTCCAGCAGAGCATCTGGTGGATTTGAACCGCACACCTGTGGGATTGCAGTGCAGCTTCTTGCCACTAGGCCACCAGAGCTCCCCTATCCATTCATTTGTTGATGAGCACTTGGGTTGTTTCCAGCTCTTTGCTATTGTGAACAAAGCTGCAATAAACATGGGTGTGCATGAGGGTTTATTTTTTTTCTTTTAAAAATTGTGATTCAAACAAAAGTTTACAAAGCAAATTGATCTTCCCTTCAATTATTTATACCCATTTTGTCTTGTAATGTGAGCTCCAGTCCTGACAATGTGAGTCTTCCCACACAGTCCCATTTCCATTCTTTCTGTTCTACACCTTTCTGACTTGTGACCTTGACCCTGGGGCAAATGTTGCCCTTTTGACCTTGTACGGTTGGTGATTTCTAAGGAGTGAGCGCCCCCCGGATCCTGTGATGTCCATCACCTTTTAGGCCTGGCTATTAAAAGCTGAGCCGTGGGAGTGAGTTTTGCCGCTGGTTAGGATGGTGAAGGGCTGCAGTCTCCACCAGTTTCCATAGGACCAGTAAGCCTGGACGGTGTGTTTTTTGAGGTTGTTCCAGCTTTGCCCCAACTTTATCCAGGATGCTCTACTGTGATCCTTTTTTAGAGAGGTCAGCGGTGGTAGCCAGGCACCATTATGGTTCTCCTGATCTCTGTGTCCTGGAAGTTGAGTTTTATGGGCATCCTTTGGATGAAGTCTATGATACATCTTTGGTTTCCTCCCCTTTTTGTTTCTGGCGAAGATCAGTGGTTGGACTTTGGATAGCTGCCCACAAGCTCTTACCTGTAGGTTTTTCCAGGCTGTAATGGTTACAGGTGCAGATGGCCAAGTCTTTCCCCCTCAGAGCCTGTGGATGGGTCCACCTGCAGACCTCTTCTGTTAGCAACCGAGATGTTAACAGGGTCAGAGCGCATTGTCCCTGGCTGTCCTTCTACACTCCCTGGTCTCCCCTCTCTCAGCTCCGTGTCCGGGATGAAGCAGACACTGTTGGCCGAGTCCGGGGCTCTGACCAGCTACAGCCACCGGGTGTTCTCCGCCTGGGACTTCGGCCTCTCTGGACAAGTCCACGTGCGGCTGCGCCAGCGAATCATCCTCTTCGAGTTGCAGGTGCGCTTAGAAGGGGCGGAGTCTACAACAGGTGGGCTGGTCCATATAGGGGCAAAGGAGGAGGGGCTGAACGACAGCAGGGTCTTGATCAGAGGTGTCTATTCTCACGGATTCTGGCTTCTAAAATCACAAAGGGAACCAGAGGTAGGGCCAGGGAGGCGTGGCTTAACGCTCATTGATGCAATAAGATGGGCGTGGCTACAATAGAACCAAAGACAGCCACCAGATAGGCGTGGCTTAACCCTCATTGGTGCAGTCAGATGGGCGTGGCTACATAACGTAGACCTGGGACTCCAAATTGTCGTAAAGTGCTGTGCACCCGCCTTCTGCTGTTGGGCAGGGCCGAGTAGGGGTGGGGCTTAAATGATGGACAGGTCGCCTGGGCTGAACCAGGAGAACTTCAGACCAATAGAGTGCATATTGGGGATGAGAAGGGCGGGGGTTGTCTGCTGGGCGGGGCCAGGATAATAGACCAATGTAAAAGTGCAGGGCGGAGCCAAAGAGAGGTGGGGCTAGTCTTCTGGGCGGGACCAGGGAATAGAACAGTGTCAAGTGTAGGATGTGGCCAAATTAAGTCTTGCCTGCTAGGCAGGGCTGACTAGGGGTGGAGCTTTTTAAAAAATTTAAATTTTTTTTTTTGTGATTTTAACAACAGTTTACAGAAAAGTTGGCTTTTTATTTATTGTTGCACCATTTCTTCCTTGCCACTCCCTTCCCTCTCCCGCAGTCCTCTTTGCAATGTACCTCTTATTCTGGGTATTTAGAGATTTAAGGATGGACAGAGAGGTGGAGCCAGGGGGAACTGTAGAGCCTTATAAAGCGTGGGGCGGGGCAATGAGGGGCGGGGCTTGTCAAATGGGCGTGGCCATGAGAACTAAGCTGATAAAGTAGATCCTGAGCTCCCTGCTGGTTGGTAAAAGGGCTGGGGGGGCAGAGTATGGGCGGAGCTTTGCCGGTAGGCGGGGTATGAGCAGGGTCAGGATAACTCCCAACTGGGCAAGGCCATCGAAGAGCTGGGCTTAGATGATGGATGGGGCCTGTCAAACTAGACTGAAAAAGTACAACTGGAACTCCAGACTGGCATAGAGTGGCGGGCAGGGCAGATTGGCGTGGAGCTTGGGTGCTGGGTGGGTCCTAATGCTATAGGGACCTCTTTAGAAGGACTGGACAGCATCAGTTCCATTTGAGGCAGGACCTTCCTGCAGGCCTGGAGGAATGGAGCTAAAGCAGAAGTGTCTCATGGCCTCAGGTGGAGCTGGAGGAGGCCATGGTGCGTCAGCGGGCGGCCAAGCGGACCCTGGGTCAGCAAGCCAGGGTGTGGTTCGTGCGGGGGCTGGTCAACCTGGTGGTGCTCGCGCTCCTGGGAGCGGCCTTCTTCGGAGTCTACTGGGCTACAGAGTACACCACGGAGCTGCAGGTGCGGGGGTCGTGGGGGAAGCCAGGGGGAGGCCCCGCAGCCTGCAGGTCTCAGGACAAATGGAAAACACAAAAGCCACTGGTGTTGCATCCAAAGTCTTCATGCCCATAGAAAAATAGAACTGCCCTGCACTTCCTATGTATGAAGCAGAAGGCTTTTCTGCTTTATGTTAACCTTCCCACCAGCAGCTGACTCCTTAAACCGACTTTGCCACCAAGGCTCCTCTGTTCAAAGGAGGAGACTAGGGTTCCTGCAGTCTTCAGATGAAAGGGGAGCAGATTTCAGGGTCCTGGATGAAGGTGTCACTTGCTGAGCTGCTAATGGAAAGCTTGGCAGTTTCACTTCCTGGGTTAATACACAGGAGAATCTTGGAGGGCACCATGAGTCAGGGCTTGATGACATGGGTTTATTTAGGGGGGATGGAGACAATGCTGAGGGGGAATTTTAAGCATTTGTGTGTATATGTGTGTGAGTTGAGTGAAAGCTTGCAAAGTAAATTGGCTTTCTAGCCAACCATTCATATCTATCTTTTGTTCTACACATGAATCACTGAAGTCCCAAAGTAGCACCCACCCTTCTCACCCCCCATGGTTCTCGTTTCCATGAATACATCTATTTTTATTATTATTTATGTGTGAGTGTACCGTCAAATCTGATCTGACTGGCACAGGAGGAGATTGCCTCCTTCCTTCTCCAGCAGAGCATCCGGTGGATTTGAACCATGCAACTCTGGGATTGCAGTGCAGCTTCTTGCCACTAGGCCACCAGAGCTTCCTTCCATGAGTCTTTTTTTCTTCTCTTTTCTTTTCTTTTTTTCCTTTTCTCTTCCTTCCTTCCTTCCTCTATCTCTTTCTTCCCTTCCTTCCTTCCTTCCTTCCTTCCCTCCTTCCCTCCTCTCTTTCTTTTTAAGAATACTTCTGACTTCTACTCCCGCCTGTCTTCTGAGCAGATGCTGCCGTTCTGATTTTATGTGGCTAATGTTTCTGGTTTGTTTTTGGTGGGTTGTTTATTTTTTTGGTTGTTTGTTTGTTTTGTGGGTTTTTTGTTTGGGTTCTTTGTTGTTGTTTTAATGATTACTGTTCTCAGAAGTGAGTGTCTCCCTGGCCCGTGTTTGGTTGCCAGTTGAGCTGTGGGTGTTGTGCACCGCCTTGATATGGCACCTCCAGAATCCCATTCGCTCTTCTGTTGCTTCACCTCGTCTCCAGGAGATGTCCATTGTCCAGCAGACGGCATTGTTAAAACTCGTGGTGGACTACCTTCCATCCATCTTCATCTCTGGGGTCAACTTCGTGCTCCCGCCGGTGTTCAAGCTCATCGCCCCGCTGGAGGGCTACACCCGCAGCCGCCAGATCGTTTTTATCCTGCTCAGGTCCCAGAGGGAGTGGAGGGTTTGGAGGAGCTGTTTGGAGGGGACTTTGGTGTCCGGAGGAAGTGAGATCCAGAGGGGTCTGGTTTCCTCACTAAGCCTCGGTTTCTTCATCTGTAAAGTGGGGGGAATCATGGGCATGGCCCGCTCGGGAGGTGCCTGGCAGGAGGCGGGCACCCAGTCAGCGTCCCTGCTGACGCCCTCGCGCCTCACCTCCCAGGACTGTGTTTCTCCGCCTCGCCTCCCTCCTCGTCCTGCTCTTCTCTCTCTGGAATCAAATCACGTGTGGGGGCAACTCTGAAAATGAGAACTGCAAAGCCTGTGGCTACAATTACAAAGAACTTCCGGTGAGAAGACAGGGTGTCAGGAGGGAGCTGTAGGCCAGGGCCCCCAGGTGTGACAAAGGAGGGGTGGGGGTCAGGAGCCCCAGGTGAGATAGAGGAGGGGTGGGGGGCCAGGGCCCCCAGGTGTGACAGAGGAAGGGGTGGGGGGCCAGGGCCCCCAGGTGTGACAGAGGAGGGGTGGGGGTCAGGAGCCCCAGGTGAGATGGAGGAGGGGGTGGGGGACCCGGAACCTCAGGTCTGACAACGGAGGGGGCGGGGGCCAGGACCCCCAGGTTTGACGGCGGAGGGAGCAGGGGGGCCAGGACCCCCAGATGTGACGGCGGAGGGAGCGAGGGGGAGACAGGATCCCCATACGTGACGGTGGAGGGGGTGGGGGGCCAGGATCCCCACATGTGAAAGCAAAGGGGGCGGGAGGGCAGGACTTCCAGGTGTGACAGCAGAGGGAGCAAGGTAGGGACAGGACCCCCAGGTGAGATGGAGGAGGGGGCGGGGGTTTAGGACCCCCAGGAGTGGCAGCGGAGGGAGCGAGGGGCAGACTGGTCACCCAGGTGTGATGGCGGAGGAAGCGAGGTAGGGCCAGGACCCCTAGTTGTGATGGCGCAGGGTGCAGGGGGCCAGGACCCCAGGTGTGACGGGAGAGACGGGACTGGAAGGATAGGGCGCAGATCCGGAGGACCTGAGACAGGCTGGGGCTGCAAATCCCCGGCGCCAGGACAGAAGGCGACACTGGAGGGGTCCAGAAAAGGGGCTGATCGAGAGGGCTGGGACAGCCTCCAGAGGACACGCAGACGCGCTTGTGACTGGGAAACCGTATGTTTTGAGATCGCTCTGACTCGTTTTCATTTCCTCAGTGCTGGGAGACCAGGATGGGGCAGGAGATGTACAAACTCCTGATCTTTGATCTGCTCACGGGCTTGGCAGTCACGCTACTCATTCAGTTTCCTCGAAAGTGAGAGCCCCGCCCCTCCCAGATGGACACACCCCCTGCCCCATGCCCCGCCCCCGGATTCGCTGATTCCTGAGTTTGAGCCCGAAGACCCCGCCCCTTGTGGCGACCACGCCCCCGAACCCCCTCCTTGTCCCAGGCCCCGCCCTCCACGTGGACCAGGGAAAGCCCCGCCCCTCCCTGGCTATGCTCCCTTCCGATTGGTGGGCGGGCCGGGTGGGTGGGGCGAACGCGCTGTCAATGACCCCTGACACTGCTTGCTCCCCCCAGGCTGCTCTGTGGCCTCTGTCCTGGGGCACTGGGCCGTCTGGCAGGGACTCAGGAATTTCAGGTGCCCGATGAAGTGCTGGGACTCATCTACGCGCAGACGGTGGTCTGGGTGGGGACTTTTTTCTGCCCGTTACTGCCCCTGCTCAACACGGCCAAGTTTTTGCTGCTTTTCTATCTGAAAAAGGTGCGGGGTGGGGACGACTCCTACGTCCTGGGGGCCTGGACTATGTGGGGTGGTCGGGGACAGAAAGAGACGGAAGGACTTGCTTCTACATTACAGAGGAGGAGGGAGCAGAGAAATCAGACTATTAGGTTCTGAGGGAGGAGGGGCTCGGGACAGGACCCCTGGTTGGGATTCTGGGTTTGAGGAAGGAGGTGCTAGAGGTGAGGACTCCCAGGTCTGAAGGAGGACGGCTGGGGTTGAGCAGCCCCGAGTCTGAGGGAGGAGATCTGGGGTGGGTGAGGACTTGTGGGTCTGAGGGATGAGGGCTGGGAGGTGGGCGAGGACCCCCAGGTCTGAGGGATGAGGGCTGGGGGAGGACCGGGGTCCGAGGGAGGAGGGCTAGGGGGTGGGCGAGGACCCTCGGGTTCGAGGGAGGAGGGCTGGGGGCAAGGACCCCGGGTCCGAGGGAGTAAGCCTGGGAGTGAGGACCCCGGGTCCGAGGGAGGAGGGCTGGGGTTGGGTGAGGACCCGTGAGTCCGAGGGAGGAGGGCTGGGACGAGGACCCCAGGTGCGAGGGAGGAGGGCTGGGGCGGGTCCGAGAAAGGAAGCTTGAAGTTTGTCCTGGACTCTCTGCTGTCCTTCGCACGTCCCTCCGCAGCTCGCGCTCTTCTCCACCTGCTCGCCGGCCTCCCGCACTTTCCGGGCGTCCACGGTGAACTTCTTCTTCCCGCTGGTCCTCCTTCTGGGTCTGGGCCTGTCCGCCGTGCCTGTCCTGTACAGCATGTTCCTGTAAGTGTGAACACCGCCCTGCCCCGCCCCGCCCCGCATCCATCCGGACGCTCGTCTCACTAGAGTCCCTGCCTCTAACCCCAGGATCCCGCCCTCCAAGCTGTGCGGCCCGTTCCGGGGGCAGCCGTCCATCTGGGCCAAGATCCCCGAGGCCATTTCGGGGCTCCCTGAGACCGTCCAGAACTTCCTCTTCTTCCTGGGCACGCAGGCGTTCGCGGTGCCCCTTCTCCTCATCTCCAGGTGAGACGCTGGGATTCTGCGTCTCCGAGAGGACATAAAACACACACCCACTGCCATCTGAGGAG
The DNA here is from genome assembly GCF_000299155.1 of Elephantulus edwardii. Classification (NCBI taxonomy): domain Eukaryota; kingdom Metazoa; phylum Chordata; class Mammalia; order Macroscelidea; family Macroscelididae; genus Elephantulus; species Elephantulus edwardii. The sequence goes on from NW_006399958.1 coordinate 2,649,929, forward strand.
CTCTGACACCTGTCCAGTAGGTTCACCCTCCCTGGTCTGAGGGAGGAGAGCTGGGAGTGAGGGACTCTGAGTCCGAGAGAGGAGGCCTGGGTCAGGACTCCGGCTCTGAAGTCCTGGATCCTTGGTGTCCACTAATTTGGTGACCTGAGCGTATTGGGTGTGACTTCGCCTCCGCAGCATCCTGATGGCATACACCGTGGCCTTGGCCAACTCCTACGGCCGCCTCATCTCTGAGCTCAAGCGGCAGATCGAGAAGGTGAGTCTGGGTGGGGCCCTGGATGCGGGAAGGGCCGTGGGGAGGGGAGATGGCTCACCATCACCCCGTCCCCCCAGGAGTCCCAGAACAAAGTCTTCCTGGCACAGCGCGCTGTGGAGCTGAGCTCAGCCTGACCTCCTCCCACCTGCCTCAGTATGCAGCACCGGCCTTCGGGCTCCACACCTGCTCCCAGACTCTGTCGTGCCATCGCAAGCCTCGATTACTCCCATCTGTAAATTGGGAGTATTGGAGAAGTTTCGACACTTCCATCCTGAGATTGCGAGATATCCACCAGCCAAGGCCCTGACTCTTTTTAGCAAATCAATAAATAACAATTTAAGACTTTTGGTAGCCCTGATGGTTAAGATGGGTGGTTCGAGGTGCTCCCTAGAACGATGGGGCAGCTTTCAGCTAGAGACTATCCAGCTTTTGGATTTACTCTTTGGAGATGCAAGGCTTCCACCCCGATGTGCCCATCAAATGCGGATGCAGGCGTGAAAGTCAATCAGCGGCCGCCTCAGCAGCTAATGGGCGTGACTACCTGTGATTGACAACACTAATACGCAGCAGGCGCTAGGGGCAATGCGACATAATGAGTGCTGGATGACTCAGCCAATCACCTTTCGCTAAAGATCAGCGAGGGCGGGCCAATTAGCCCTAGGCCAATCCGTGGCAGAGGCTGCCACAATAAGGCGGGAGCGTCCTCACTCCAATAGGAAGTGCGAAGAGGCGGGCCTGGCAGTCTGAGGACGGTTGCGGCGCCATGAATATCTTGCCCAAGAAGAGCTGGCACGTCAGGAACAAAGACAATGTGGCCCGCGTGCGGCGCGACGAGGCCCAGGCCCGCGAGGAGGAGAAGGAGCGGGAGCGCAGGGTCCTGCTCGCTGAGCAAGAGGTAAGCGCGCCCCCCAGCGGGCCGGCTTCCGGTAGAACGCGCAGGCGCAGGCCAAGCCCGGAAGTGCAGCGGCGCGCAGGCGCAGTGCATCCGGGTTGCCTGGATGGGTGGATGAGTGGGTGGGTGGATGGGTGGAGCCGCTGAGCTGCCCTGGGCCGCTCACCTGCACGTAGCCTCCCTGACCCTTGTCCCCCCCCGCCCCCGGGTCCCCGGCAGTGCTGCAGGCCTCCAGGGCAGTGTCCGGCCACAAAGCCACTGCACTGCCATCGCGCCGAGTTCCGCTCAGCGAGCCTCAGCGTTGCTCCCCGGGGCTCCGGGTGGATTCGAACCGCTGATCTTACAGCTAGCAGCCATTGCTCAACCTACAGCCTCATTCACTGTGGGTGTAAAATCACCGGGGAGGAGACTGACCGTCTCTCCCGTGGAGCTGCTGGTGGATTCGAACCCCCAGGGAGATGCCACCTTTGAGCTAGCCGAGCTCCCTTCTGTAAAGATTTAAGAAAACCCGCCAAACCCACAAATTGCTGTCCCAACTCATAGCTGCCGCTAGTGGGTCAGAGGCTGTACGTTGTTCATGAGTTTGTGGTGGAGTGGATTCGAACCACCTGCCTTCGGGTTGACAGTGCCGCTCCCAACCCAGTGGCCCATCAGAATTGTGAAAACCCTATGAGGCTACTGTGTTTTATGTCCCCCCAGTCGGAATTGACAATCTCTGTGTATGGTCCCTGTTGTTATGTTGTTATAGCGACCCTATGTACAAGAGCCCTAAACTCCGCTCTGTCCTGTGCCAACCGCACTGTCTCTGACACTCCCATCCTGATTACCCCAGTCACTGAATCAATCCACCTCATAGAGGGTCTTCCCCTCCTGCGCTGTCCCTCCACCCTCCCAAGCATGATGTCCTTCTTCAAAGTATGATGTCCTTACATGTCCAAAGTATGTTAGACGGAGCCTCAGAATCCTTGCCTCCAAGGAGCCACCCGGTTTAACCCTTTCCAGGATGAATCTGTTCGTTTTCCTAGCAGTCCAGCCAGGGTATATCCAATACTCTTCTCCAGCACCACAGCTCAAAGGCGTCAATTCTCCTATCCTCCTTAGTCACTGTCCAACCCTCTGATGCATAACAAGTGATAGCAAAGACCATGGCCTGTATCAGGCGGACCTTAGTGTCCAGATGGCAAAAACTGGTAAAAGGCTGGTGGTCCAGCCAGCCAGCGGCACCTTAGAAAGGTGGAGACATGCACCTGTCCGCATTAGGCGTTAGGTGCCTCAGAGTCTCCGGCCTCCTCATCAACCCCTGTACACAATGCAAGCAAACGTGGGGTCCTGTCCCGTCCTCAGGACTGCTGTCTTGCTGACCGAGGTGGTGGCCGCCATGCCAGCCCATGCCCCCGAGGGTCTGCCTGCCTTGCACAGACCAAGCCCCACTTCTCCTGTTTCTAGTCCAGAGCGTGAGGTACTGGCTGTCCATCTCTTGTGGAGCTGATTGCACCTTCTCCAGGACTCAAGTGTCCCAAAGGCTGGTAGTCCAGCAAACTCACAGGCCATCGATTCTCCCGCCGTCCTTGCTGTACCCCTCTCATGCGCATACACAGTCGAGATGGCTATGACCATGTGTCGGGTGCACCTCAGTCCTCAAAGTGACAACTTTAAAGAGATCTTTTCACATTTGCCCAAAGCAACACTGTTTGACAGCACTATGTCCCTGAAGAGTGACGGTGTAGATCCGAGTAAAAGGAAACCCTTATCACTTCTCCATTTATCATGCTGTTTATTAGTCCCGTTTTGAGGATTTTGTTTTCTTGATGATGTGTAATCCGTATTGAAGGCTGTCGTCCCTGATTTCCTTTAAGCCCTTCAAGTCTTCGCTTTCTGCAAGCATGATGGTGTCATCTGCATAGGGCAGGGTGTTGGTGAATGTTCCTCCAACCCTGAGGCTGTATTCTCTGTCATCTTCCTGGATCCTTTGCAACATACGAAGAATGGTGAAACTATCTGATCCCAGTGCACCTTTTCTGATTTTAAACCAGGCAGTATCCCCTTGTTCAGACTCCACAGGTATACAACCAAGTGTTCTGGAATTCCATTCTCCCCAGTTTTGCATCACCAGATCCCTCTGCAGTTGATAAACCACCTTCCTGGTGTTCTCTAGTCTCAGCCAGGATCCATCTGATGTCAGCTTCAGAGAAGTCCTTTCTTTGTCCAAGGCCTCTTTTGAATCCACCTTAGATTTCCCCCCTCTACTGTCCCTTTACTGTTGTTGCTGTTTTAAGGTGCCATCAAGTCATGTAAGAGAGAACCTTTAATCTGGGCATAATGAGGAAAAACAACCTGTGTAGAGATATACCAAAATGTATCTAGGTTCTTTCCTAAAAGATTATCTGTGGTTGGTCATTTGGATATATAAATTGAGTTTACAAATCCTAAACAGAAAAGAGCTACTACTCCACCTTCCACACGATACCAAAATTATTAAATTCTTCATAGACAAAAATAGAAAATCATATCCACAGGGAAGACATTGAAGCTACTGGAAAAATATGACTGGGAAGTCATGCACAGATACCATTTGGTTTTCCTTGATTAAGGAATCTTAAATACCAAAAAAAAGCAAGTACTTAAATATTATGCCTGAAAGAATAAATGAAGGAATACTGAAAGAAAATGAATCAGAGCTTATTATGTAAACTAGCAAAATCAAGGGAAAGTTTTCCTAAGCTCTGGATAAACATTTACTTTTCCTGTAACCTGCTTATTTGGTTATATGGTAAAACCACAGTCATTTTCCTTCCTTAGATTTCTTTTCCTAGAAGAAATATTGCATCTTATATGTTGTTGAGCTTAGACTTCTTTTATAGTTCCTTGTCAGTGTGCTGATGTAGCCAGTTTTAAAATAATATTCAGTAAGATTTTTTCCTTGCTTCTGATATTGATAATATTGGTTGATAATTTACGATTGTCAGATCACCATTTTTTGGGGGGGTGATTACAAATAGGGATCTTTTCAGGTGGCTGGCCAAGGCACTAGCTGTCTTCTAAGTTTCTTTGCTTAGATGGAGGAATGCTTCCAACATCACATTCATTTGTTTGAACACCTCAATTGGTATTGTCGGTTCCTGGAACCCTGTTCTTTCCAGTGCCTTCAGTGCAGCTTGGACGTCTCCCTTCAGCACCACTGACTTTTGATCATATGCTATTTCCTGAAATAACCGACGGCTGCGTATTCCCCCTTTTATGCTTCTTGCATCATTTAACAGACTGCATATAGAAATCCTTGTGTTGCCAAGTCAAGACTTCAATTTGTTCTTCAATTCTTTGAATGTATTTTTCACTTTTGGTTCAGTCTGGCTCTTTGCACATGTCATTATAGTTTTTCTCCTACACATTCCTGGCATCTTTTCCGGTCCATATTTGTATTCACGTTAGCTACATTCAAGTTTCATAGTCTCTTCTGACACTGACTTTAGTTTTTTAATCCGTTGTGGTCTTCAGTCACGAGTGTTTAGTGCCAGTCTGGGCTTGAGATGGTCTGGAAGTTCAGGTGAGCTACCCAATGAGAAGGATGAGCTGTGTCTGTGTCTGCTGTTACAGCCTCAGAGGCCGGTGGGGACCATGGGGTGGTTCTGCTACTGAGAATCTGCCTCTGAGTGGGGATCACCCCAGTCTCCCACCTCACGTTATCAATCCCCACAGCTGCTGCATTTTTCGTAAACTGAATGTCTGTGGTGACCCTGCCTCGAGAAGTCTATGGTTGCTGTTTTTCTCTGCATCCTATTTCGGTCTTTCCCACAGCCTTTCTCTTCCCCCCACCTTGTTGTGTACCAACAAATCGGATCTGACTGGCACAGGAGGAGGGAACTGGCCCTCATTTCCCAGTGAAGCATCTGGTGGATTTGAACTGTGTGCCTTTGGGATTGCAGTGCAGCTTCTTGCTACCAGGCCAGCAGAGCTCCCTTCTCACAGCCTTTCACCTTGTTCATCATGAATGCTCTGGCACAGAGATCACCTAAAAATGTGCTGCTGTCGGGTCAGAACTGACTCAGCTGACGGCCACTTTGCTTTGTATCTTCTGGAACACCCAGTCATCTTTCTCCTGAGGCGCTGCATCTGGATTCGAACCCCCAGAGCCTTTGGGTTCGCAGTCCCTGTGGACTGCCACCACCAGAGCTGCCGATTGCTGACTACAGCGTGGTGCGAAACAGTGCTTATGTCAGCAGTGACCGACTCACTCTGTGGTGGCCTGGAACCCACCTGCAGGGTCTTTGAGGCCTGATTTTCTTGATAGCTGCTTTATGGTCACTGACTGGGGAACCCCACCCTACTTACCAGACTCAGGGATTCCTCAGGGGCAGGACCTCAGCTCAGCGGGGGTGGCGGGGGGCTGGGGCGGCGCGCCAGGCACTGGGCTTCTCAGCAGTCCACACGAGGCTATCTGGCGAGTCACTGCTAGGTTTGGAGCGTCCTGTGATGACCGTTCCTCCCGCAGGCCCGCACCGACTTTCTCCGAAAGAAGGCCCGGCACCAGCACCCACGCCCTGAACTGCAGGCACTGGAGGCGTGTGCCCCGAGTCCCGGCCCTGTGGACCTGTTCCGGGAGCTGCTGGAAGAGGGGAGAGCTGGGACCAGAGGCAACAAGGAGTATGAGGAGGAGAAGCGGCAGGAGAAGGTAGGTGGGCTCTGGGGGTGCAGGGTGGGCACCGCGTGAATGCAGGGCGTGGAGACGCGGGGGGGATACGTGCCATTCACAAGCCCCAGGACAGCACCCAGGTGTGTAGGCTGCAGCCATCCAGGCACCCACAGGACACAGTCATTCTGTTGTGGGGTTTCCCTGAGTGGTGCAAATGCTCAATCGCTAGTTCAAAGGTTAGCAGTTCAAATCCACCAGGAGAGACTGGTCGGAGGACAGGAGTGGGGATCTGCTTGTGAACACTCTCAGCCCTGAGAAGGCTCTGAACAGTCCTCTGCACACCGGGGGTGGCCATCAACACCGGTGCCCAAGCCCAGCCCAGCTGTGGGCTGCTCAGCTCTGCCGTCCCCGGGTGGAGGGGACAGAGTGGCCGCGGTGCTGTGCCTTCCTGCCCGGCTGCCTTTCCCAGTTCCCGAGGCTGAGGGGTGCTTACTGCTCCAGCCATCAGCACGAGCGGCTGGGGCAGCTCCGTCCTGGGTGGACCCTCCTGGCTCTTGGCGATAGTGCGGGGCTGGGGCTGGGCTCTCACTTTGACACCAGGTGCCCCCAACTTCCTCGGCACAGCCCTCCGTGTGCCCAGGGCTCTGCTTCCCGGCTGCTGTGAAGTCTGGGCTCCTGTTCCCAGCCCAGAGGTCTCAGCCCCCTCACTCCCCCGGGGACCTGCTGCAGTCAGCCCACCACCTCCCCCCTGAAGTGCTCTCACTGCCGCCCCAGGCTTTCTCCCACCTGGGGATGGCCTGCCCACCAGCAAGGTGAGCGGGGTCACCCCGTGCCTGCTTCTGCTCTGTGGGAGCTGCTTCCCGTTTCCACCACACGTGAGAGCACCCCACGGTTCTCCCCAGGCCCTAGTCCAGCCTGCACATCACAGTGTGTAAACCTGAGAGGCGGCTGTGACCTGTAGAAGTGCTGGTCTGGGAGGGACAGACGCCAGCTGTCCCCGGCAGCAGAGCCTTGGACGTGGGGAGCACATCCAGCTGCTCACCGCTGAGCGGGAGACAAGCCTTTGCTTAGCTGGCCTGCGGGGTGAACTGACCCTGGTCTCCGTCTCAGGGGCCCGGCTGGGAGGCTCTGGATACAGGGCCCTGCAGGAGACCCCTGAGCAGCCACACACACGGTTTCCCTCTGACCCTTGTCCCTCAGGAGCGGCAGGAGAAAGCACTGGGCATCCTGACGTACCTGGGCCAGAGTGCCGCTGAGGCGCAGACGCAGCCCCCGTGGTACCAGCTGCCCCCGGGCCGCGGGGCCCCCCAGCCCGGCCCAGGGCCCGACGAGAAGACCAAGAGCCGCCTGGACCCTCTGCGGGAGATCCACAAGCACTTGGGGAAGAGGCGGCACAGCGCCGAGGACGGGCCCCGCCGGAAGGAGGAAGCTGTGGCCAAGAAGCGGCCCCGGGAGTAAGTGCAAGGGCGGTGGGCGCCGGTGGAGGCGCTCAGGCCACCGTTGGGTCCCAGGCCTGCGCACAGGTGCGAGGGGCTGGCAGACCAGGGTCTCAGGGCCCAGTGTGCCTGACAGGCTCTGTGCAGAGCAGGGGCCCTGGAGGCCACGTGGGAGGCCAGCACTGCCTGGGAGGCTGCTGGGGTGCCCGGTAGGTTCAGGTCCTGCACACCCCATGCTCCAGGGAGCCCTGGTGCTCAGGTTAGCACTGGGCTGCCAACTGCAGGACAGAGGTGCACACCCAGCAGCCTCTCCCTGGGGAAGGGTGAGCCAGTCTGTGCCTGCTGGGGTGACAACTTCAGGCCCCCCCATGGGGTGACAGCCTCATGCCCCCATGGGCTGGTCTGGGATCCCCTCGCTGCAGTGAGGGGCTTTTTCAGAGGCTCCACGGCAGGACACAACACGCTCGGTGGTCAGTGTCACAGGCAGGAGCCCCCCAGGAGCCCAGCAGCTCTTCTCTGCAGGAGGAAAGGCTATGGGGCAGCAGTGGAGGGAGGATGCTGCCCGGGGAGACTGGCCTGCCCCGCTCAGGCTCTAGGGCGGAGGCTAGGCGTGCAGGACTGTGCACACGGGCGGGGGTTTACGGTGGACGTTACTTGCAGAGAAGGGGCCGGCCTCCCAGGGCCCTTCGCCTGCTGAGCCAACTCCTCTCCCTTAGACCCCCATCCCTGGACCAGCTGAGAGCGGAACGTCTAAAGCGGGAAGCTGCTGAACGGGCTCGGGCAGAGGCCCTGCTGGCTCGAGTCCGAGGGGACGCCCCCAAAGAGGACCCACCAGAGGAGATGGACGAACGGCGGCGACGTTACAACTCCCAGTTCCACCCCCAACTGGCCCGGCGCCTCCACCAGGACGCCCAGCCTCCCCGCTGACCCCAACCAGTACAAGAGCCCACCATGCCCCCCACTGTAACAAGTCTCTGTGGACCAGATCCTTGGCACCCTCACTGACCCCAGCTGGGACAAGGCTCCCGCCGCCAGGACATGTGGCGACCCCATCGGACCACAGCCATGAGACCCCACATCCCCCTCCCAAGGGGGGCACGAGAGGCTGCTGCCGCCAGCCGTCATATAAAACTATTTATTCATAAATATTTTCCAAAATGAAAATAGGTTTACCAAAAAATGTCCCTCACTGGGGAGGGGAGGAGGGGGCAGCCCTCGCCCCCAGGCCCCCAGGGCGGGGCTGAGAGGAAGAGAAGACCTCCCGGCCCCCTCCCTGCTTCCTGGGGGAGGGGGCTGCCCCATGGCCGGAGGAGCGGGGCCTCCCCCATCTTCCAGGGCAAGGCCCTCACCTGGGCAGGGTCAGCATGCGGGGCAGGGGCAGGCAGAGGGAGGGGCCGGGGTCACTGGAGGTCCCGGTCCTCCAGGTAACGGTACTCGAAGGTGAAGCCTTCCTTCTTCCGCTGGCCCCACTTCTCGTAGTCAAAGTAGATGTAGGTGCCCTGTGGGGAGGAGGGCAGAGGTATGAGGCGGGCAGGGGAAGGCTGCAGGCCCGCACGGCCATCCAGTGGCGGGTGTGTGGCCACGTCCCAGCCTGGTCTGCTGGGGGGATGCTGGCTGGGGGCGGAGGCAGAGCAGGCACTCTGATTCACTGGCCGGATGGGGCTGCCTGGATGTACCCTGGAGAGTGACAGGGAGGGCTGGGCTGTGGGCTCTGCTGGCACTGGGTGGGAGGGGGTCCCCCAGACAAGGACCTTACTCTCCTCCGCATGGCCTGCAGCAATGCCGTGGTCACACCAACTCCCAAGTCGCTGGACAGGTGACTACACGCTCCAGACAGTACAGGGGTCCTTTCTATAAGCAGGCCCAAGACCCTGAGCCGAGCAAGCCCAGTATCTGCTAATTCTTGGCCTCCTGTAACATTTTCCTTTGATGGCCTCGTGAGTAGTGAGTTGTACTTCCAACCCAAAGGGAGGTAGTTCAGATCCACCAGTTGCTCCTTGGGAGAGAGACGGGCAGTCTCCTCACACGTGACTTACAGGCTCTGAAAACCCACTGGAGGGTCAGTTCTGACCACTCGGCAGTGAGTCAGGGCTCTGGGGTCACACACCTCCGAGCTTAAGCCTACTCTCACGTTAACCCACTCTTCACTGGTTTTACTGCAGTGGTCCAGAAGGCAAGCTGCAGTGTCTCTGACGTCTTCTCTAAGGTCTACCCGTGACACCTGTCCCCAAAAACGCACTCTCAAGTCAGTTTTGCTTCGCGGCGACCCTGGGAGACACAGGACTTCCCTAGAGGGTCCTGAGGCTGGAGGGCCATCAAACCGCTCACCTTGAGGCAGTTTTTGTTAGTCTGTGCCGGCGAGTTGCCTGTGACTCACAGTGAGCCCATGCACAGTAGCTCTGAACTCTGTCCTATCCTGAGCCAATCTGTCTCCGACATACCTGCCCCATCACCCCATTCACTACGTCAACCTGTCTCATCCAAGGCCTTCCTCTCCTGCATTGCCTCTCCAATAAAAAAGTAAGATGGGGGGGGGGGGGGGGGGGGAAGCACAAGAATGAGGTCCTTTTCTAGGGCCTGGTCCCCCATGGCAGTATGCCCAAAGTATATGAGATGGAGGTTCAAAATCCTTGCCTCAGGGGAGCTCTGGTGGCCTAGTGGCAAGAAGCTGCACTGCAATCCCAGAGGCACACGGGTCAAATCCACCAGATGCTCTGCCGGGGAAGGAGAGACAATCTTCTCCTGTACCAGTCAGATCCGATTTGACGGCACACAGACACAAAAATAATAATAATAATAATAATAATAATAATAATAAAATAAATAAAAATCCTTGCCTCCAGAGAGCAAGTTGGAACTTCAACCTCTCCAGACAGACCTGTTTTTCTTGGTGGTCCATGGTATGCTCAATACTCCTCCAGCACCACAACTCAAAGGCATCAAGTCATCTGTCATCCTTGTTCACTGTCCAGCTCTGATACAGGGCAAGTAAAGGCAAAGACTCTGGCTTGGATCAGGCGCACCTTAGTCTCTTGACTGACATCACTCCTTCGCAGTCCTCGGGAGAGGTCCCTGACAGCAGGTTTTCCCAGTGCAGTTAAGGCTTTTGACTTCCTGACTGGTCGTGCCAGGAGTGTTGACTGTGGACCCACATAAGCTGAAAATGTTAATAACCTAAATCTTTTCTCCATCTATCATGGTACTGCCAATTGGTCCCGTGGTGAGAATCTTTTTGGCTTCTTGATGTTGAACTTCAATGCGTACTGAAGACTACAGTCCTTGATCTTCTGCAGCAAGCGCTACTGGCCTTCCTCAGTTTCAGCCATAAACTGAGGTTGTGCCATCTGTAGGTTGTTTATGAGCCTTCCTCCAAACCTGCTGTCACATGCCTCCTCATAAAGACCAGCTCCTGAATGATCTGTCCCACATACAGATTGAGAAGGTCTGGAGACAGGCTGCATCCCTGACACACTCCCTTCCTGCCTGTGAACCATGCAGTGTTTCCTTGCTCTGTTCTGATGACCACCTCCTGGTTCAAGTATAGGTTTCCCATGAGCACAGTCAGCTATTTTGGGACTCCCATTCTTCTCAAGGTTAGCAAGAATTTGCTGTGATCCACAGAGTCAAATGCATTGGTGTCAATTAAAAAGAGACAATCTTGTGGTACTTTGCTCTCAGCCAAGATCCACCTGACATTGGCAATGCTGTCCCTAGTGCCACAGCCTCTTCTAAATCCAGCCTGCATCTACTTCTAGGAGTTCTCGGCTGATGTACTGTTCCAGTTGTGTTTGGTAATCTTCAGCAAGATTCTGCTTGTATGTGATATCTGTAATAGTGTTTGGTAATGTCTATGCTCTGTTGATTGTAGAATAGACCATATACTACTGATACGCAAGTTGTAACTGAAGCTAGAGAAAATTAAATCCACAACGACCAAAATCTGACCTTCAGTCTGTCGCCCCCTGAATTTAAAGACCATTTCAGGTTTGAGGCCTTAGATACTAATGAACGAAGACCAGGTGAGCTGTGGGAGGCTAGCAATATTATCCATGATGAACGCAAAAGGTCATTAAAAAAACAAGGAGGGGGGGAATACAGGAGGAAGAAAAGACCGAGCTGGATGTCAGAAGAGACTACTGAACTAGAGCGCAGAAAAGCAAGCCAAAGCAAAGGGAAGACATCTGAAAGTAAGGAGGTGAACAGAAAAATTCTGAAGGGCAGTTCAATGAGGCAAAGTGAAATATTTGAACAAAAAGTGCAAAGAGCTGCAGTCCGAGCATCAGAAGGGCCGAGGTCGCTCGGTATTTCTTCAGCTGAAGGAACTGAGGAACCTGGAGTACGGCCTCTAGCCTTTAACCAGCAGCCACCAGGGCTCCAGCACCCAACTGTGCTGCCCGAGGGGCCCTCAGAGCACATGCTGGGGCGTCAGCATCAAGAGCCGGGCTCAGACCCAGGTGTCTGGCTCGGGCACAGGTCAGAGCGTGAGGTGATCACATCAGAAAGCAGAAGTCCCTACGGAAGACGTGGGGAGCCCCTGCCCTGTGGACACGGGACCATCAGGCAGGGCCCCAGGTGTGGGCGCCACGTGGTTAGAGCGCAGACGTCCCTGCAGCCTGAGGAGCGTGGAGGTGGAAGGTGCTGAGGACGGACCAGTGACCCCGGTGGGACCGGGAGGTGGGGGGCCCTCACCTGCTCGAACTCATCCGTGATGGTCTTGGGCTCCTCGTGCCTCTGGAACCACATCATGTACTTGGTGTGGAATCGCCATGACTGCTTCTTCAGGGCCTTGGCTGCCAGGTACTGTGCCTTGGTACCCTACAGAAAGAAGGAGGCGTCAGGGGTCCCCCAAACATGAGGGATGGGGTGGGTGGAGTGGGTATCAGGGCTGAGTGAGGGCTCCTGCTGGGGACTGGGGTTAGTGGACTCTCTGATGGAAGGTAGGCTGCTGGGGTCACAGGTACACTGGTGCTCAGATGAGACACAGAGGGACAGTGCCCTCAGAGTGGATTTAAGAGGAGACGCTAACGCTTCCAGAGCTGAGATAACAGCCACTGAGAACGTCCCCAAGTCTGTACAGAGATGGGTCACCAGGAGGGCTGGGGTCACATCAAGGGTGGGAGCCACCAGCAGGGAGGGGTGTCGTGAGGAGGACGGGAGGTCAGGAAGGGGTGTCACAAGCAAGATGGAAGGTGGGGTTCCCAAGCAGGGTGGGGGTCATGAGGAGGGCAGAGAATCCCCTGCAGGGGTGGGGTGTGCCAGGGGCCCAGAAAGGTCACCTGCACTGCAGGGACTGTCCAAGCCGAGGAGGTACAATCATGGTGGCAGAGAGGACTTGGATTCCCAGACCCTGTGCTGTGTGGCCAGTGAACCAGAAGTGGGGACAGGGACAAAGGAGGACTTGGGGGGCCCAGGACTGGGGGAGAGGGTGGGGTGCAGTCCCGGCGGCCGCAGTGGGACACCCACCTCACCCCTCCAGCCCGAGGGGGGACGGCGGCGTGGTGGTGAAGCCGGGGGGCCCGAGGCTGCCCCGGGGGCCCCGCTGTACCTCCAGATAGTAGAAGATGAAGAAGAGTGTTTCAGTGGACAGGCGCTGGTAGAACTCCACGGTGTCCGAGTGCGGGGGCGGCATCTGGTGGTGGTAGGGGGGCGTCGGACAGGGGTTGCGGGGCAGGTACTGCCTGTGGGCGACAGAGAACGTGAGCGCCGTGACCTGCGGCCACCCTGCTGGGCACCGACACAGGTGCGGGTCCTGACAGCTCAGCTCCTGGACCCCACCTCTGAGAGGTCAGGCGAGGTGCCCGGGCCCCTGCTGTCCCTCAGCACCCGGGGCCCAGCCCCTGGCACCCCTCGGGCCCCTCACCGGATGCGCTCGGAGTCAGAGGGGTGGGGCATGTGGTGCCAGGCGGCCTCCTCCATGGCCTGCTGGTAGAGCTGCTCCTTGGTCAGGGGGACAGGCCCCAGGGGACACACGCCCAGGGACAGCGGGATGTTCACCTCCGACAGCTGCAGGGGCGGCTGGGATGAGGCTGGTGGGGCCGACGTGCTGCTCAGGATGATGTCTGCGGAGCGGAGTGGGCGCCTGGTCAGTCGGCCGTGGTGCTGTCACCGTGGCCACCCCCCATGACCGTGGCCCCTCACCTCGCTCTGTTAGGTGCAGCGTTGGCACGGGGTCCTCGATGCCGGAGCTGATAGCTGCCCGCTCCGCCATGGACTTGAGAGTGTTGAGAGACTCGGAGGCCTGGAAGGCAAAGTGCTGACTTAGCCTGGGGCAGTGGGGCTGGCAGAGGGCGCCCACTTGCTCGAGGGTCAGCTGGCTGCCTTGAGCCTCCCTCCTGGGACATGTGTAGAGTGGCCATGCAAAGGGGGAAACGCAAAGGGAGTGTCCCTCAGCAGGGAAGGCCTGGGGAGGTAGCGGGAGCCCTCGGGAGACCACAGTGACTGGATACAGATGAGAGGCTGCCTCTTGGGGAAGAAAAAGGGTCAGGCACTGGAGAGTGTGCAGCCATCATGGCCCCACAGGCCTGAGCTCGGGGGCATGAGCCACGGTCCAGCTGCCCTGCCTCGGACTACGGTGTGGACACAGTGCCTCGTCCCGGATCCGGGCCTCCCTCTGGGCTAAGCTGTCCACACAGGCTGCTGTCCCTTCCAGCTAGAGTGGCCCTGCCCACATGTGAGCTCAGGGGTGGCCTCAGGCAGTGGTCCACGGCACCTGCATCTCCCCAGATGGCCTGTCCGTCAGATCTGCCCCTAAGTCCCCCAACCTCCACTGGCCTCGCCAGCCTAGGGTAATGTGGGCAAGTTCACCTTCCCACAGAGCTGCCCATTGCGGGTAGGGGCAGGCAGGTCAGGGTACAGGCCAGGACACCTGGCCAGAGTGCGTGCTCCGCCCGGCCCTGCAGATCCCTGGCTGCTGCCCTCCATTCCCTCCTGCAGGGAGGACACCTGCCTCCCTGTCAGCTGGACTCCTGCCCAGCAGTGCAGGCCTGCTCAGACGCAGACCCCATTCCTGACTTCCTGGGGGAAACTGGGCGCTTTGTTAAGGGGCTTTCCTGTCATCTCCCTAGCAGCGACATGAGTCATGAGCAAACATGGTGTCCTGTGAGGTCACTGTCCCCATCTGGGTCCCCACTGTCCCCAGGGTGGGTCCCGAGCCTGAGCAGGGGTCGTCATTATGTGGTTTCTTGTCAGGGAAGGGGACACGAGACAAGATGATGGACTGGTATGTGATAAGGACTGGCAGGAGGTGCACACAGACACAGCGTGCACGAGAGAACACGGGGAGAAAGGTGGATAAGCAGATGGGGAGCCAGAGGCTCCGAGAGAACACGTGGACACACGGGGGACAGGAAGGTCAGTGCCTCCGAGGAGGGGAGGACGTGGACACACGGGGGACAGGAAGGTCAGTGCCTCCGAGGAGGGG
>NW_006399958.1:2664662-2676910 GCF_000299155.1 Elephantulus edwardii
GAGGACGTGGACACACGGGGGACAGGAAGGTCAGTGCCTCCGAGGAGGGGAGGACGTGGACACACGGGGGACAGGAAGGCGGGTGCCTCCGAGGAGGGGAGGACGTGGACACACGGGGGACAGGGAGGTGCACGAGGATGAGGACAGAGAGGGAAGCATATGGACGCACGAGGAGACAGCAGGGTGGGTGAGTACAGAAGCAGGAGAACACGGGGGAGAGGAAGGAGGGTGAGGGGAGCACATGGACGCATGTGGGACAGGAAGGTAGACGAGAATGAGGAGCACGAGGAGGATGAGGGGAGCACCTGGAGGCACAGTGGGGGGACAGGAAGGAGGGTGAGGGGAGCACATGGACGCATGGGGAACAGAAGGTAGAAGAGGACGAGAAGGAGCACGTGGAGGCACAGTGGGGGGACCGGAAGGCAGATGCGTCCAGGAATAGGAGCAGGCGGGCATCACCTTGATCTCTGGGGCTGTGGTGAACTGTGGGGGCCCATTGAGCAGGGTCCCCGCGGTCTTGGCTTCACTGAAGCTGGGCGTTGGTGAGCTGGGGGGGTTCACAGGTAGTGGCACCAGGAGGCTGGGTCCCCCGGCGTTGTTCCCTGAGCCAGGGGCCACACCCCCTGCCCCTGTTGGAGCTGCCGCACTGGGTTCTTTTCTGAGTGGAGAACAGAGACGGGATTCAGGGGAGTCCTGAAGGCAGGAAGAGCAGGAGTCAGAGAGACAGGACGGGGATGTGGGGGGACCGTGGAGGGGTGGGGGAAGCTCAATGGAAGGCCCCTGCCTCGGGGGTCCCTGTTGCTCGGTGCTGCGAGGGAGGCTGGCTGCTGGGGACACCCACTGTGACCCTGGGGACAGCTCAGAGACGAGCCCTTGGGGACAACAAGGTAGCGGGAGGGCCCCGTGACTGCTAGGACAGGTGGAAGGGAAAGTGTGTGCCCACGTGAATGTGTGGACTGCTAACAGCACCCGGGGCTCGGCCAGCGTGCCCAGCAGGCGGGGGCAGGCACGGTGGGACACTGTGGAGGGAGCTGTGGGACCGGCTGAGGAGCGCGGGTGGGGCGGGGGAACGGGCCCAGGAGGGGCTTGCGGAGCACGTGTGAGGGGAGCTCTGGAAGGGACGTCCTGGAGAAGAGTGCTCAGCATGATGTAAAGGGCAGAAGCGCGGGGCATGGACGCGGCAGCGCCCAGACAGAATCGGGACAGAACAGGGCAGGTGTGGGGGGCCCGTCACTCACGAGGTACTGGGAGGTGGGTTGTGGGGGCCAGGCGGGGGACCCAGGGCCTGGCTGTTGGCGCTGCTGCCCCCGCTGTTGCTCAGAGCCACCTCTGCCGGGCTGTCTGCCACCACGGAGCTATAACCTGGGTGAGGAGGAAAGGAGGGGCTGTGGCAGCTGCCCGGTGCCCGGTGCCCCCACCCTGCTGTCCCTGCCCGTCTCCCCACTCACTGGTGGCGCCGTTCTGCTTGCCAGCACCACCACCTCCGCCGCTGTTCCCACCGCTACTCCCTCCTCCACTGCCGCCGCTGCCCCCGCCAGGCTGGACGCTGGGTGGCCGAGGCTGGGCTGTGCCAGGCCCGCTGGGGGCTGGTGGGGCCACGGCCTGGGCGTAGGGGGCAGGCGTGCCAGAGTTGTGGCTGGGGGCCGAACTGGGCTTGGGGCCCAGGACGCTTGGGGGTGCTGCTGGGGTGGGGGCCCCGTTGCTTCCAGGGGCAGTGCTCAGGGTGGAGGCAGTGGACGGGGGGCCGGCGGGGTAGCTGGGCGGCACGGCCGGGGACTGAGGGTGCTGGGTGCTGTGGACAGGCTTGGAGCCGTTTTTGGCTGGAGACTGTGGATAGAAGAGAGGTGTGTGAGGAAGCCCACCTGGGTGGGCACCCTCGTGTCCGACTGCTGCCCCAGCTGGCCAGGCTCTTCTTTACACTCACTGCCTCGCACCCATGGCCGCGCACACCACTCCTGCCTCTCCCAGGCTACGCCCTGACCCCAGGCCCTTCCCTCCCACAGCTGCCATGGTGAGAGAGGATTGTGGGAGACCCGTCCATTCAAGGTCACGGGGTGAGGGGGACAGTGAGAGGCGTACGGACACAAGGTCACCTGGGACAGGCCAGGTGTCCAACAGCAAAGACCTGAAGGCCTGACCATCTACACGCACAAGGGTCCCAGGGGGACCACAGACAGCCCAGGGCCACGGGAAGGGCTGACACCACGCTCTACCAGCGGGGATGGGGCCGGGCCCTGCACGCCAGCACTGAGTCCCAAACAGCCCGCCGGCACTCCTGTCAACACCCCCCCACACACACATACCGTGGAACACTGCACACGCCCCTTCCAGGGTGCCACCTTGGTCCTGGGGGCCCACACCTCCAGCCCACACTCTCAGCAGGGCCACCCAGAGCCTCCCGGTGGGATCCTACCCTCTTCCTAGCCAACACTGCCCACACTCGTCCCTGTCCCTGAGCATTTACGGGCTGACAGCTCAGATGAACACACAGGACAGAACCCGACAACAGACACCTGGCGAGTGTCCAGCAGAACAAGAGCTTCTGGGCTGGCTGACGCTTCCAGAGCAGGTCCCCAGGGTCCCTGCTCCAAGGCCTGACGACCCCGGTGAGTTGTCAAACAGCCACACTGTCTCCCATCTCCTCTAGAACCCTGGGCACAGCTAGTGTCCTTCCCTGATCTTCATCCACAAAGCCAACAGCCATCTCGTTTGCCACCTGCCGTCCCGCATGACCCATCACACAACACAGCCCGTCCCCATGTCATCTACCACACGCCGTCAACCCTGTTGACCCTGCCAGGCCCACAAGGGGAGGGTGGCCCCCTCTGCACTCTGACCCGGGGCCTGGCCCTGATCCACCTCGGGGAGCACAGGGGTAAAGAGACACACCAGCGGTGACCCACCTGGCTGACCTCGCTGTCTGTCGATCGGCCCCTCTTCTTGTCATCCTCGGAGTTTTCCTGAAAGGAGGCCAAGTCAGAAGCCAGGGAGCACGTGTGAGCCACCTAGGACCTGGACCCCCCCAGAGTCCCCTATGTCCCCTCTAGTTCCCAAGGGCCAGCACCAAGCTGTGAAGACCTCTGATCCCCACCTTCCCACAGGCACCAAGTAGTGTCCCTCTCCCCACTGCACACGTCAAGACAATAGGGGACACCAAGGGCTTCGCCCTTTCAAGGCTGGACAGACCCTGGAACTCTGCAATGACCACCCCGTCAGCTATTCCCAAGAGTCCCCGTCCATGTCCCCTGAATCTAGAGGGGTCCCCATCTGTGTCCTGATACCCAAGACCCTCTCATGGAATGCCACCTCCCGAGACACCTATGTCCCTGACTCCTGAGGGACCCCCCCTACTTGTGCCTCCTGACCCTAAGAACCGCACTGTGTCTCCACTCCCAGCACCTCCCGTGGACCCGGGCCTCACCGTGGTGCAGTTGGCTGGGCTGGGCGGGATGGGGGAGCTGGAGGTGGTCGAGGTGGGCGTGCTGCTCGACTGGTTGAAAACCTCGTCCTCCATGTGGCTGTGGCTGGGGGGGGAGGTGGCGACCAGCGCCTGCGCTGTGAGCAACAGAAGGGTGGGCTCAGCAGGTGCCCACCTTGCCCTGGCCCCCCACTCCTGCACCCTCAGGCCAGCCTGGGGCCTCACGAATGTCCTCGAGGTCCAGGTCGTCGTAAAGGAACTCGTTCTCCTCGAAGTCGGGGTACTGGGAGGAGTCCACGTAGTACTCGACGTCGTCCTTGATCTTGCGGATGGCGTCCACCAGGATGGAGTCGTTGTCCAGCATGCGCAGGATGGTCTCCAGCATGCGCACGTGGTAGCGGTGCTTCTCGATGTGCCGCTTCAAGCCCTCGATCCGGTCCTGCTTCTGCTGGCGAGCCCAGGGCCAGGCTCAGGGGGGCCCAGAACTGACGCCCCATCGGCTTTCCCCCCGTACAGGAAGTCTGCCACCCGCCCCAGTCCCTGAGCCTGGGAGGCTCCACAGTCCACGTCAGCCCTTTTCGACTTGACACAGCATGGTGGCGGCCTGCCCTCTGACCCTCACAGCCCAGGGATCCAGGGCCCCTGCCCTCTGACCCCAATGGCCAGGAACCCAAACAACCTGGGGACCCCATGGTTCCTGCCCTCTGACCCCGACAACCTGGGGACCCTCACAGCTCATGCCCTCTGACAACCTGGGGATCTCACGGCTCCTGGCCTCTGACCCTCGGAGATCTCATGGCTTGCCCTCTCACCTTGATGGCTCAGGGATCCCACGTTCCTGCCCTCTGACCCCAACAAAAACCTGGGAATTCCATGGCTCTTGCCCTCTGACCCACATGGCCCAGGGAGCCCACAGCTCCTGCCCGTGGCCCCTGGTACCCGAGAGACCCTGGTGCCAGGGCACTACACAGCCCATCGGCACCTCCTGTAGGAGCCCCCACTCCCCTGCTCTCCCGACACTCAGGCAGTGCCGTTTGTGGGAAGCCTGCAGTCTGTTACCATGATAGTCACCATCACAAGCCCTCCCTCGGCCATCCTAGGGATCTGTCCTCACCCTACTTCGTTTAGAAAGCGAAATCGTAGTTCCATTTCTAAACCTCATCCTTTCAAGGAGTCAGCCTGGAATGCAAAGCCCTCAGTGCCTCAGACACACGACTGTGGTGGCAGAGTGCCCATCCTGCCCGAGCCAGCCTCCAGGTTACAAGGGGACAGCTGGGATGCATGCTGAGCTCAAACTCCACAGCCCGGGACCCCAGCACTAGGCTCTGACCACAACCGGCCCTCACTGCCAGGCTCCTTTTTTTTTTTTTTTCCTTAAAAAAATTTTATTATTTTTTTGTGTGTGTACCGGATCTGACAGGTACAGGAGGAGATTGCCCCTCCTTCTCCAGCAGAGCATCTGGTGGATTTGAACTGTGCACCTGTAGGACTGCAGTGCAGCTTCTTGCCACTAGGCCACCAGAGCTCCTTACTAACAGGCTCCTTGAGGTTGGCTGCCTTGTCCACACAAGGTCCTCCACAAAAACCCTGGCCCTCCTGATGATGTGGTGGTGTGGGTGTCAGCCGGGGCCCCTCCTGTCTCACCCACCCGTGCTCTGACAGTTCCTCCCACCCCAAACGACTCTTCTTCACCAATCTCAAACATGTGCCCAAGCTGGGCCCCAGGACATCGCTCCTCCCCCGGCCCTATTCCTCAGTGTGAGCAAAGTCCTGTCGATTCTCCCCGCGTCCCCCAACCTGCTGCGGGCCCGGCCCACTCACATCCTTGTCGCCCTTCTTCTTGCGCGTCTGCACCGACAGGGACTCCACCTCGCTCTCAAACTGGTCCACCTGCATGTTCAGGGTGTCGATGGTGTTCTGGGGGCAGGAGGGAGAGTCAGCGTGGGGAGCCCTGTGTGACACCCCCAGCACGCCCCACACTCCAGCCCGCTCACCGTGAGCCACTGGCCAACCTCCTCTTTCTCCTTCTGGGCGGGGTCCACCTTCTGGGCCAGGCCCAGGCCCTCTTTGCTGTACGCTTTGGTCTTGGTCTCTCGCTCCACCACCTTGAACCGTTCCATTTGCTGGGAAGGGAGCAAGCAGCAGGGGGGACAGTGAGGGGAGAGGCTCTAACCGGACGCTTCTCCCCTCCTTCCTCTTCCGGGGCACCTCCTGGGCTTGGCTGCCCGATCTCTGCTCTTTAACTCAAAAGCCTTAAATTCACTGCTGCTGTCAAGTCAGAACCAACCCAGCTGCCTGCAAGTCACACGGGAGTTTTCCCCCATCAAGCCGTTGGGGATTTGAACTGGCAGAGCCTGTGGGTGGGCAGTGCATGTCCCCGCAGGCCAAGCCCCCGGCACGGCCACCCCGCCACCGTCCCTACCGTTTCGATGAGCTTCCGGTTGTCTATGAGCTGCCGCTTGTCCTTGATCTCATTGGATGCTACCCATGTCTTGATCTGGTCCCTCAGCCGCTGCAGGTGGGGACAGCAGGACAGTCAGATGGCCTCCGGACCTCTGCGGGGACCCAGCCGTCCACTCCCTCCGTCCCCCCACCCTCAGAACATAGCTGTCTGGCCCCTGCGCCCCCTCACTTGTAGCTTCTTAATCTCCTTCTTAAGGTCAGCCTCGTACTTCTCCTTCTGGTTCGCGTTGGCCGCATTGTGAAGCTGAGGGGCGAAGGGAAGGCAGTGGTCAGTATGGCCCCAGCAGGAGGTGGCCGCCCTCCTTCGTGAGCCGGGGGACACGGGCTATCGCGCCTCTGCTGCACCCAAGAGCTGTCCGCCCCAGTCCTTGGCATCTAGACACGGAGCCCCCCTTCCTGGTCGACACTGGAGAGCCTGGCACCTCCACCCGTGGCAGGACCCTACAGACCCAGCCTCTGGGAGCCGCTGCCCCTGTACCTTCTGCCAAATATCCTCAAACTGCTCCACGCCCTCGGACACCTTCTTGAGGCAGCGATCAATCTCACCTGGCAGGGGAGGGAGGGCTGTGAGAGTCCCACCAAGGCAGCGGGCACCCGCCGAGGTCAGAGGCCAGCGAACGTGCGCGCGGGTGCGCAGGCAACGTTGGTCCAGTACCTTGGAGTTTGCGCTTGTCGGCCATCTTCCCTGCCTACAGACGCCCTCTCCTCATACTCTCCTGGGGCCGGCCGCTGCTGCGGGGAGAGCAGAACCACGCGGTCACCCCCAGGTGGGCGGGGGGCGGGGGTGACCTGTCTGACGGGGCCAGGCTCTCACTGCGGGGGAGACACACTGTGGGGACCACTATCGCCAAACAAAACAGGTGTGAGGGGTGACCTGTCTGACGGGGCCAGCCTCTCACTGCGGGGGAGACACACTGTGGGGACCCTGCCATCGAAACGGGTATGAGGGGCTGAGCGGAAAATCAATCAGTGCTGTGAACTGTCACAGATCATAACCAGAAGCTAAAATAGGAGAAACAAGCAGAGGGGAACCCGCTTTGTGCACCTCGGAGCCAGGAGGTGGGACACTCCCTTCTCCCAGAGGTAAAGCAGTGGGCACTGGGGTGACTGGGAGCGGTGAGGCTGTCTCAGAGCCGTCAGACAACAGCAGGGCAGTTTCAGAAGGGCCCAAGGGCGTGGCTGGCCTGCACAGGGCGATGGCAGACACCGAGTGCACCCACAGAGACCAGCGCAAAGACGTGCAGGAGCAGGACGCAAACTGGGAGGCAGCACGGAGCAGCCAGCCCAGGATGACCAGCCACAGGGAGGGTCAGGAGACCACACTCTCTCAGTCACGGGGTAGGAGGGTGACCGTGGCAGGGACCCAGACTGCATGCACAAAGGGCTACGTATCAAATGGACGGGTAACTTAGACTCAGGCGAAACAGACACCCCGCTGGCAAGTGCCCAGTGCTGGGGTGGGGGGGGGGATATGACTCTTCACTGCCAAGGAAGCTGCACCTTGGGTCCCAAGACTCACACTGGGGGGCCTCAGGCCACGTTCCTGGGACCACAAGACACCAGCAGAGAGCCCTGGGGGTCCTGCTCTAGGCAGAGCGTCGTCCCCCCCCCCCCGCCCAGAGGGCTGCTCCGTCAGGAGAGGTCCCATCCCTGCACCCATCCTGCCCAACCTTCACCAACCACAAACACACCCTCCAGCTGCACTGTCCACACCTGCAGCCGCTGGCCACACGTGGTCACTTCCACCAACAAACGGGATTGTTATGTCAATGAATTAAAAGTTTAATCCCCATACAAGCTGACTAGCTGCACACAGGGTGTGAGAGGTGTGCTGGGCTCTGGGATGAAAGCCTCCCCCATTGGGAGGCTGTGCCTCTACCTGGTGGGGACCCTGCACCCATCCCTGCAGGGCCCTGTCCCCAGTGGGACTGATGCCAAAGCAAACAGCCCCACTGAGCTGCAGGACAAGAGGGGTCGTCAGCCAGAGAGGGGGCAGCAGGGCCACAGCCGTTACTGAGCTGACCCTCCTCAACAGGACCCAGGAGTCAAGCACTACACCCACTGTACCACGAGAACAAAACCAACCATCCGAACCTACGGCTGTAAGACCAGCTCTGACCACGACGGCCCTGGGGCGCAGGACAGCTGCCCCCCAAGGATGTGCAAAGCAGTTAATATGGACACCACATCTTTCCCCAGAGCAGCTCCTGGGTTTGAACCACCGACTCTCAAGTCAAAAGCTAAGCGTGAGGGAGCTCTGGTGGCCGAGTGACATGAAGCTGCACGGCAATCCCAAAGGCGCACGGTTCGAATCCACCAGGTGCTACACTGAAGGAGGAGGGGCAAGCTCTTCCTGTGCCAGTCGGATCCATTTGGACAGCACTCAACAAAGGAAAAAAAGCTGAGCACGTAACCACTGTGCCACCTTGGACTCAAGGGAGTTTAGATCTCCTCTGTAAATGGTCTCACCCCAAGCACCACCACAGCATGAGCCCCAGGCCCACAGCACACAGGCCAAGTTTACAGAATCCACACCCCAGTGAAGGGTAAGCCCAGGAAGCCTAACCCAAGGGGGCAAATCCCCTCCCAGAAGGACTACCTCGTGGGGCATTGTCCCAAGGAGGCAGAGGTAAGGCGCCAGGAGGCCGAGAGCCCTCACTGGGGGCAGTGACTCTGAGACAGAAAAGTCCAACATCAAAGTGGGCTCAGGCCCCAAAAGCGCATGTCAAAAGGGTCACGGAGGAAGAAGAGGTGGGACCCCCGCTGAGAAGAGATGGAGACAACACAGGCTGGGTCCTACAGTGAGCAGCGGACAGGAAACAAGACCTCCAAAAACCGAAAAATGTTACATCAAGAGGACGCTTGTCCCACAGATCCCAGGAGGAAGAAGGTGGAGCTGGAGTCTCAAAGGAGAGCCCCTACCATCCCTGCCTGGGGGAGACCACCATGGCTGGGCCCCTTCTGAGAAGGTGGGTTTCCCAGGCACCCAAAGCCTGTGCTCTCACCACGAAGGCACAGACTGCCTCATTAGTCTCCTTCCCAGCAGCTGGTGGATTCGAATTACTGACCTTTTCAGTTAGCAGTTGAGTCTTTTTTAAAAAAATTTTTATTTATTTATTAAGTAAGTAAGTAGATGTGTGTACCATCAAAAAAAAATATGGAATGCTTCACGAATTTGCGTGTCATCCTTGCGCAGGGGCCATGCTAATCTTCTCTGTATCGTTCCAATTTTAGTGTATGTGCTGCCGAAGCGAGCACGTAGTTGAGTCTTTTAACAAGCACAACACCACAAATTAAAAACCCCAAACTCCAACGTGTAGCTGAAGTGTCCATTCCAACTGACAGCGATCTGTCTGCAAGACAGAGCAGAATCACCCTGAGGCCTCATCCTTCCACGGGACAGCTGGGGGGGTCTGAACCACTTTGGTTAGGAGTTAAATGTTGAAACCACGGTGCCACCGTATCTTAGAAAATCAAGCAAAGGACCCGCAAAAGTTCACCTCCAGGAGAGTGACACTGTCACAGAGAGAGCCTCCCAAGTAGGAGGGATGGGAACGCTGAAGGGTCAGTCCCTAGGAAAGGACACAAGTGGCCCACGGGGACGGCCGTCACGTGCCTCTACAGAAAGACCCTGCACCAGGGGACGAGGGGCCTCAGAGCTGGGGAGTTGTACACCTGGGGAGCAGAGAAGGAGGCAGAAGTTAAAGTCGGGGGAAGCCTCAGCCTGGAGGTGGGGGAGGGTGTCACGTGGAGGGAGGGGTGTGCATTAGACCCTGGGGTGGAGGTCAGCTCTCCCAATGGAGGCCCTACCATGAAGGTGGGGTACTGACCGCTCCAGAGGAGCCACTGGTCCTAGAAAAGGAGAGGACAGCGGCGTGTCCCCAAATCTCAGGCATCTCACACCCCGACCCTTTATGAGGGTACAGCCTTAGTCCCAGAACCATCCCAGGGAAGGACGCCGACCAGTCCTGGGCACCTTCAGCCCCACGGTGGGAACCCACTCACAGGTACAGACCCCCTGAATGCAGGAGAGGGGCTATTACCAAGACCAAGAAAGGCAGGCATTTTCTCCTGTGGAAGGCAAACAATAAGCGAGGTTACCTCCTCTGAAGGAAAAGCTCCCACTCAAGAGAGGAACCCCCAGGACTGGGAGCCTCATGCCCTCTGAGGACCAGTCATGGCAGGTTTCTCAGGGCCACAGAGGAGCTTCCACCTTCACAGTGAGGGACTAACACCCACACTGAGGCGTGTGGGATCTTGTGCCCTGAGATCACCCCCAAAGCACACTGATGTGGGAGACAGAAGCCTGAGGCTCAGTGGCAGACATTCTTAAGGTGAGAAGCCAGAAACAAGTACAAGGGCAGAAGCAGGTGTCCCAGGAGAGGTGAGGCCCCTGCACCGGTCAGGTGCTGCACACACTGCTCCCAAGAGGAGCTCACAGACAGGAGCCAGGGACACGGGAAGTTTCACCAAGACAGGACCAGGTACCTGACTAGACCCAGCGCAACCAAGAGCCCTCCCTGCCCCGGTGCCACACTGACCACCAGAAAGCCCACTCTGAGACGGGCAGATGACAGACGGCTGGGACGCAGAGGAGCTCAGAGCCAGGTGGAGACGGAGGGCATGAAGATAACAGGGGTGAGCCTTGTACGCTACGTCCCAAATGACAGTTTTGAATCCCAAGAGAAGTCACGCTGTCCTCCTGGAAGGAAAGCCCAGGCTCAGGGACCTTCTCAGTGACAGCAAAGACCACCGTGTTTAGAAGGGAAACGTGAACACTGGAGGAGCCAGCTCCAGAGAGCCCTGATCCCACCAGGGGAGCTGACCTCCGATGGCCAAGAACCCTGCCAGATCCCCAGGAAGGGGGAAGCGACTTAGAGGCAAGGGGAGCGAGTCAGGAGTGTGGAGAAAGGACCCTCCAACATAGGGTCCCCGTCCTAGAGGGCCGGTGCCTGTGAACGTGGTGAGGGTGGGCCCCACAGCCTAGCCACGACCCCAGCCGCAGGCACTGAGGCCGCAGGGCCTGAACCCAACCCAAGGGGAAGCTCAGGTGCAGCTCCACCTGGATCATCCTCAGCAACAGGGCAGCACTGCATGCTGACAGCTGGACCTGGAGCAAAGGGGTGAGGTTAAGACCAATTGCAGGAGGTTCACAGAGCCTGCACCTCCCCAGATCTCTACAGAGCACCCCATCAGACATCAAGGGTGAGCTGGAATGGGGATCGGACACTGAAAGAGCCTCAGAATCTACTATGACCCAAGGCAGGGGCCAGGGGGTGTGCTTAATCGTCCAGAGATGGCCTCAAAGGTATAAGGGACACGGAAGGAAGAGGGAGCCCCTTAACTGAGGACTGGGACCAGAAGGTGCCAAGGCCAAGGCGGGCAGACATAATCCACCTTTAAAAAGACGTTTCCCTTTTTTTTGTAGGGACAAAGCAGGTCCCCCAAAAGGAAGCTCAGAGGGATCAGGGACTTTCACTGCGTGAGCAACACACTGAGAGGGGTGGGGGGTACGACAGCACACAAGCGGGCAAGTAAAGTCTGACCCAGGGAGGTGTCCCGACTGAGGAGGACCTTGTCCTGCACTTCTCCAAAGATGCCCCACTAGACACAGAGGGACGGCCTGGAGTCCAGAGATCACTCACTCACTCAATGCTCTGAGTGCATAAAATGGGAACCCCTCCCCAGCAGAGGGGTGCTCAGTGTGGGAGGACCATTGTCTGCACACTGGGATGTCAGTGGAACCCACAGTCCCGTCCAGAGATGAACCCGAAAACAGAAGGGACTGAGACCAAGCTGGTGTGTGTGTGTGTGTGTGTGTGTGTGTGTAACAGCCATGGAGGAAAAAGGCTGAAGAGGATGAGCCCCAGGGCAGAAGTGGACCCCACAGTCCAAAGGTGACTCCGAAACAGAAGGGACTGAGACAGAGTTGGGGGTAAAAAGGCTGCAGAAGAGGAGGAGGAGCCCTGGGGCAGAAGTGGACCCCAGAGTCCAGCAGTGATGACCACCTGTCAACATCAAGGTGCTAGGGTGGGGCAGGTGCAGGACCTGCCTCTGCACACTGAGATGTCAGTGGACCCCACAGTCCAGAGGGGACCCCAAAACCAGAAGGGACTGAGACCGAGTTGGAACCTGACAGTCAGGGGGGTAAAAAGGCTGCAGAAGAGGCAGAAGCAACCCGCAGCCAAAGTGGACCCCAGAGTCCGGCGGTGATGACCACTTGTCAATGTCAAGGCGCTGGGGCAGAGCAGGTGCAGGACCTGCATTCTGTGCACTGGGATGTCAGTGGACCCCACAGTCCAGAGGTGATGACCACTTGTCAATGTCAAGGCGCTGGGGCAGAGCAGGTGCAGGACCTGCGTTCTGC
>NW_006399958.1:2677040-2690223 GCF_000299155.1 Elephantulus edwardii
GGATGTCAGTGGACCCCACAGTCCAGAGGTGATGACCACTTGTCAATGTCAAGACGCTGGGGCAGGGCAGGTGCACGACCTGCGTTCTGCGCACTGGGATGTCAGTGGACCCCACAGTCCAGAGGGGACCCCGAAAACAGAAGGGACTGGGACCGAGTTGGAACCTGATAGCCATGGGGGGGGTGGTTAAAAAGGCTGCAGAAGAAGAGGAGGTGCCCCGGGGGCGGAAGTGGACCCCAGAGTCCGGCGGTGATGACCACCTGTCATGACCACCTGTCAACGTCAAGGCGCTGGGGCGGGGAGGGGGGTGTGGCGGGCGCAGGAGCCTGGTCCCCCCTCCATCAGCCCTTCGGGGAGGTGTCAGCCTCGATTCTGGGGGATCCCCCCCTCCCGCCCCGGGACGAGCGAAGAGATGCAAGCTGGGAAGTTCGCGCGCCAGCTGAGTCCCATCAGGAGCGAAGGCGCGCTCTCCGATCCAAGGAGGGGGATCCCCCCGAAATAGACACCCCCACCACCCCCACCACCAGGACCCACACTGGACACTACGTAGGGACAGCTTGGGGAGGAGGGGCGCCCCGCGAGCAGGGGGACCCCCCGCCCACACTTGTTAAGGGGGTGAAGCCGAGGTGGGGGGCGGGTCCCCGGACCCAGGAGGCGGGGGGCGGGCCCGGCACACGGAGGCGCACCCCTCGCACTGCGACCCGGGGATGGGGGGTACCCCGAGGCGACGGCCACGCGGGGCGGGGAGGGAGCGCGGGGAGGCCGGACGAGGCGGGGGAACGGCAGGGCCCGCGCGCACTGGGGAGGGGACAGCGGCCTGGACACCGGGGGGAGGACGCCAGCCGAGTCGGGGGGTCGTGTCGCGATAGGAAGGCGCGCTCGGTCACCCGGGCGGGAAGCCGGGGGGAGGAAGCGGGGAATGGCGAGCGATGGCGCAGGGGGTCGGGGTGGGGGGGAGAGAGGAGGGGAAGAAAGGGGGTCCGGCCCAGTCGAGCCTGACGCTCTCACCACAGGAGCTGGCGCCGCCGCCGAGGAGCGTATCGCGACAGGCGGGGGAGGCGAGCGCCCGCCGCCTTTTTCTCGCGCCCCGGGCCCGGGCGCTATCGCGATAGCGGCGCGAAGCGGAAGTGGGGTAGGGATAAGGGGGGGAAGGAAGTGGGCCCGGGGTTATCTGACGACGGGGTCGGGGGGCTCAAGGGAGGCCGCGGGGGTCTTGCCGATGGCTCCGCGGAAGCTGACCGGGCCCGGTCCAAGATGGCGGCGGCGGAGGAGGCCTCCCCTCCTCTCTTCTCGTCTCTGGCGCCGACCCGCCCCCGAGCACTGAATATAGGCCTATCATTGATCCCGCCGCACGTCGCTCTGGCTCTTATGGGGCCTTCCTATTGGTTCTCGGCAGGGATGCAGACGGCCCCCTCTCGCGGATTGGGTGTTCTTCTCAAGGCGCGGCGTTCGATTGGCTTCACGCGCAGGCCGCACGGATTGGCTCGGGATTTCTCCCTCGCCCCGCCTCCTCCTCCCGCTTCGGGACACAACACGCCAGCGCGAGGACTAGTATGTCAATCAAGGGTCCTATGGAGCTCCCGACGTGGTCGCTGCTGCAGGCGTGCAAACGCGCCCGCTTCCCGCTCCTGACTCACCGCTGTCCGCTCTCCCCTGGCTTTTTAAGGACACCGGAAAGCGTGGAAGCGGAGGTGGTGACCATTCACCTGCTTAGGATTCCCCTAAACCAGCCGCAACGTGAAATCCCTGGAAGAAGGTGTGTGCCGACTTGATCAGAGGCGCAAAGGAGAAGAACCTGGAGGGGAAGGGACGGGTTGGGATGCCTACCAAGACTCTGAGAATCACTACAAGCAAGACTTGCGTGGGGAAGGTCCCAAGACCTGCGATCGTTTCCAGCCTCATTGACTTGCCGAGATTGTCAAACAGATCACCTCCATCAGCACTGAGCCTGGAGTAAAGAGGTTGAAGTCATCATTTGCAGATGCCTAAATCAGCTACTTTAATAAATTGACTATTTGTTGGTTAAAAGAAAAAAAAAGAAACCTACGTAGCGCTGATTGGATGCACCCGCCCCCCTTTCCTAAGCCAATTGGTTTAGGGGCGGGGCTAAGGCGATCTGGAGGCGGGAAGTCGTCCGTCAAGTTTAGAGTCTCTTTTAATTGGGTACAAGAGAATATTCTTCTCTCAAACCACTGGCTGGTCCTGGAGGTGGGCAGGGAAAGGAGAGGAAGGCATGGAGAGTGGGCGTTAAAGGCCAGGTACCTGCCTAATGGGAGGTAGACAGGTGCCTTCAAAGCGGGGGCCGGGCTAAAGTCATATGCCAATCAAAGCAAACCCTGGGCTAAAGGGGGCGGAGATTGGCGCGGAAGCCCATCCCTTTCGTTTCATTGGAGAAAGCTTTTGTCACTCATCCTGAGCTAGCCAATAGCAGGAGGAGAGGGCGGACCTGCTCCGCAAGCGTGTGAAAAAGTAGAGTAGGCAGATGTGGGGCAAGGATGCGTCCTAATGCACCCTATGTGGTAGGTGGGTGGGATGGCCCTTTTCTCCCAGCTCCGTGGTCTTTCTCCAAGCACCCGTGTTTGTCACAGCTCTGAGGCGCACTTATGTGCTAAATGAAGGGGGAGGAAGGAGGCAGGAGACAGTGTCCCCAAAGTCCATGACGTCACGCTGCCCGGGCAGCCTCTGCCTGGTGACGTCATCGTTGGCCAGCGCCTTCAGCTGCAGGTGGTACAGTTAGATCCTGCTTTACCCTTCCTCAGTGCCTCGATAACGAATTAGGGCATTGATAGAGTATAATGAATATACCATGCGTTACAAGAGGACCCACTGCTTTGGGAAAAGCTCCTGCAAAGGATTGCTTCAGAACGTTAGAGAGCAAAGATGCCACCTTGAGGACTAAGGTGTACATGATCCAAAGTGCTATCTTTTCAGTCGCCACAAACTTCACGTGAAAAGCTGGACAAGGAAGAGCTAAGAATTGATGGCTTTGAATTATGTTGGGGAGGACGGGGGAGAAGGAGCATACTGGGGACGGCCAGAAGAACACATCTGAATTGGAAGATGTGAATGCTCTTTAAAAGGCAGATGGGGAAACAGCGCTTAACACACTTTGGATATGTTACCAGGAGGAGCCAATCCCCGGAGGGAGGATAGCAGCATGTTTGGTGAACTAGAGTCAGAGAAAGAGAGGAAGACCCTTAATCACATGGATTGAGACAGTGACTGCCTCAATGGGCTCAAACATCGCCAAGGTTGTGAGGATGAAACAGGACCGGCAGGGTTTTGCTATGTTGTATAAAAGGTTGCAACCAGTGCGTGTAAACTTTCAACAAAATCCAAATAAGGGCTGTTTTTGTTTGGTTTGCTTTTAATATACATTCTCAGGCACACATGGTAAAACAGTTGTCCTGCAGATGGATTCCAGCTCAGAGTGACCCCCATGTGTCGCAAAACATACAACTATGTTTCTCCAGAAGTAGACCATATTCCCTTCCCCAAGAGTTGCCTTGGAGGGGGCTTGAACAGGCAACCTTTATGTTACATCACCCGATGCTCTCCCCAGGGACTTCTAGTCACCCCCAAACCTCTGGAAACTGCTCACACATTTCTTGGAAGATTCCCTATTTCCGTATGTGGGTGCTCTCTCTGTACCCCATATTGACAAGAGAGCAAGTGGCCCATAGGCTGGGAGCGTCACAGATGAAGTCCTAGGAGTACAGTGGTGGTTAGGTGCAGACAAGGACAACTGACACCGACTTGAACAACACACCTGAAGTCTGTCCTGTCCCGTGCCATCCTCACCATCTGACACACTCAAGTCTTTGCTGACCCTCCACTCTTCCAAGCACGATGTGCCTTTCCAAGGAATAGCCCCTTCTAACAAGAAGCCAGAAGTTTGTGACACAAAATTTATCTATCTTTGCCTCAAAGGAGCACTCTGGCTGCACTTTTCTCCAAGACCTGTTTGTTCTTTTGGCAATCCGTGGGATGCTCAGTGCTCTTCTCCAACACCACAGCTCAAAGGCATTGAGTCTTCTGTCATCCTTATTCATTGCCCAGCTCTCAGATGCATAGCAAATGATTGAAAAGACTGTGGCCTCCATCAGGTGCACCTTAATCTTCAGACTGACACCATTGCTCCTTAGTATTTTGGAGAGGTCCTTGAGAGCAAGTTTTGCCAATGCAATGTGTCTTTTGATTTCTTGACTGCTGTTAGCATGGGTGTTGATTATGGAGTCAAGTAAGATGAAATCATTGACCACATTAATCTTCTTCATCGACCATGATGCCTTTTTGGCTGACTGGTAAGGATTTTTCTTGATATTGAGATGCAATCCCTATTGAAGGCTGTATAATCTTTGATCTTCTTCAGTAAGTATTTCAAGTCGTCCTCAATTTCCACGAGCAAGCTGCGTGATGTATGCAGGTTGTTGAGGAAGGCTACTAATTGAAAAGTCGGTGGGTGGAATCCACCAGCTTCTCCAGGGAAGGAAGAGGAGACAAGCAGGTCCTGTAAAAATGATGGATGGGTGTGGAAACACTATGTGACTGTCCCACTCTGTCTAAAGGGGTCACTATCAGCTCACTGTTGATGAGCTGGGATTGACCAGGGGGGTTGACTTTGAATGGGAGTAGACAGACAAGTCCTGTCTCCTGCTCAGTAGCTGGTGGGTTTGAACTGCCAAACTCTGTACTACCAACAGAGATGTCCACGCTTTGTCTGGCTGGGGTTCCTTATCGTTGGTCTAATGTGAAACCACTGTCTTGGGGTCAATTCTGACTCCTAGTGAACCCAACGGAACCTTGGAGTTCCCAAGACTCATCTTCAAGGAAATGTGGTTGGATCTTTCTACTACGGAGCAGCTGGTGAGTTCAAACCACTGACCTTGTGGTTAGCAGCCAAGTGTTTTTACCACTGCACTGCCAGGGTGCCTGGTCACTGCTGTGTTCTTAGGTCCTAAGTCAGCTCCGGCTCGTGGTGACCCCACAGCATAAACCCCCACACAGCAGAAGGAAGCCCTGTTCCATCCTGAACCCTGATCACAGTCAGTGCCTGCTGGGGTCAAGCTCATGGTTACAGTCACTGTCAGTCCATCTCTTTTACCAAGTTTGATGTCCTGGGCCCTCCTGACAACACGCCCCCAGAGTGAGTGAGATGAAGTCACAGTTTCCTTTGCTTCTAAGGTGCTCTCAGACCTGAGCCTGCACAGGAATCACCTCTAGATTTACTGTGAGCAGAGTCTGATGTGGTGGGTCGCCTGCTTTAACAATTCTCTGGTGGTCCCCGTGGGCTCCACTGCTAATAGCAAGACTCTCTCATTGTACTTGGATCTACTATCAACGCCCAGGGTGACAGCAGCCAAGATAATCAAAAGATGTGTTGCATTGGGAAAATCTGCTATCAAGAGTCTCTCTAAAGTGCCAGGGAGCAATGGTGCCAGTTTAAAGACAAAGGTGTACCCGACTGAAGCCCTCATGGTATTTTCAATTGCTTCCTATGCATCTGTTTTGGTGCCCAAACAGGGACCCAAATCTCTCCCTCTCTACTGCAGACACCAGGAAACACTGCATAATTAAAGGCAAGGCAGTAAGGACCTCAAACACCCCCCCCCCGCCCCCGCCCCCAGGTTGCTAGAAATTC
Source organism: Elephantulus edwardii (assembly GCF_000299155.1). Lineage (NCBI taxonomy): Eukaryota > Metazoa > Chordata > Mammalia > Macroscelidea > Macroscelididae > Elephantulus > Elephantulus edwardii. The sequence goes on from NW_006399958.1 coordinate 2,682,682, forward strand.
AGGGGCAGAAATAAAGGAAAACAAATTTCTTCCCCTCAAAAAAGAAAAAAAAGATGTGGGCAGGGTGAGGGAAATTGAAAGAATTTGTTCTTAAAAACAATGTATTCGAATCTTGTACATAAACTAGTAGAAAAAAAAAAGTCATGTGGAACAGCCCATCCTCTGACTCTCAGAATGTTACATTACTTAAAGAATTACTTAGGAGCTCAGGGGTAAAGGTGAAAGAAAGGACACTTGTGCAGTTGTTTCAGTATGTGCAGAAACATTGTTACTGGTTTAAATTAGTGGGTAGAACACAGTTAAATTAAAAAACTGGCAACATATTAAGAGAGTTTTACAAAGAGCATATAAAAAAAAAAAAAAGAGAACAGACTCCTAATTTTTGGCCAGTAAGGGCTTTGGAAAGAATAGTAAAAATGTCCGTGTAGAATTATACTCATAATCCAAAAAATTTGCAAAGAAAGAAGGCTGACTCTTTGCACGAATCTGAATTAAGTGATATTACAGTAAAGGAGGTTAAAGCGGTAAGCGAGAAACAGCCTTTGTTACCTTTAGAAAGGGCCCAGCAAAAGGGAGATGTGATTCCTATTTCAGTTTGGTCACTATGTAATTTGATCTCATTAGCTTTAAAACCATTACAATCCAAAGAAGAGATGTCTAAAAAGTTAGAAAAGCCTCTTCAGAAGAAAATGATAGTGATTCTGACACAAAGGATGAATTTCCTTTACCTTCAACTTCAGAGGAATTGAGCAATATCATCAATAGTCCTTCTGGGAAATTAAGTAAACAAGTTTTAGAACTTTCTAGTAAAATAGACAAAATGGATTTTTATAATGAAATCTACTGTTGTTATTATGCACCGTTGAGTCACCTGCAACTCATAGCAACCTTATGTACAACAGCCCTAAACCCTGCTCTATCCTATGCCAATCTTATTGTCTCCGACACACCTACTCCCACATTACCCCAGTCACTGAATCAATCCACCTCATAGAGGGTCTTCCTCTCCTGCGCTGTCCCTCCACCTCCCAAGCATGATGTCCCTTTCCAAGTACTGGTCCCTCCTTACAACACGCCCAGAGTATGTCAGATGAAGCGTCAGAATCCTTGCCTCCAAGGAGCAACCAGACTTCTTGTTTGTTCTAGTAGTCCATGGTATATTCAACACTCTTCTCCAGCACCACAGCTCAAAGGCATCAAATTCTCCTTCTATCCTCCCTAGTCACTGTCCACCTCTCTGATGCATAGCAAGTGATTGCAAAGACCATGGCCTGTATTAGGTGCACCTTAGTCTCCAGACTGACATTGTTGCTCTTCAGTACTTTGGAGAGGTCTCTGATAGCCGACTTTCCCAATGCAATTCATCTTTTCATTTCCTGGTGGCTGGTACCAAGAGTGTTGCTTGTAGAGCCAAGCAAACTGAAGCTGTTAACAATCTAAATTTCTTCATTGTCATGATGATGCTGCCAATTGGCTTAGTGGTGAGAATCTTTGTCTTCTTGACATTGAGCCTCAATCCATATTGTAGGCTGCACTCCTTGATCCTCTGCAGCAGGTGCTTCAGGCCCTCCTCAGTTTCAGCAAGCAGGGTTGTGTCATCTGCATAACACAGATTGTTGATGAGTCTACCTCCAATCCTGACACCACACTTTTCCTCAGAGAGCCCAGCCTCCTGGATAATCTGTTCCACATAGAGATTGAAAAAAAATATGGGAGATAGGACACATCCTTGATCCACACCCTTCCCACTTTTGAACCATGCAGTGTTTCCTTGCTCTGTTCTGACAACTGCCTCCTGGTCCAAGTATAGGTTTCAAATAAGCCCAATCAAGTGTGCTGGGTTTCCCATTCCTCTCAGAGTCAGCCACAGTTTGTTGTGATCCACACAGTCAAAAGCCTTTGCATAATCAATGAAACACAGATAGACATTCCTCTGGTATTCTCTGCTTTCAGCCAAGATCCATCTGACATTAGCTATAATATCCCTAGTGCCACAGACTCTTCTAAATCTAGCTTGTACTTCACACAGTTCTCTGTGGATATGCTGTTCCAGTCGCTGTGGGATTATCTTCAGCAGAATCTTGCTTGCATGTGACATCAAGGATAACTGTTCGATCATTTCCACATTCTTTTGGATCACCTTTCTTACTCAATCAGCATCAACTACTCCAGATCCTATGTTAATTAAAGATATGAATCATGCTCCGTTGGGAATAACTACATTTATGAAGTCTTTAACAGCTATGTCTATGGCCTTACAACATGCAAAACAAGATGATTTATCTAATTGAGGAAAAGAGGCTCCAATTCAGGATATGCCTCCTGATCAAGGTTTCCCCCAAGGGTATCAAATGTATCAACATTAGTCATTATAAGACTATTAAAGAATTAAAGCAAGCCATAGTTGCTTATGGTATGCATTCTATCAATGTAAGGGGCATATTACAAGGACGAGCGACAGAATTTAGATTAATTCCTTATGATTGGGAGTCCATGGTCAGGACAGTTTTGGAATCTGGGGCATATTTACAGTTTAACACTTGGTGGGCTGATGAAGCTACAAATATGGAGAGGATAAATTTATCCAGAAATCCTCCTTTTAAATGTTCCCGCCGATCAATTGCTGGAGAGAGGTCAATAACTTGGGGTTATTGCAATACAGTCATGCTGTGATTGTCCAAGTTAAGACTTTGTTGCATGCCAACCTGGGATAGAGTAGAAAGTTCTGGAAGGGGAGGTCAACCATTTATCACAACAACGGAGGGTCAGAGAAAGAGAGGAAGACCCTTGACAAGATGGACTGACACAGTGACCGTGACAATGGGCCCAAGGTTATCAGAGACAGAAGAGCACAGGACAGGGAATGTTTTCATTGTGTTGTACGTAAAGTCGCCAAGCCGTAGCGGACTTAACAATAGCTAGTAATGTTCATCAGTGTGGTGGGGCCCTAATTCTCGGTGGGTTGGCAGTTATGCAGTGGTGTCATTGTCCCCCTTAATATGCACAGCCCTCGTCCCTGGTAGAGGGATTAGGAGAGAATATTCAGAGTCACGGTACCAAAAAGAATTGGTTGACACAGAAGGATATCATGAAACTACACAGGATCAAGAGGCAATAGTGATGAAGGAGGAAGTGCAGGCTGCTCTGAAGGACTTGGTAAAAAAAAATGAGGCCCGAGCAAATGATGAAATCCTGATATATTTCAACAAAGAGATGCTGCCCTGTGTGTGCTCACCAGGTTGTGCCAAGAAATCTAGAGGAAAACTACCTGGTCAACTCCGTATTTATTCCCATTAAAAAAAAAAAAAGTGACCCGATAGAGAGTGTGGAAATTATCGAACGATATCACTAACGTCACACACTAGCAAAATCCTGCTGAAGATTATCCAGAAGCGACTGGAACAGTGTACTGACAGAGAACTACCAGAAATACAAGCTGGGTTTAGAAGAGGTAATGGCACTAGAGACATTATTGCCAGTATCAGATGCATCTTGGAAGAAAGCAAAAAATACTAGAGGAATGTCTGTGTTTCACTGATTGTGCAAAGGCATTTGACTGTGTGGATTACAACAAATTGTGGCAAATCTTGAGGAGAATGGGAATCCCAGAACACTTGATTATGCTCAGGTGAAATGTATCCTTGGACCAGGAAGCAGTCCTCAGAACAGAGCAAAGAGACTGTAGAGTTCAAAATTAGGAAGGCACTGCATCAGGGATGCATCCTGTCTCTATACCTTTTCACTCTATACGCAGAACAGATCATTCAGGAGGCTGGTCTTTATGAGGAGGAATGTGACATCAGGATTGGAGGAAGACTCATCAACAACCTACGTTATGCAAATGACACACAACCTTGCTTGCTGAAACTGAGGTGGACCCGGACTGCTTGCTGCAGAAGGTCAAGGACTGTAGTCTTCTATATGGATTGAAGCTCAACATCAAGAAGACAAAGATATTTTCACCACTGGGACAACTGGCAGCACCATGACGGATGGAGAGACTGAGGTTGTTAACAACTACAGTTTGCTTGGGTCCACAGTCAACACTCTTGGTACCAGCAGTCAGGAAATCAAAGGACGAATTGCACTGACAAAATCTGCTGTCAGGGAACCTTCCAGAGTACTGAGAAGCAATGATGTCAGTCTAGAGACTAAGGTGCACCTGATCCAGGCCATGGCTGGACAATGACTAAGGATGACAGAAGAATTGATGCCTTTGAGTTGTGATGCTGGAGAAGAGTCTTGAACATACTATGGACCTCCAAGAAAACAAACAGGTTTGTCCTAGAGAGAGTGAAACCAAGTTGCTCCTTGAAGGCTAGGATTTTGAAGCTCCATCTCATACTTTGGGCACGTGGCCAGTGGGGATTGGTCCTTGGAGAAGCACATCATGCTCAGAAGGGTGGAGGGACAGCACAGGAGAGGAAGACCCCAGGTGACACGGATTGATACAGTAACTGGGGCAATGGGGGTAGGTGTGTTGGAGTCAGAGAGACTGGCTCAGGACAGGGCAGGCTTCAGAGCTGTTGTACACAGAGTCGCTATGAGTCACAGACAACTTGACAATAACGTCCTCATTCAGGTTTCAATCCTGCTGTCTAAGCAGAGTTTCCCTGGAGTGAGGACTGCATCATCTTTGTCTTATAAGCGAAGAGAAGGAGGAGAGAAGAGACCTACTTCCACTAAGGAAAAACCAGCCAGGAGTCGGCATGTCCTTGTAACCAGGTTCCCTGCACTGAGATCCTCATGGAACATGACGCCGGACCCTCCGGAGCTCTCCAAGATGCACAGACTTATGGCTTTGGCGTGGGATCCGACTCAGCGCTGCCCTCTGGTGGTTTTTCGAGGCTGTAAATCACAGGCAAAGAGACTGCGCCTCTTTTTCCAGAGGTGGTGCTGCGTGGATTTGAACCCTGCGCGGCATCACCTTTGGTCCCCACGTACCCCTCCAAACGCTGATGGGAGAACAGGCCTTTCCCCCCACAGCTGACTTCCCTACAACTGCTCCCTGAATCTGGAATTCCCCCACTGACCCCTGAGAGAGGCACCCCCTGGGTTAGCAGTGCAACTCCCCAGAGCCCCCCCATGTCCACTCTGCCTGTGGGAGCGGCCCCCACTCGTGGAGGCTCTGACGGCGGCTCTACACGCTGAGGCAGTGTGTGGGTGCTGCTTCCAGAGGATGGACGCCCAAGCCGCATTTCGTGGACCAATCCGGGTGCTGTTTTTTAATTGAAGCTTTTACAAAAAAGCATCTCTTTTTTTTTTTTTCCTCAGTTGATCAAAATAAACAATACAGAATAAAGGCAGGACAGAGACCACCTGTGAGCCCCGTGGGTCAGTGACCTCTGTCTCTGGGGAGGCTGGACCCCGCCTCTGTGACCCCTCGCCGATGGTCCCCGCAGGGTGGTCAGGGACAGCAGGAGGGCATGTTCACGCCGCCGCCCTGACCCCATATGTAATGTCCAACCTCTGGGTGGAGGCATGGGGTGGGACAGTTCTTCAGGTGGACATGATGCCCGTGCTCTTCTCGACCTTGACCTTGAGGAACTCGGCCATGCTGGAGAAGTATTTCTGGTTGGCCTCCGCCACCTTCTTCTCAGCCGCCTGCGGGTTCACAATCTCCAGACCCTGAGAGAGAGGAGGGGGCGGTGGGTCAGGATAGGACATGGAGGGGGCATTTTAAACACCACAGAAACTCATCACACTTCAGGAGTTCTGGTGGGGTTGCGGTTAAAGCCCTGGACGGCGACCATGAAGGCCACTGGCTGAGCCCACCAGCTGCTGCTCCAGGTCGGGGTGGACTGCTCCCAGAGAGACTTAAAACTCAACACACACAGGTGGGACTCGCCCACAACTGACCACACACTGGGTTACCCGGTGGTAACCCCCCGGAGAGGTGTCTTTGGGTTAACAGCGCATCCGGCTTAGGCTACAGGATAGGGCTTCAAAGGGTCACTGACGTGACCCTCGATAGCCGTGAGCCAAGCTGACGTGTGGGTTGGTGGTGGCCGTGGGCACCATCGAGTGGGACCCGACCACGGCTAACCCTCCGGCGGGTCTTCAGCGGCAGTGGACGGCACGGGAGGATAGTGCCCGTCCTCCCGCGGAGCAGTGAGTGGATTCAAACTGCCTGCCTTGGTGTTGGCAGCACAACTCCTTACCCGAGGGCCCCAGGGCTCCCCAGTGATCAGAGCAGCTAGAGGTGACTGTGTACATCCGTGTTCCTCCCACAGCTTCGTTTACGAGCCTTCAGTGTGGCTCCCGGGGACCCTTCCTAACCACTGCACAGGGTTTACAGCGGCTGACATTGGGAGAGGTGGGTTTGAACTGACAAACTTGGGGTTGCCAGCCGAACGCTTCACTGTCTGTGCCACTTAGGGCTCCTTTACTCCAGGTGCCATCAGAAGGTGGGGGGCAGTCATTTTCCGGGGGCTTTCGGGGGTCAAGGAGCATAGGGGACAGGGCAGGGTGTGGGGGCCAGGGCCGGACGCGGGGGACCGGGTGGGTACCTGGAGGGGGGTGAAGGCCACGCTGGAGGCGGTCCCCGAGGAGCGGTCCCGGATGGTGGACTTGCCGCCGTACACCACGCTCTGCTTCTGCAGGGTCCGCTGGATGGAGAGGAAGAGAGGCAGGGTGTGGGCGTGTGGGTGTGTCTCTGGGCCTGCACACGCCAGGTGTCCCCTCACACCCCCCCACCCCCGCTTCCCCGCCGGACCTGCAGCGTCTTGGAGATCCTGGCCTTGGTGGCCTCGTTGACCTGCGTCTGCCGCACGCGTCCGCTGCCCGACTTGCCCAGGTGGCCCAGGCTGAAGCCCAGGTCCTCCTGGTAGGCGTCCTCCTCGATCTGGGGCGGGAGGACGGGGGTTAGACCACAGGGCCCTCCCCAGCTGAAGCCCGAGTCTGCTTTCACTCAGCCACCAGCTGGTCCTGTCGCCCTGTGGTAGGCGACCTGCACAGGTACCTGTGCTACGCTGCTGACAAGTGTGGGCCTCGCAGCTCACGGGTGTGTGTGTGTGTGTGTGTGTGTGTGAGGGCGGGCGCTGGGGCCCAGGAGGAGCTGCCTGAGGTCCACACGCCCACGCTGACGGGTGAGAGGGCCCATGCACCTCTGCACGGGGAAGGGGTTTGCCCAGCAGTGAAGGGGAGGCTGGAGCTGGCTTTCTCAGGACCAGTAAGATGCTTGGCTAAGACAGAAGATGCTGACCTCAGACTACGCAACCTTGAGACCAGAAAAAACAGATGGTGCCTGGCTACGGCCCCCAACAGCTCTGAAAGGGACCCCATCCTGGGCAGAGTGGGTTTGGAAACGTGAAACAACTAGGAAAAATTATTTCGAAAAAAAGGAGAGGTCCAAAATGGGTCACCCTGGAGGACATTATGCTGAGTGAAATATCTCAGTCACAAAAGGACAAATACTGCATAGTGCCACTGTTGTAAAACGGGACAGACATTGGGGTCGGGGGGAGACTGAGAAAGATGGGATAAATAGTGTACACTGATTGAAACAGATAAGGAAGAAAAACTGTTCGAAAGGGATATGTG
>NW_006399958.1:2690353-2696031 GCF_000299155.1 Elephantulus edwardii
AGTGGTGCTGTGGAATGCCCAGCTAGCTAAGGAACTACAGATGAAAATATTTCAATAAAGGATTATTTGTTAACCAAAAAAAAAAAAAAAAAGAAAGGGATATGTGATTAGGTATTTTTGTCATGACAGGAGTCCAGAGTGAAGGCAGCACAGTGGAATGGACTTGGGGAAAGGGGCTGTGTAACAGTGAAAGAATTTTTCTGTTACTTTTCAAGGAGAAGAGCGAACTGGGGCGGGGGGTTGAGGTGGGTAGGGAGAAAAGTGTAACAACGAATGAATGGAAATAATAAAAAGGGTATAAGATCGTGACCAATAAAATAACAATAATAATTAAAAAAAAAAAGAAAGAAGTCCAACTATTAGTCTCTTCCCATCTGGAGCAATGAGAAATGAAAAACCTCAAAGATGTAAGGACATAGTTAGTCCAGAAGACTAAGGGGTCATGAAGCCTTGGCCGCTAAGACCAGACGAAACCAGACGGTGCCCGGCTGCCACTGCCAGACTCTCGTAACGGAGCACAGGACGCACACCAGGTTCATCCCAGTGTCACTGACAACAGCAGAGAGATGGGAGCACCTCGGTGCCCACCCAAGTAAAAAAAGGAGAAATGGGGGTGCAGTCACCCATAGGAAACCAAAAAGAAGTCAACTGCCCCACATGCATGCAGCTGGAAGACATTATGCTGAGTGAAACAGGTCAGGCGCACACACACTACTGTGTTCTAACATTACCATTTTAAAAAGGAAGGATTTACACACAGAGTAAGTCATATGAAGATGGTACCAGGCATGGGAGAAGAGGGAGGGGAGTCAAAATTAAGAAACAGGCAGGGCAGAGAAAGGGAAACAACACATAAGGAGAAGCTGGTAAGACGCTGTCATTATATTAATTACTTCTAACTAGTATCATAAAACAAAATGGATAGAAATGATTGCATGAAAAACCAAACTGATTTGAAAAGTCTCACTCAAATTAAAGTTTTGTTTTTTTTTTTAAAAAGAGAACGACCATAACAGAAGGACAGACGGAAGAATGTGGACCCAAAGTTAAAATCCTAAAACGAGATCGGAGCACGAGGTCTGTTAGTCTGATCCTATGCGCAGACCAGCTTATTCGTCTGGTGGGCGCTGGCAGAACCTGAGACTGTGCCCCCGGATTAGTGACCCTTCCAGCCTGGGACAGACCTCACCCCTCAACTCAACATTCAGCCGACCAGCAGACAGGCCTATGAGGTGACCAGTCACACCTGGGAGGCTCAGACCCCTTGGTGGTGTGTGTGTCGGGGTGCCGGGGAGACGATGGTGTCCTTTGGGGTGAGGGAGGGGACAGGGCAGGTGCCCCGCGGGGTAGGGGTGAGGTGAGGATGAGGATGAAGGACAGGGCAGGCACCCTGCGCATAGGGGTGAGGTGGGGGAGAGGGAGGGGACAAAGCAGGTGCCCCATGGGGTAGGGGTGAGGTTAAAGGACAGGGCAGGTGCCCCATGGGGTAGAAATAAGGTGAGGGGGAGGGTGAATGACAAAGTAGGCATCCTTGCAGGGTAGAGGTGAGGTGAGGGTGAACCACACCGTGCGGGGTAGGGGTGAAGTGGACCCCCCTTTCCCGGGGTAGCGGTAGACAGGGGTGAGGTGGTGGGCACCCACCTCTCCGAAGCTCATGCGGTTGGCCTGCTTCCGGATCTCCGTCAGCCCCAGGCGCTCCTTCATCTTGCGGTACCTGGGGGCAGGGAGGGGGTCAGTGTTGGGGTCCAGTCCAGCCCTCCCTGCTCCCCGCTCGTCCACCCCGCTCCCCGCTCGCCCGGCCCTCACCTGCGGCCACCCCGCTTCTTCCGCTGACCATCCAGGGGTGCGGGCAGCGGCTTCACCTGCTTCACGGGCGGCGGCTCCTGCCACTTGTCGAACTTGCGCTCGATCTCGTCCTTCAGCTCATAGCCCACCTGGGGGGAGGGGGGGCGGCTGAGGGCATCTATCCATCTGCCCACACCTGCCTGCTGGCCTCATCCTGGCACCAGGTCTCCCTGCTGACCCTCAGACCCTCGGCCAGGTCACACCGGAGCTGGGGGCACTAGCCACTCGGGTGGGATGTGAGGACCACTGGTACCTGGGTGCCCCCCTGAGGCCCTCCTACATGGGGGCCCTGGGCCAACCACAGACCCACATGGATGGACGGACAGACAGACCGAGCCCTCCCCTTGCCCCCGTACCTTCCCCTCGGTGCTCTCGTGGAAACTGTCCACACGGGCGGCCAGCGTGCACTTGGCGGCCACCAGCCGGGCTGCCTTCCGTCGGAGGTCCTGGGGCACAGACAGGGGGGGCAGGACCAGGTCAGATGGGTGAACAGACAGGTGGACTAACTGTGAGCTGAGGCTGCCTGACTGGTGCAGCCCCTTGGGGTTCACACTCCATGTCCCGGAAGGCAGAGGGTGGACACGGGATCAGGTGTGCGGCCTCAGGGCCCCCAGGGGTTCCCTCCAGGACCCCTGATGTGGTGTCTGGGCCAACCCAGACAGACAGACAGACCTGAGCACAGGGCAGAAGGGAAGTGGCCCTGACTCTTTAATGCATCTCACTGAGAAGGGTGAAGGAGGGAATGACAAGGAGATGAAAGAGGGGGTGATGCTGGTCCTGGGATGGGAGGTGACGGAGGGAGATGACAGAGGGGATGTCAAAGGGGTGACAAGAGTGATGGGGGTGGATGGTGAGAGATGAAGGAGCGATGTGTGTAGAATGACGGGGGTGACAGGAGTGGTGAGGAGGTGATGGGGGATGAGAAGGAGGTGACAGAGATGGTGGCAGGGGCATGAGGGTGGTGACAGGAAATGAGGGGTGAGGACAGGCTGGGGGATGTGGCGGTGGGGTAGGGGGGTGAGTGTGGCCAGGGCCCTTGGAGACCCAGAGAGTGAAGCAATCCCAGAAGGAAGTCCGCCAAGCCCTGGGGACATCTCCGAGGATGTGGGGACCAGAGCTAGAGACCAGGGCCTTCCCCAGGGCCGGCAGAGGGCCACCTGCAGAGGGCCACCTTCAGGGCAGGTGCCCAGCGTTTCTGTGACAGCTGCGCTGGAGGCCAGACAAGGACGAAGGCAGGTGGGCTCTGGTGAGGACAGGACCCAGGAGAGGCGAGGGGTCGCGATGTGGGGACAGGCTCACCGGGGGCAGGGACTGGACAATGTCGCTGTGGTAGATGTAGCCCGTGTGGGGCAGCACGGAGGTGGATGAGAAGCCGGACAGCGTCTTCCGCTGGGCTCCCAGCAGCATGATGTTGCAGGCAGGCATCTTGGACAGGTTGGTCAGGCCGCCGGCCACGCCTGCAGAGGGAGGGACCGAGGGGGGGGTCACGCCTGGAGGCTGCACTTGAGCCTTATGGTTTCATGGTTCTTAGTTCCCCCCCCCCCTTTTTCTTTTGAACTGGTGACAGTTCAAACTTGCTTCCCACTCAATGTTTCTTTCTTTTTTTTTTACTCAATGTTTCTTAAACATCACTTTGTGAGCCTGACCACAATTCCCACAATGGGACAGAGCAAGACTGTTGGTTTAAAGACCAAGGTTCGCCTGATTCAAGCTGTGGCATTCTCAATTGCTTTGTCTTTGTAAACTACATGATGAATAAATAAGATCAAAGAAAAACAGCCTGGCTCAGTGCAGGGTGGACACAACCTTCAACTTGTGAAAAATGCAGTGGCCATGAGTCCCCATAAAGGGAAGAGTGATACAGGAGAGATTGGAAGGCAGACCTTCACGGCGTGAAGGACCTAACACCTCCGCTGAGCAGCTTGTGCTGAACTCGGTGCGTGAGCACCAACGCGCCTGTGCAGACCTCACGGCCCCCAGAACCCCACCAGGCAGCTGCTGGTGCTGCGGGGCGGGCTCCGGGGACGCCTGCACATCAATGAACTGGGGCTCCCGTGTCCGATGTGGGGAGCTTACTGGCAGGCCTCTCCTCCTAGGCACTTGCAGTGGGCATCGCACCACTGGCACCCCCACAACGTGAGCCTGTAGGGCAGGCTGAGTCTCACCCATGATCTTGGCGGCGGTCGAGGCCCCGATGATGATGGAGAGGTTGGGTGCGATGAAGGACATACGGGACTCCACGTACTCGTAGATGCGGTGCTTGGAGGCGTTCAGCTCCAGGGCCATGTCGCAGGCCTCCTCCAGGCGCTCCAGCTCCTCATCGGACAGCTGCTGCCTGCGGGGGACGAGGGACACGGGGCTCGGCCACCAGCCTGGACCCACTCTGCCGCTGGCCCCTTCCCTTATCTCGCACGTGGGGAGCGGGGCTGAGTCCATCCCGGGGGTGGGTGGGGTGTGTGTGTGTGTGTGTGTGTACAGGTAGCACGGGGCTCAGCATCCAGGGTCCACCCACTGGCTGTCCTTTGCCCTTCTGTGTGTGTTACCTGCTGTCCCCTTCCCTTGTGTGTGTGTGTGTGTGTGTGTGTGTGTTTTGGGGGGGGTGCTCAGTGTCCATCCCTGGTGTCCACCCAACTGCCATGTCCGTGTGTGTGTACCCCATTCAACTACCCAAGCATGTACGGTGCCTGTGTGACTGTCGACTGCTCCAGGGTCCTCTCTCCATGGCTTTGACCTTACACTAGCAGGTCACCAGGCCCACCTTCCCAAGTGCCTTTGGGTGGCTGTGAACTCAGACCTCCTGGGTAGCAGGTGGGTGTGCTAACAGGAGACCCAAGGATGAGCTGAGGAAAACACACACACACCCCCCCGCTGCTGTGGACTGGATTCCGACCTGGGGGCCTTACGACCGAGAGCTGCCTAGAGGGTCCCACACACAGAGGGAGGCCACACGTCACTGACGAGGCCACCCCTCTGCTCTGTCCCGTGGAGCCTGCAGTGGGTTTGCACAGTGGACCTTTCGGTCAGCAGCCGAGCTCTTTAACCACTGCACCCCCAGAGCTTCCTGTAAGGAACCAGCCCCCCTAATCACGTGCTCTGGGGCCCAGTGGACAAGGAGGGGCACTGCCAAGTCAAAGGCAGGCAGAACCGGCTCGAGCCCACCAGCTGCCCCTCGGGGGAAGGACAGGCAGTCTTCTCCTGTGCGATCCAAGTCCCTGAGAACCCGCTGGACGGTCAGCTACGGGAGAGAGGCTCTTAATAATGTGCTGACCCTCAGCCTCCTCTCTCGGGACTGCAGGCTCCACGTGGAGGACCCCTGAGAGCCCCGCCCGGGGCCCGCCTTGTAGGAGGCCCTTGAGAGGCACAGGTTATAGGTGAACAGTCCTGTGGAGACTGGGCTCCCATGGGATGGCCCTGGCCCGGGTGGCGGCGGCCCTCACCCTTGGGTGGTGGAGGCGGTCACGCTGACCACCATGATGGTGGCATTGGTCAGGATCTGCTGGAGGTTCTCGTTGTTCTTGCACTTGTCCAGGCTGTTGCCCAGCTCCTGGGGGCGAGAGGGGAGGGGGCGCACCATCAGGAATTGTGAATAGCTGCACGCCGTGGAACATTCTCGAACCAGGACCCTGAGTGCCCTGAGCCAGCCAGGAAAGGGCAGCTGTGATGTACGACCAGTCCTCTAAAGGGGTGAGGATAAGGGCTACACACAGACCAATCCAACACGGAGGGGAGGGCCACCTAGGAGGAGAGGGAGAGAGGGGAGCGGAGGGTGGATGGTCACCTGGGATGACAGGGAGACAGGAGCAGAGAGTGGGGGGAGAGAGGGGAGCAGAGAG
>NW_006399958.1:2698577-2708899 GCF_000299155.1 Elephantulus edwardii
AGAGAGGGGAGCAGAGAGTGGGGGGAGAGAGAGGGGAGCAGAGCATGGAGGAAAAGAGGGGAGCAGGTGAGGGAAGGCAGCCCACAGGGAGGACTGACAGCATGTGACTATCAGTTTCGTCCCCAGAGGTGTCACTTGGACGGGAGGAGGGGGCCCATCTTTCTCCCACGGAGCAGCTGGTGTGTCTGCACCGCGTGCCTTTGAGTTGGCAGCACGACACCTTACCCCCTGGGCCACCAGAGCTCCTTAAGTAAAAACGTTACTTTATGCCAAAGTTACGCTACAGAACAAAAATGACTACGAAGACTGCATGATAAACAAGTCTGATTTGCAAACTTTCATGCAAAGATATTGACGCCATAATGACTGGCTAGGCAAGGACATGAAAGTGGGGTCCTGTCCCCCCTACTGGTGGGAGTGCAAGGGGCCCTCCTCAAGCCCTCAGAACCCCCGCCCCGCACGTATCATGACAGTGCGGATGTAATCCAGGCCTGGTACCCCCTCCCCAAGCCCTCAGGACCCCCACCCCACACACATCATGACAGTGCAGATGTAATCCAGGCCTGGTACCCCCTCCCCAAGCCCTCAGGACCCCCACCCCACACACATCATGACAGTGCAGATGTAATCCAGGCCTGGTACCCCCTCCCCAGGCCCTCAGGACCCCGCCCTGCACGCACCTTGACAGTGCGGATGTAATCCAGGGCGTTGGGCACCAGGGACTCCAGCTCAGGGAACCTCTTCGAGTACTTGTCGCGGATGAACTTATGGATGATGTCTATGGGGGACAGAGCGGGGAGCGGTCTGGTGAGGTGGGTGGGCACTGAGGTATCTCAACACCCATCTTCCCAGCTTCCACTAGGTACTGCACCCCAGGACTCTGGCTGAGTTCACACACCCAGGAAGCGGCTTCACCCAAGGGCACCCTGTCACTGCCCCTGACAAGTGGGGTCCACAGACACCCAGGAGGAGCCTTCCCCTCAGGGTGCCCTCACTGTCACAGTCAGTGTCACCCAAGAGGAGGCCTCCCTTCAAGGCACCCCGACAGGTGGGCCCCACATACAGAAGTGAAGACTGCAGTGTCCTCATGGACGGGCCACTGTGCTCCCCAAGCTATCACCGACTGAGTTAGAGCGTGGGGGGGAGCAGAGCATGGAGGGAGAGGGGGGAGCAGAGCGTGGAGGGAGAGGGGGGAGCAGAGCATGTGGCGGAGAGAGCAGGAACAGATCCCCAGGTCTTCTGTCTAGTCCGGAAGCTCTGCTGAAAACACGCTCAGTGTCCTGGCCACGCTGGAGCTTCCACCACTGGTTGCTGCCTGTGCCTGGGGTACCCTGAGCTGGAACCAGACTCGGGGCTCCCTTCTGTGAGGTGATAACCACACCCCAAAACCCCTGCTGCCGCAGCCCTGAACACCGAGGTGGCCACGTGGGTTGCTTCGGGCCCACGAGTCACTGGTGTGGCCTGGCGAGGGCCCCCCAGGAAACATGTGATGGCCGGAAGCTGGGCCAGCGGAGGGACGTGCCGTGTGCTTAACGTGTGGTGGGCCCAGCTGTGCGCACAGCGACCCTGCGGACAGCAGCGCTGACCCTGGCCCTGTCCTGCCCCGACCTGACAACCTCCGCCATGCGTGGGCCCACTGCCTCCCCCGTGGAGCGTCCTCCCTTCTTCCTCCGACCCTCCCCCTTTCCCGGCATGACGTCTTCCTCCGAGCACTGGCCCCTCCTGACCACAAGCCCGGAGTGTGGGAGACCAAGTTTTCACCGTCCTTGCCTCCAGGGAGCACCTCCGCTGCACTTCCTCCATGATGGACTTGTTCAAGTTTTTTACAGTCCACGGGATACTCAGCTCTCTTCATCAACACCGCAACCCAAAGGCATCAAGTCTTCTTCAGACTTCCTTATTCACGGCCCAACTCTCAGATGTATGTGAAGCAATGGGGCGGGGAAAATCCCCACAGTTCGGATCAGGCACACCTTAGTCTTTTAAGTGACATCCTTGCTCACCAACACTTTGGACCGGTCCTTCTGGGCAGCCCCCCCCCCCAACAATGTAACACATCTTTTTGTTTCTTGATGGGGCTGTTACGTTGGGTAAATGAAGGCCTCCGTTACGGGCTCTCGTCAGCTTTGCTGGTGTTACCATCAGCTTCTGCTGAGTTGGCCCCTGACCGGCAGCACCCTGTGCCCCGTGGAACTGCACGCTGCCCTTCGTGGTCCTGTGAGGACAGTGAGCCATGTCTGGTGACCCACTGCTGTCCAGCGGATTCTGCCTCTCGGGCACCCTTGGTCAGAGGCTGAAATCCGGGAGGATGCAGTGGCAGGCTGCTCCTGCAGAGGCCACAGCGCTGGAGACCAAGGGGCAGTTCTACTCTGTCCTGCATGGTGGACGGAGACGAGCCTGGACGGGGCCCAGAGAGGTTGTGCGCCCCCCCGCCCTCCCCCCACCCCTGCCAGGGTCCTCACACCCAGGGACTAACAGCCTCCACTCCACTCCAGGAACGACACCCTCTTCCCATCTTGTCCTGCTTCCTGTCAACACCCCCACATCCCCACCCCCTGGCCTATGGTGTGGAGCCTGCATTCTCCCTGATTTAAGGGGCTGTGCTGGCCAGGAGGGCTCACAAGGACTTCACAGGACTGCCCTCGTCCAGTGGGACCTGCATCTCTCCCTGAAATGAGGGGTTGTGACAGCTCCTGAGGACTTCACGGACTGTCTTCATCCAGTGAGACCTGCACTCTCCCTGATACAAGGGGCTGTGCTGGCCAGGACCGCTCACAAAGACTTCACAGACGGTCCTCATCCAGTGGCACCTGCATCTCTCCCTGATATGAGGGGCTGTGACAGCTCATGAGGACTTCACAGGACCGGCCTCGTCCAGGCCCCACGCCTCCAGTCTAGAGCCTGCAGTCTCCCCAAGACACGGGTTTGGGAGGCTGCCAGCAGTAGGGGCCAGTGGGTGGAGCCCTGGGAAGGTCTGACGGAGGAAGGCTGGGGAGGTATCTCTGCCTCCCTCCTTGCAGGGAAGCTTCGGGGACACTGCACTTTCTCATTTGGGGATGGGACTGAGGGAAAACTGGACTGTCTTATTGGGAATGAGGAGAGAAGGGAGGTTCAAAGGACATCAAAAGAACCAAAAATCCTCACGCTGGACCGACAGGCAACATCATAAAAGATGGAGAGAAGTCTGAAGCTGCCCACGATCTCATTTTACTTGGACCCACAATCAACACCCATGGTAACGGCAGTCAAGAAACTAAAGGACGTGCTGCCCTGGGCAAACCTGCTGTCAGGGACTCTCCAAAGTGCTAAGAGCAAGGACGTCAGTTTAAAGACCAAGGAGCACCTGATCCAAGCAACGGTCTTTTCAGCTGCTTCCCGTGTCTCTGAAGTTGGACAATAAATAAGAATGATAGAAGATGACTTGATACCTTTGAGCTGGGCTGTTGGAGAGGAGACTAAATATCCACGGTCCGCCAAAAGAACAAACAAGTCGGCCTGGGAGGAAGCGTGACCAGGGCGCTCCTCAGAGGCAGGGATGGTGGCACTCTGTCTGACACACTCGGGGCGTGTGGTCAGGACGGGCCAGTCCTGGAAGGGAACATCGTGCTGGGAAACGGGGCGGGTTAGTGAGAGAGAGGACGGCCCTCAGCCCAATGGACGCAGCGGCAGCAGAGGAGAGACGGTGAGGACGGAGCAAGACAAGCAAGGCTCCGCTCTTAAGGTCACTGGTCACCTTGACAGCACCACCAACAGTGCCTCACTTGTGGACAGGAGAGTTGGGGACACTGCACTGAATCACTTGGGGATGAGGGAGGCTGGAGGAGACACCACCGGCCCCACTGCCCGTCCCAGAACTCACTCAGCTCGTTCTCGATTTCCACGGTCAGGTTGTTGGCGTCCACAATAACCCGGTACTCAGGGGCTGCCTCTACTGGGCCCATCACTGTGAAGACGAGAGACAGGGGGGTCAGTGGGGGAACAGACACCACACTCCCCTGTCCCACAGCAAGGAGATCCGGGTGAGGGGGAACAGACACCACACTTCCCCGTCTCACGCGCAGGGAGATTGGGGTGAGGGGGAAACAGATACCACACTCCCCCGTCTCATGGGCAGGGAGGCCAGGATGAGGATGGAGGGGAGGAGACTAAAGAAAGACCCTCGTTCCTGCCCTCCTCTGACCTCTTCCTCTCTTGGCCAGAGGACTTTTTTTTTTATTTTGTGTATGTGTATCGTCAAATCAGATCTGACTGGTACAGGAGGCCACTGTTCTTCCTTCTCCAGCAGAGCATCTGGTGGATTTGAACTGCGCACCTCTGGGACGGCAGTGCAGCTTCTTGTCACTAGGCCAGCAAAGCTCCCTTTCAGAGGTCTTTTTTTTAACAGCTTTTAGTGAAGCATAATGCACATGTCACACCATTACCCATTTGGTATGTGCAATTCAGGGCTTTCAGGAGATTCGCAGCCGCGCACCACCGTTACACACACACACACACACACACAGCTACACGCAACCACTACTACAGCCAAGAGCTCTGGTGCCTCAGTGGTAAGAGGCAGTGCTGCCCACCCAAGGGCATACGGTTCAAATCCACCAGATGTTCCGTGGGTCAATCCCCTCCCGTGTGGCTTACAGCCTCTGAGGACCTGCTGGAGGGTCAGTCCTGAGGGGGTTCTGACTAGGGGGCCCACACCACCAATTACTCCAGTCAGAGGGCGCGGCGGTGGCCTGGCCTGTAGGGAACTGCACTGCTGAGCCCTCGGCCTCTCTGGCGGTTCAAACCCACCAGTAGCTCCAAGGGAGAGAGAATGACGGGCAATCTCTTCTGCAGCAATCTACAGCCTCTAGAACCCCACGGTGGGGGGGCGGTCAGGACAAGCAGGTCCCCACTGCTCAGGGATGAGTGCGGAGATTAGCCGTCACCTCCACTCACTCACCCACCCACCGCCATGGCCTCTGCCTGTTCCCCTCCACAGCACAGCTGTTCCTGACGCACAGCGACCCTGGAGGGTGCAGCAGCTCTGTCCCAAAGGTTTGCCCTGGAGGTAAACTGATGTGGGAGCTGACTGCCTTATTTTCCCCTGCAGAACAGCTGGTGGGTTTGAACCTCTGACTGTTGCATTAGCAGCCCGCCGCTTTCACCAGGGCGTCTGCCTCCGCCCACGCCCAGACCTGACATCTAAACCACACTGGCTGCCACTGGGTTGATTCTGACTCCAGGCGTCTCCAGGCCTCAGAGTGTCTCCCCATCACGGCAGCCAGAGCCCAGGGCACAGCAGGACGGACAGACAGAGCAGGGAGAGGAGATACCTTCAGAGGCTCTGGCCTGCTTGCTGATGTACTCTTCAATCTTCATCATGATCTCAGCAAACTGGGTGGGGTCAAAGAGAGCAAGGTCAGAAGGCAGGAATCGAAGCCCCCCTCACCACCCTTCCCCCTTCCAGAGGCTTCTATATGTAGGGCCGGCCTGTGCGCCGCGGGGGTCCTCTCACCATCTTACTGTCCCATAGCTTGGCGATGCTCTTGACCGAATCGCCGGAGAGGTCCAGCTGGGTTTCCTCCTGTACGTCCTCAATAGTGGGCTCCTCTTCCTCCTCCCCATAGCTCCCTCCTTCCTCCTCTTCAGCCGCCTCCTCAAGGTCTGCCAAGAGCTCGTCGGCCAGAGACATCCCGAGGCCTGGGGCAGGGCGAGCAGAATCCCTTAGAAGTGTGCACCCTGAAAGGCAGAACCCAGTGAAGGGTGGAAAAGACATGGCAATCCATTCATCACATAAAGTAGCAAACGAGTTACAACAAAATGTCCTTCTGGTTATTGATATGTTCTGTCGAGTCACCTGCAACTCATAGTGAGTGATCCTATGTGCAAAAGCCCTAAACTCTGCTCTATTCTGTGCTAATCTGTCTTTGACACACCTAACCTCATTACCCCAGTCACTGAATCGATCCATCTCACAGAGGGTCTTCCTCTCCTGCGCTGTCCTTCCACCCTCCCAAGCATGACGTCCCTCTCCAAGGACTGATCCTGCCTTGCACAATGTCCAAAGTATGTCAGACGGAGCCTCAGAATCCTTGCCTCCAAGGAGCAGCCTGGTCTCGCCCTCTCCAGGACGAACTTGTTTGTTCTCCTAGCAGACCATGGTATATTCAACACTCTTCTCCAGCACCACAGCTCAAAGGCATCAATTCTCCTTCTATCATCTCTAGTCATTGTCCAGCTCTCTGATGCACAGCAAGTAATTACAAAAATTACCTAACATTATTAATTAATTACAGTGGTGCTGGAGAAGAGTATTGAATATACCATGGACTGCCAAGACAACAAACAGATTCATTCTAGAGAGAGTTAAACCAGGCTGCTCCTTGGAGGCAAGGATTCTGGGGCTTCGTCTGACATACTTTGGACATGTTATAAGGAGGGACAGGTCCTTGGAGAGGGACATCATGCTTGGGAGGGTGGAGGGACAGCGCAGGAGGGGAAGGCCCTCTATGAGGTGGATTGATTCAGTGACTGGGGTAAACGGGGTGGGGGTGTCGGAGACAGTGCGATTGGCACAGGACAGAGCAGGGTTTAGGGATGTTGTACATGGGGTCACTATGAGGCAACTCGACGGCACATAATAACAACAACAACAACAACTACAATCAAGAGCAGTTACTGTCTCCAAAATCAATCTCCACAATAGTCTACGTGTTTCCTGCTGCCAAAGGGGCCCTTTACAATAGTGAGAGAAGATCTTCACCCTGAAACCTACAGCATCCCTTTTCAGCAGGAAGTAGCTAAGAGAATACGCAGTCCCCTTTTCCTTATGAATCATGGTGAAGTCTCTCTCAGGGAGGAGTGATAGGGAATGGCAAAGGACACACCAACAAAGGAGATTAATCAGAACTGGCTTTGACAAGCACTGTGGCAATAGGACAATTAAAACAGACTTTCAAGGGGCGGAAAGAGGAATGAACCGGGGGGAGGGTAGAGAAAATAGTGCAACAATGAATGAATGGAAACCCAAAATCCCTGTAAATGTTCATTAAAATTAATAAAATTTAATTATATATAAAAAAGAGTAGTTACTGTTATAAAACAAAATGTCTATGAATAATATGAAAAAAACATGATGATTTGTAAACCTTCACTCAAATAAAGGGAGCTTGGTGGCTTAGTACATAAGCAGTTACGTTGGCAACCCAAAGCTAATTGGTTCGAATCCACCAGCTGCTCTGGCAATCTCCTCCCATGAGATTTAGTTTCTCAAAACCCCCGGGAGGGTCAGCCATGAGTTGTTTCTGACTCCATGGCACATAACAACTCAACTAAGAATCAAATGCATTTTATAAACCAACCAAACAGAGCAACAAGAGACTACCTATACCCTACAATGTAATGTGACAATGGAAGGTTACAATGTAATGATTGTCACAGAACAATTTCCGCGAGAACTGATCCTGCCACGTAAACTTTTACCAGAAATGCAAGAAAATGTAATTTAAAAAAGGGGGGGGAAGCCCAAAGCACCCCCTTCCCCATTCTGAGGGGATTTCCAGTGAAGATCCCACTGAGGCCTTCTCAGCCCTGCACCAGGGCCTGGAATCCATCTGACACCCTTGCTGAGAATTTGCCTTTCCACTCCAGATCTAGTGAATCAGAACCAACATCTTAATAAGCTTTATAAGAATCCCCAAGTTTTACAGCCTCAGAAACCTGTTAGAGGGTCATGGTGAACTGGAATCAACTTGATGGCAGTGGGTTTTTCTAAGAATCTCCAGGGAGGTCTGGTGGCCGAGTGGCAAGAAACTGCATTGCAATCACAGAAGTGCGTGGCTCGCATCCACCAGATGCTCTGCTGGGGAAGGAGGGATGATCTCCTCCTGTACCAGTTAGATCTGATTTGATGGTATACACTAGTAACAATAACAACAACAACAAAACAATCATCATCATCATCATCTCCAGGGATCTTGTTAAATAGTAAGATTCCAAGTCCATCAGGGTAAAAGTCAAGTTGTCAGCAGGGGATTTAACTGGAACTAAAGTCCTATGTAGTTTGTAAAGAAACCTGGTAGTGCCAACAGTTAAGCAGTTGGCTGTTCTCTGAAAGGTTAGCAGCTTGAACCCGCATAGCTGTGTCAAAGGAGGAAAGACCTATATTCAGCTGTATGTTGAAATAAGCCCATCAAGCATCCTGTGATAGGAATGACCTTCCCCTCTTTCCTGGGCCCATATGTTTTCAGCTTTCATTAAAAAAAACGATTCTTCTGTGATTTTAATGAACATTCATAGAGAAGTGAGATTTTCGTTCATTCACTGTTGCACATTTTACCCGCTTGTTCTCCTTTCCCCCTCCCCTCCTCACTTTTTTTCTTTTAAAGTATTAATTCAAACCGCACCCAAGCAGATATATATGCACACCCATGTTTATCGCGGCTTTGTTCACAATAGCAAGGAGTTGGCAACAACCTAAGTTCCCATCAACAAACGAATGGATAGAGAAGCTGTGGTATATTCACACAATGGAATACTACGCTGCATTGAAAACCAAAGAACTAATGAAATATTATTCAAAACGGGTGACCCTGGAGGACATTATGCTGAGTGAAATATCTCAGTCACAAAAGGATAAATACTGCATGGTACCACTGTTATATAACAGGACTGACATCGGGGTTGGGGTGAGACTGAGAAAGATGGGATAAATAATATATACTGCATTGAAACAGATGAGGGAGAAAACTGTTTAAAAGGGATATGTGATTAGGTATTATTGTCATGACAGGAGTCCAGAACGAAGGCTGCTAGTGGAATGGCTTGGGGGTAGGGACTGTAAACTGTAAAACAATGAAAGAAATTTTCTTTTACTTTTCCAAGAGAGGAGCATACTTGGGGGGAGGATTGGGAGGGGAAAAAAGTGCAACGATGAATGAATGGAAATCCAAAGTCTCTGTAAATTTTCATTAAAATGAGTAACAATAAAAAAATATAAACGGCCACATTAAAAATATTAATTCATTATTGTACCAGTTCTTCAACTTTCAGGTCTCATTTTATGAAAAGGAAATCACTTCTAATGCGCTCACTCCACCACTAATTGTCTATCTATCTATACCCTCAGGCACTCCACACATTTGTGACTCTGGTGGCTTAATGAGTAGAACTATCAACCCAACGACAGGTAGTTTGAACCCACTGGCTGTTCTAGGGGAGACAGATGGGCCATTTCCTCCCATGCAAGTGACACAGTCTCTGAAAACCTGCTAGAGAGTCAACTAGGGGTTGGTTCTGACTCAATGGCAACAAATAGGTAATTACTGATCAAGGATGCCTCCCAAATAGCTTGACTGGAGATGATAATAAATTAATTACCTTAATATACTGCAATTAATGTCACAAAACAGAAGGTGTATGAATGACTGAATGAAAAAGCAAAATGGGGGGGGGGCTCTGCTCGCCTAGTGGCGGAAAGCTGCACTGCAATCCCAGAGGTGTGCAGTTCGAATCCACCAGATGCTCTCTGCTGGAGTAGGAGGGGCAATCTCCACCTGTACCAGTCAGATACCCAATTTGGCAGTAAACACACAAAAAATAGTAAACAATAAGAATTTAAAAGAAAATAGAAAAAGCAGAGTGACTGTTACACTTCCGTTCAAAAAAAATTTTTTTTAAAGCCTAAAAACCAAGAAACCTACAGGAACAGTGTAAGAGCGTAACCTTTCCTATAGGGTTTCATCCAGAAGTCCAAGAGGACCAAGCAAATGCGAGCAAAATCACGAACGTCGCCTGAATGCCAATTCACAGCCACTTTACGGGACAGAGTAGAACTAAAAGACCCAGAGTACTTCCAAAATTGCAATATTTTTTTTTTCTAGTAGAGCAGCAATGTTTTATTTTTATACAACTATTAGCAAATTCAGTAAATATTGTTACATTATAAAGCTATACTACATTTTAATCTTTTCAATAGAAAGATTTTCTAAGGTAGTTCTTTGGAGCCTTCCACACTTATCAGATGCCTTTTCATTTTTCTTTTCCATTTTTGCAATTCTGGATCCAAACTGCATGGCTCGCTTGGGGAGAAGAGCAGAAGATGTAAGGCCAAGTTCTATTGCTGCAAGGCGTAAAAGTAATTTCTCACCAATTCCACGTGGTAAAGTCAAGTTTGCCTTTTCCCAAATTGGCAAAGAATTTAAAAAGGAGACAACATTTTCATCCAAGAAAGGAAATCTTGCTTCTTTTCCATGATCACCAATAACTCTATCATCACGACCAAGATTTCTAGAAGAAATTCGTCCCAGCTCCATTTGTATTTCCTTATTCAATCCTTCTAAGCCATG
>NW_006399958.1:2711924-2721406 GCF_000299155.1 Elephantulus edwardii
CCTGTTTTTCTTCAGGTTAGAAAGTTCATCCACAACTATTTTCTGCTCTTTAATCTTGCTGCCAAGTTCCTCCTTGTGCAGGCTCCGGTAGCTGGAGGACACCAGTCCAACACTGTCCTCCCGGTGCGTCCCCGCGCTGGGCATCTCCATGGACCGCAGGCTGACACGAACTCACAGTACGGCTGCAATCTTTTTTTAAATTGTTTTTTTTGTGCGTACCGATGCTCTGCAGGATTCGAACAGCGCACCTCTGGGATTGCAGTGCAGCTTCTTGCCACTAGGCCGTCAGAGCTCCCCAAAGCTGTAATCTTTATGGAAGCTGACTACCACTTCTTTCTCCCGCAGAGCTATTGGTGGGATCGAACCCCCGACCTCTGGGTGACTAGCTAAAACTGTAATGCCCCATGAACTACTTGGGGGGGAGGACAATATTTGCTCTGGACATATTCCCAGGGCCATAACGTCGCAGACGCAAGGCAATCACTCAGGCTATAAAGTCCCCCCTTTCACCCCTAAAACGCGGGGTCCCGGCCTTCCGCTCCCCGAGCTTTTCATTCCACTTACCGGTACCTCTCGCTGTGCGGCCCCTAGGAAAGACGCTTCTCCAGGGCGACGGGCGCTCACTGATGATACAAGCACCCGCGCCGGCAGTGAGAGGAGAGCTGCGATCTGATTGGTCACGTCCTTGTGACGTGTCTCCGCCTTCGGCCGCGATTAGAACAACAACTTTATTAGGCACCGCCCCAGGGCTCGGAGAAGGGTAGCTCTGGGGAGTGGCTAGGGCTTAGCGGACTGAAGGCGGCAGGGGCCAGGGTCAGGCAATGGGGTGTTGAGGCCGCGCGGTAGCGGATCGAGTCGGGAACAAAAGGAAACTACAATTCCGACCGCTGGTGGCGGCATAAGAAGCGGAAGCCAGGCTTTTAAGCAGGCTTTCGGGATGAAGCGGGAGTAGTCGTGGTGGTGGTGGTGGGGGGGGATAAATAGGAAATAGGAAACTGCAACTTCCAGGAGAGATCGGGCTCTAATATGAGATGGGACAGTTCGTCTTTCGAACGCCTTGATCTAGCGGTTTGAGTAGGGTTGGAATTTCCCCAAGTCTGGGACGAACTGAGTGGGAGCGACATGGAACTGGAACAGAGAGAAGGGTGAGTGACTGAGCCTTCAGAAAAACTACAAAACCCACAAGGCATTGCGGCTACAGAGTGGCAGTTTTCTTCTCTTTCCCCTTTAAGGGCTGACGGGAATTGTAGTCCGTGCAATTTCTTGACTTTAGCGCTCCTCTTTAAGAGGTTTTTAAGAGACTAATGTCTTTTTCTCGCCCTAGAGGGATTCTTTGCAATCACTTGTTAAGCATCAGAGAGTTGGACAATGACTAAGGAGGGTAGAAGGAGAAGTGATGTCTTTGAGCTGTGGTGCTGGAGAAGAGTATTGGATGTACCATGGACTGCTAGGAAAACAAACAGAATTCATCCTGGAAAGGGTTAAACCGGGTGGCTCCTTGGAGGCAAGGATTCTGAGGCTTCATCTGACATACTTTGGACATATTGTAAGGAGAGACCTATCCTTGGAGAGGGACATCATGCTTGGGAGGGTGGAGGGACAGCGCAGGAGGGGAAGGCCCTCTATGAGGTGGATTGATTCAGTGACTGGGGTAATCGAGATGGGAGTGTCAGAGACAGTGCGATTGGCACAGGACAGAGCATAGGTTAGGGCTGTTGTACATAGGGTCGGTATGAGTCGCAGGCAACTCGATGGCACATAACAACAACAGTCTGTCTTAATCAAGATTCATTAATAGTAATGGGTGACTGGAATGCAAAAGCTGAGAACGGGGACAAAGGATTGGTAGTCGGGAAACGTCGTCTTGGTGACAGAAATGAGACTGGAAACAGGATGATAGAATTCTTTACAATCAATGATTTTTCCATTGGAAATGCCTTTTTTAAGAAACACAAACAAAGACTATACACACGGAGCTCACCTGATGGCCTACACAGGAATCAGATTGATTACATTTGTGGAGAAAAAAAAATCATTGGATAAGTTCAATATCGATGGTGATTATCGAATAGACTATCAACTATTCATATGGAAGTTCGAACTGAAGCTAAATAAAATAAAATAAAATCCTCAAGCACCAAAGGTTGACCTTGAGTCTATCCCACCTGAATTTAAAGACTATCTCAGGAACAGGTAGAGGCTTGAACACTAATGAGCAAAGACCAGATTAGCTGTGGGGGGATATTAAGAATATCATTCATGAAGAGTGCAAGAGGTCATTAAAAAGACAGAGGAAGAAAAGACCAAGATGAATGTCAGTAGAGACTCTGAATAGTACATTAGAACACCAAGAGGCCAAAGCCAAGGGAAGAAATCAATATGTTAAGAAGTTGAACAGAAGATGTCAAAGAGCAGCTCGGGAAGACAAAGCAAAGTATTATTATGAAATCTGCAAAGAGCTGGAGTTGGAAAATCAAAAGGGATGAGTTTGCTCAGCATTTCAGCTGAAGGAGCTAAAGAACAAATAACAAGCCTTGAGTAGAAATACTTAAGGATGCTTTGGGTGGAATATTGAATGATCCAGGAAACCTCAAAAGAAGATGGAAGGAGACAGGAAGTCACTATACCAATAAGAATTGGCTGACGCAGAATAATTTCATGAAACAAACTATGATCAAGAGTCATTGACGAT
This sequence comes from Elephantulus edwardii, assembly GCF_000299155.1. Lineage (NCBI taxonomy): Eukaryota > Metazoa > Chordata > Mammalia > Macroscelidea > Macroscelididae > Elephantulus > Elephantulus edwardii. The sequence continues at coordinate 2,714,617 of NW_006399958.1, forward strand.
AAATGAGGAGGTCCAAGCTGCCCTGAAGGAATTGGGGTAAAAACAACAACCCCAGAAATAGACAGCATACCATTTGATGTCTTTTCAACACAGATGCTGCCCTGGACACAGTAACCACGTTGTGCCAAGAAATCTGGAGGACATCTGTCTGGCCAGCTGCAATCAAATGCTTGACCACTGAGCTGTACCCTCTACCTGGCCAAGTGATTGAAAGAGACTCTTATTTATTCTCATCCCCAAAACAATGTGATCCAACAGAATATGGGAATTACTGAACAATATTAGTATCACACACAAGCAAGATATCTAAAACTTACTAAACCAGTACATCAACAGAAAGCTACCAAATGTGCAAGCTGGGTTTAGAAGACGCCATGGCACTAAGGACACTATAGCCAATGTTAGATGGATCTTGGCTCAAGGCAGAAAATACCAGAGGAATATCTATCTGTGTTTCATTGACTGTGCAAAGACATTTGACTGTGTGGATCACAACAATCTATGGCTAACCTTGAGAAGAATGGGGATCCCAGAACACTTGTGTGTACTCATATGAAACCTATACTTGGACCAGGAGGCAGTCGTCGGAACAGAAAAAGGAAACACTGCATGGTTCAAAGGCAGGAAAGGTGTATGTCAGGGATGCATCCTACCTTTTCAATCTATATGCAAAACATATTATACAGGAAGGTGGGCCCTGAGGAGGAATGTGGAATCAAGATTGGAAGAAAACTAATCAACAACTGGCATTATGCAGATGACACAACCTTGCTGGCTGAAACTGAGGAGGACCTGAAGCATTTGCTGCAGAAGGCCAAAGACTGCAGTCTTCAAGATGGATTGAAGCTCAACATCAAGACAACAAAGATTCTCATCCCTGGGCTGATTGACAGCAGCATGACAGAAAAGAGTGTGAGATTGTTAACAATTTCAGCTTGCTTGGTTCCACAATGGACACTCTTGGCATCAGCAGCCAGGAAATCAAAAGATGAACTATTTTGGGAAAATCTATCCCTACCTCTCCAGAGCGCTGAAGAGCAATAATGTCAGTCTAGAGACTAAGGTGTGCCTGATTCAAGCCGTGGTCTTTGCAATTACTTACTATGCATCGGAGAGCTGGACAATGACTCAGGGTGATAGAAGAACTGATGGCTTTGAGTTGTTGTGCTCTAGAAGAGTATTAGACTGCCAAGAGAACAAATAGGTCTGTCCTGGAAAGGGTGAAATCAGGCTGCTCCTTGGAGACAAGGATTTTGAAGCTCTGTGTCACATACTTTGGGCCTATTACCAAGAGGCACTAGTCCTTGGACAAGGACATCATGCTTGGCAGGGTGGAGGGACAGTGCAAGAGAGGCAGAGCTTGGATGCGATGGATTGACTCAGTAACTGTGGTGGTGGGGGTAGATAGGGCAGGGTTCCCAGCTATTGTACATAAGGTCGCGGTGGGCACATAACAAGAGTAGCAGCAGCTTTCTTCAAGCATCCTGCGGGAGAGGGGCCAGGAGGCCCTGGACTCCTCGGTCTGAGGAAGGGGGACCAGCAGAGATGGGGTTAAGTTTTCTGGAGTTAGGAAAGGAAGGGCTAGGGTTAGGACTCTAGTATCTGAGGGAGAGATTGGGGTTCAAGACTCCTGGGTCTGAGGGCAGAGCACCTGGCGTGATCAGGGTCAAGATCTTAGATGTGAGGGAAGAGGGGATAGGGGTCCATCAAGACCGCCTGGTCTGAGGGAGGAGAGGCTGGGAGTTGGGACTCCCCAGTTTGAGGAAGGAGGCGCTGGGGGTCTGGACTCTTGGGTGTGAGAGGGGAAGAATTTGGGGGTTCAGGACTCTGTGGGCCTGACGGAGGAGTATGAGTGCTGGAGTTATGACTCATGGGTCTGGGATAGGAGGGGGTGAGGGGGTGTCCAAGACTCCAGGGTCTGAGGGAAGAGGGGTTGGCTTTTGTCGTGGGGGGGTGTGTGTGTGCATACACACCCATGGGTCGGAGGGAGGAAGGCTGGGAGTCGGGAATCCATGGTCTGAGGGAGGAGGGCTCGTGGCTGAGACTCCCAGGTCTGAAGGTGGAGGGCTGGGGATCAGGACTCCTGGGTCTGAAGGAGGGGTGCTGGGGGTCGAACCTCCCCAGTGTTGGGGAGGAAGAGTTGGAGGAGGGTCAAGCCTGGTGGGTCTGATTGAGGAGGGCTGGAAGTCAGATCTCCGCAGTCTGATGGAAGAGGGCTGGGGGGTTGGATCTCCCCAGTTTTGAGGGAGGAGGGGTTGGAAGTGGGTCAGAACCAATGGGTCTGATGGAGGCGGGCAGAGGGCGGGTCTCCCCAGTTTTGAAGGGTTGGAAGTGGGTCAGAACCAATGGGTCTGATGGAGAAGGGCTGAGGGCGGATCTCTCTAGTTTTGAGGAAGGAGGGGTTGGAAGGGAGTCAGGAACAGTGGGTCTGATGGAGAAGGGCTGGGGGTCGGATCTCCCCAGTCTGATGGGGGAGGGCTGGGGACTGGATTTCCCCAGTTTTGAAGGAGGAGGGGTTGGAAGGGGGTCAGGAACAGTGGGTCTGATGGAGGAAGGCCTGGGGGTTGGATCTCCCCAGTCTGGTGGTGGTGACCAGTCACTGTCCTGGGTCCCTGACCCCTGTTGGACCCCCAGGACCATGGCAGCGGTGGGCTTCGAGGAGTTCTCGGCACCGCCAGGCTCAGAGTTGGCCCTGCCCCCGCTGTTCGGCGGCCACATCCTGGAGAGCGAGCTGGAAACCGAGGTGGAGTTCGTGTCCGGTGGCCTGGGCGGCCCGGGGCTGCGGGAGCGGGACGAGGAGGAGGAGGCAGCCCGGGGCAGGCGGCGGCGCCAGCGGGAACTGAACCGCAGGAAGTACCAGGCCCTGGGCAGGCGCTGCAGGGAGATTGAGCAGGTAGGAGGGGCCCTGAGTGTGGTGACCACCTCCAGCCAGTCTCCGCTGCCCATCTGGTCACCCGCCTTTCCTCAGCTGGTTCTTCTAGAAATCGCCTGAAAACCCAGACTGTGTCTTATACCCCACACTGGTCTCTCTCATGCTCTCCACTGACCTCAGTGCCAAGGAAGCACAGTTTGTCCAGGTGAAGCTGGGATTCGAACCCAGGCAGCCAGGGCTTGTACTCTTAGTCCAATTTTTTTTTTAGATTGATTTTAATGAAAGTTTAAAGAGCCTTTAAGTTTCCAGTTACTCATTGTTGCACTTTTCTCCCTGCCCACCCAATCCCCCCAATTCACTCTTCTCCTTGAAAGAAAAAGAAAAATTCTTTCATTGTTATGCAATCCCTCCCCCCAAGTTCACTCCACTGTGCAGCCTTCACTCTGGACTCCTGTCATGACAAGTATACCCATTCATATGTCCCTTTTAAACAGTTCTCTCCCTCATCTGTTTCAATGCACTATACATCATTCCTCCCCTCCTTCTGTCTTCCCTCAACCCTGATGTCAGTCCCGTTTTACAACAGTGGCCCTATGCAGTATTTGGCCTTTTGTGACTGAGATATTTCACTCAGCATAATGTCCTCCAGGATCACCCATTTTGTATAATATTTCATGAGTTCCTTGTTTTTCAATGCTGCATAGTATTCCATTGTGTGACTATACCAGAGCGTCTCTACCCATTCGTTTCTTGATGGGTGTTGCAGACCGAGGGCAAAGTATTTTTATAATTATTAATAATGAGACACACAACCAAGAATGAGATAGAACAGAGAGAGTAAAGACAGGGGGCCAGCAGTTCCCATGACTGAAGTGCCCAAGCCACGCCTCTCTGAGTATTTATTGAGAATCGTCAGGAAGGTAAACAAAGGAAAATCATAAGGGAGTAGAAAACAAAACCAAAGGATTAGGGGAGCTCTGGTGGCCTAGTGGCAAAGAGCTGCAACTATAATCCCAGAGGTGCACGGTTCGAAGCCACCAGATGCTCTGCCGGGGAAGGAGGGACAATCTCCTCCTGTACCAGTCAGATCTGATTTGATGGTATATGTACATAAAAATAATAAAATTAAAAAAAAACAAAGGATCATGGGGAAGTCTTGCAGATTAACTCGGAGTTCTTCTCTGTTGTTTACCTTATGCTTATCTCAGGAGGAAGGGATTTAGTAATACAAACTAAGAAGGATGTTGACTCTTAGGGAACGCCTTAGTGCCTTAGAGTGAACTCCAGCTTGTATTAGGCCTCCCTCATATCCTGATAAAGCATTTAGTTTATTATTAATATTAAATTTGATATTCGGCTTCCCACACATGGGTCTTAGCCCTGTTTTGTTTTTGTTTTTGTTTTTTTAATTTAGGTTGTTTATTTTTCATTTCAATGAACATCTACAGAGATTTTGGGATTCCATTCATTCATTGTTGCACCCTTCTCCCCGCACAAACCCCTCCCCCCTCAGCCCTGTTTTTTTAAAAAAGCCTTAATTGATTTGGATGAACGTTCTCACAGTAAATTGGGTTTCCGTTCAATAATCATGTACATCTTACTTCATGGTGTTGACTGCAGGACCTGCAGTGTAACAGCACTCCTCCCATCTCCTCCGTGTGACTCTAGTTTCCATTCATCCTCCTTTCCTGTCTCTCACTGCTTTTTTTTTTGTGTTTGTGTGTCTTTTTTTAAATTTTTAATTATTAATTTTAATGAAAATTCTCTCGCTGCTTTCTGAGCTTTATCGGAGGGCAGATGCTGCCTTTTTGAGCTCATTGTTAATCTAAGCAGTGTTGTTGATCACCTTAGAGATGTGTCTTTGTTCGGCTGGAGAATGAGCCTTGGGGCTGAGTTCAGTTCCTGCCTGAAGGGTGACCAATGGCCATGGTCCACCAGTCTCTGTCCAACCCGAGAGGCTGGTCTTTACTATGATTTTCACTTCTGTACCATGTCTCCTCCCTCTCTAAATGGGACCTTCTGACGTGACCTCTTTTGGACTGGTGTGGGTGGGGGGAGCTGGGCACTGTCCAGTTCTTCGGGCCTCAGGACAGTGGAGGTGCAGCTTCTGCGAGCTGCCAGGCACAGGCCCACCATCCTGGTGGAGAGGTCAGGGCTGCCTCCTGCATCTCAGCGACTTAGTCCGAGCTGGGAGGCTCCTAGCATCCAGAGATTCGGCTCAAACGCAGCTTCCTTCTTGCTTCTGAAATGCGTCCCCTCTTAGCGTGCTCTCACCTCCTACCCCAGTTCAGGCCTTGGCTGCACTTTGAGTCTCTGGCCTCAAGCCTCTGCTCTTCCAGAAGACCAGCTTCACAGGGTGTTTCAAGCATCCATAGGTGACCCTGTCCCTTGGATGTGAGAAAACTTCCAGTAAAAACCCCAAATGAAACCCTTTACCCTGTTGTTTTGCAACACTGAGTCAAAACAACCCATAGCTGACCCCCCCAGCTCGTTTTCAAAGGCAGTAAAACCACACAGGAGGAGATGCTCATCCTTCCCCGTGGAGCAGCTGGTGGATTCGAACCATGTGTCTTGTGTCAACAGTGCAGTTTTTTACCACTAAGCCACCAGAGCGCCCTCATTGTCTTCTAGTCGAGTCCAACTCACAGCACCTCTACAGGACAGAGAAGAACTGCCTGGCAGTTCCCAAAGCTGTGGTTCTTATTTTTACTCGAGTGAAAATTTATTTACAAATCCTACTGATTTTTCACACGTTTATTCATAAAGATCTTGCTTTATGACATCATCGATTGTTGTTGCTGTTGTTGTTATGTGCCATTGAGTCGTTTGCGACTCATAGCGACACTATGTAAAACTCTTGGAACCAGCGGCCAGGAAATCAAAAGACGAATCTGATTAGGAAAGCCTGCTGTCAGGGACCTCTCCAGGGTGCTGAAAAGCAAGGAAAAGTCAGTCTAGAGACTGAGGTGTGCCTGATCCAGGTTGATGGGGGGACTTCTTCTCACAGGCTTTGGGGCTGTGGTCAGGAGAGGCCAGACCCCGTGGAAGGACATACTCGCTAGAGGGTCAGTGAAGGAGGGGAAGACTCTACAAGATGGACCGACCAACCCTGGCTGCCACCTGGGTCCGGGTACAGCGGGACGGGGCTGCGCTTTGTTCTCTGTGTGCCGGGTGCTCTGGGCACGCAACCTGGGGGCAATGAAGGGCCGGGCAGGTGAGTGCTTTGCAGCTGACCTGCATCTCTCCCCTCCTCCCAGGTGAACGAGCGCGTCTTGAACAGACTCCATCAGGTGGAGAGGATAACCCGAAGGCTGCAGCAGGAGCGGAGGTAGCCCGTCCTTGCCTACGCCGGGCCTCCCACCAGCGCAGTGCCCCTCGTGTCTCCCCTACATCCCCATCTGCCTGGCCTCGCGGCTCCGTCCCTGGTGAAGGGATTGCTGGCTGCAGCGGGCATGTCCCCTGGGTGGAGAGGACGTGACCAGGAGCACCCCACACAGGGCTTTAAGCCCCTGTCCACTCTGACTCCGAGTCCTGACTCCCAGTGTCCTCTGTCAGTTCAGGGGTGCTAAGGAGTCTCTCCGGCTGTCCTGAGATCCCCCCCTTGGTCCCCCGGCTGCTCCACAACCAAAAGGTGTTAGTTTCCAGCCTCCAACAACCTGCTGCAGGGTCAGTGTTGAGGTGGATTGGCTGACAGCAGCGGGCTCAGCAACAGTGATGATGGGGCTCCCCTTAACCGCTGTCCTTCCTCCTCACGGGACCCCACAGGACAGGGCAGACCGCCCCACGGCTTCACAGGGCTGGACATTTTTTTTCTTTAATTTTATTTCATTATTTTTTGTGTGTACCGTCAAATCAGATCTGACTGGTACAGGAGGAGATTGTTCCTCCTTCTCCAGCAGAGCATCTGGTGGATTCAAA
>NW_006399958.1:2721576-2726244 GCF_000299155.1 Elephantulus edwardii
ATTTGACAGTACATGTAAAAATAATACAATTTTAAAAAATTACGATTTTTGTGTGTGTGTACCATCAAATCGGATCTGCCTGGTACAGGAGATTGCCCCTCCTTCTCCAGCAGAGCATCTGGTGGATTCGAACTGCTCACCTCTGGGATTGCAGCGCAGCTTCCTGCCACCAGAGCTCGCTTAGGGCCGGGGTTCAGAGTGCCAGAGGCTCAGACAGCAGCCAGTGTTTAACCCACTGTGCCACCAGGCCTCCTGTAGTGCCATGAGGAAAACCCCACAACCAGAGCCCTCCCTTTGTGTGGACTGACCCCCAGTGACCCGGAGGACAGGGCAGAACTGTCTGTGCCGTGTGAGGCCCTGGCCTGTCTCTGGAAGCACAGGGAGACTGCACGTGGGGCTCTGGGGCTTTGAACTGCCCACCTTCCGGTTAGCAGCGGAGTATTTAACCACAGGCCCCCAGAAAGCCCCTTCTCAGGTGGGATCCCGCCCACAGGTGTGAGGTCAGTGTAGCTCTGGGGGACACAGCTGGTCTATGGTGTGACCCACCTATAGGTGTGAGGTCAGCATAGTTCAGGGGACACAGCTGGTCCATACTGTGACCCCTGCTATAGGTGTGAGGTCAGCATCGCTCTGGGGGACACAGCTGGTCCACGGTGTGACTCCATCAACAGGTGAGGTCAGCACAGCTCCAGGGGACGTGCTGGTCCATACTGTGACCCCGCTACAGGTGTGAGGTCAGCATAGCTCTGGGGGACACACTGGTCCATGGTATGACTCCATCTACAGGTGACGTCACCGTAGCTCTGGGGGACACAGCTGGTTCATGACAGGGCCCCCGTTACAGGTGTGAGGTCTGCATAACCCTGGGGGACATGGCTGGCCCTAGGGTGTGACCCCAGCTACAGGCTTGAGGTCAGCGTAGCTCCAGGGGCCATGGTGATCCATGGTGTGACCCCAGCTACAAGTGAGGTCATTGTAGCTCCAGGGGACACAGCGGCCCATGGGGTGACCCTGGCATCCGCCTCTCCCTCACAGGTTCCTCATGCGGGTCTTGGACTCCTATGGGGACGACTACCGTGCCAGCCAGTTCACCATCCTACTAGAGGTGAGAGCTGCCTCCTGGGGGACGCGGGGAGACTGGGGCCGAGACCCCTTTTCACTTGCTGTCCCTTCTCCCACCAGGATGAGGGCAGCCAGGGCACTGATGCCCCCACCCCGGGCAATGCTGAGAATGAGTCCCCAGAGAAAGAGGGGCTGTCCCCGCCCAGAAGGACCCCAGGACCCCCTGAGCCCAGCAGCCCAGCCACCGGGGAGGGGTCTGGTGGACGCAAGAGGCGGCGTGCGCCGCGGGACGGGCGACGGGCAGCAGGAACCTCACTGACTCCGGAACTGGCCCCCGTGCAGGTGAGGGGTGCAGGGTCAGGGAGAGCAGGGGGCTGGACAGAGTGGGGGGAGTCTGGAAGAGGGCCTTGGGGAGGATGTGGGAGGCACTGGAGAGATGCTGGAGAGAGGAAGGACGGGTTTGGAGGTGGAGGAGGGTGGGAGGCGGGTGCTAGGTCGACAAGGAGCCCAAGCTGAAAAGGAGGAGGAGGAGGAGGCCCAGAGAAGGCTGGGAGGGGGGAAGGAGCTCGACGCCTGGGCGGGAAGACCCGGTGAAGTGACGGGAAGGCTGAAGCAGGTTCAGGCCAGGGATGCGGGTGGCCCTGAGGTCCCCTAACACAGCTGTCTGGCCCGGTGGGCACTGGCTGGACCCCCTCACACCCTGTCCTCATGTCCTCAGATCAAGGTTGAAGACGACTTCGGCTTTGAAGCAGACGAGACCCTGGACTCAAGCTGGGTGTCTCGGGGACCTGACAAACTGCTGCCTTATCCCACCCTGGCCAGCCCCCCCTTTGACTAATCCTCCCCAATAAACCACTCTCACGTATGGCCACTGTCTGCTGCCTTCCTCAGATCACACAAGAGTCTGCAGTTGGTTTTCAGGTTTTTATTGGGGGTTGGAGGGGAGGGCCCATCCTCGGAGGTGCTCACAGTTTCTTCAGCCACTCCAGGCTGGGACCCAGGGGGTCCTGGGGGTGGTTGGGCACTTCAGGCATGTTCCCATCATCTCGGAGGGGCACTGTGGGATGGGGGGGAGTGCTGCTGAGAACAACACAGCTCCAGGGCTGGTCTGCCACATTCACAGAGAGACAGTGACCCCAGAGCAAGAGAGAAGGGAGACAAGGGGACAGCCAGCCAGGGATAGAGAGACAAAGGCAGAGGGAGAGGGGAGACAGAGACCCACAGACAGGGGACAGTGGAAGCCACAGGGAGAGAGACGGGAGCCAGAGACCTGCAGACGGGACAGAGGGGACTGCAGGAGCCAGAGGGAGAGAGGGAGGCAGAGATGGAGACTGAGAAAGACAAAAATAAGACAGCAGCAGACAGGCTGCTCTCTCAAGGAGATGCTGGGTGGGTCTGAACCACCAACCTTTGTGCTTAACCTCTGAGCCATTAGGAACGTACAGAGAGACAACAGAAACTCAAAGCACAAAACTCCTTGGGGTGAAATTTTACACAGTTTTATGCATTTTAGCCCAGGTACGCACTCACGTGAGCTCTGTGTATGTGTGTGTGTATACGTACGTATATATTATATATATAGAGGTATATTCACACACACATGACATATTTCTGCTAGGAAAACCACACTGAACCCACAACTGTTGAGTTGACTGTGACTCGAAGTGACCCTCAAGGACAGAGTGGAGCTGACCCTTAAAGATTAGGAGGACAGACCACCCTTCACTGTCCCTCCCACCCCCAGCACAGGGGCTAAGCCTGTCCCAGCGGGTCCCACTCACCTGGGTAGCTGTAGGGGGTGACCGCATTGATCATGGAGGCATACTTGGTGTAGGGGCTTAACGAGGGCAGAATTACAGCTGTGGATTGACACAGAGAGGGTGAGGTCCAAGGAAAGTATCCAGTGGGATTGGCAGTGGGGGCCAGAAAGGGGATTTGGGCCAAAGCAGAGGATTGAGGGGGCAAGGAAGTCCAGAACCTTTCTCCAGTGCAGCACCCCGGGAATCCCAATTTATAGATAGTCTTTTTGGGGGGGTGGCAGGGGTGGAAACTGTAAGGCAGGACCAAGGGGCTCGTGGAAGACAATGGGCCCGAGCGCGCGGTGTTTGTGGGTCACGGGGCTAAAAAAATGGAATATCAGCGGGGGCGAGGGCATGTTTGGAGGGTAGGAATTTTGAGGTAAAGACAGGACATTGAGGTGATGGGGTCTTGGGGTGCAACTGATGGAACGCTCACGGCAGCAATGGGATCTGGGGGTTCCAGGAGGTGAGGGGGCGGGGAGACTTGAAGCTAATGATGGAAGGATGACAGGGGTGCTGGGGTGAAAGTGGGAGGCTGATGGGTCTTGGGTTTAAAGGTGGACCGCCGATGGCCATGCACTTTCGAGCCTGGGGCATCACGCACCGAGCCCCGCGATGGTGAAGGACACGACCAGCACCGGCTCCTTGTCCCAGGCATTCTTGAGGAAGGCTGCGAGTCCTGCGGGGGGGAGGGCGAGGCGGGTCACCCCTATGGGGCTGCCCAGGTGACCTCTAACCTGCTTGCATCACTCCCGCCCCCAGATGCCCTCCGTGACCTCCGCGTGCCCCAAAGCACCAATCCCACAGTCCCTGCTCTGTCACATGCCCCCTCCCTGCTCCGCCCGGGGAGCCTGGAACCCGAAACCCGCGCGCCCAGAACCATGGATCCTACTAGTCGCCATTGTAGCCTCCGCGGCGGCAGCTGCAACAGCAACAGCAAGAGCAACGAGAACGCGGAGCACTCTGGGAGTTGTAGTCCGACCCACATGAGTCAGCGCATGCGCCCTGACGCAGAGCAGGCATTCCCAGGCGGCGCGTGGGCGTGCGGAGCACTCTGGGAGTTGTAGTCTGTGCACGGAAATCGCCGGCAGAGTCATGCGCCTGCGCATTGGAACGGACAGCAATTGGTAGAAAGTATCAAAGTCTTCTGCAATTAGTCTTTATTGGAGGATCTCTGATGGCGCAAAGACGAAAGCATTTAGGGGCTAACTGATGGGTTCGCAGTTCTGAAGAAAGAATTTACATCGTCGAATTAACTAGGACTGGTAGTTGTTGTTGTCGTTATGTGCCGTCAAGTCGTTTGCGACTCATAGCGACCCTATGGACAACAGCCCTAAACTCTGCTCTGTCCTGTGCCAATCGCACAGTGATAAAGTCCAGATGGCAGGAAAGGATAGAATAGAAGGATGAATGGAAACAGGAAACACAGGGATGAAGGAGGAAGAGTGGAGGATTGCAGTCAAGGTCAAGAAACAAAATGTGTATGAATTACTGGATTGAAATTTGCTCTGTAAACCCAAACCTTTGTCTCTCACACAGACACACCACAAACCCCACTGCTATGAAGTTGATTCTGATTCATCAAAACCCTGTAGAACAGGGTAGAATTGCCAGAAAGTTTCTAAGGCTGAGAATCTTTATGGAACACACTGTCTCATCTTTCTTTTTCAAATTTTTATGATCTTTTGAGTGAAGGTTTACAAGCAAATTAATTTTTCATTCAACGATTCATACACATTTTTCCTATACCTTTAACTTCAATACCTACAATGTTGTTGTTGTTGTTATGTGCTGTTGAGTCACTTGC
>NW_006399958.1:2727247-2727891 GCF_000299155.1 Elephantulus edwardii
GTCCCTATCAATAATTTCTATGCATCAAAGTAGCTAAAAGGTCAAACTTGCCACCCCTCCATGCTCCTGCACTTTCCCTACCAATTATTGAGTCTGATGTTTGTTATTAAGATTCAACAAATTTTACTCCCAGCTGTGAGGTTTATGAGGGAAATAGGTTGGAAAGTAGAGGAGGTGAAGAATATCACATAATGTAATCCAAGTTTAGTCTAGTAATCTCAAACCAGATTAACAAACAGTAGGCACAATTCCTCAATTAGTGAAAACTTCTCGGTCAACCAGTGAAAGTCTAGGCTCGGGTTCAGCAGCCTAGCGAAGAGCTGGGCTGCAGCTGAGAGCAGAGTCCAGGCAGGACTGAGTGCCCTCTCCAAACAGGGAATTCCGCCCAGCCCCCCTGGAGGGGATTCTGGATGCTGTCTGCAAACAGAAGCTTCCTCCCAGCCTCCCACCAGAGAGGATACAGTGTCTGAACTTTGGTCTTAGTGTAAAGATTAAGTTTACCCGTTGTTATGTTGGCAACACTTAAGTTTAAGGAAAATATAGTCTCCAGAGATTGATGGTGTCTCTCTGGAGACTAAGGTGCGTCTGATACAGGCCATGGTCTTCGCAATCACTTGTTATGCATCAGAGAGTTGGACAATGAC
>NW_006399958.1:2728116-2732261 GCF_000299155.1 Elephantulus edwardii
AGAATCTTTGTCTTCTTGACATTGAGCCTCAGTCCATACTGAAGGCTGCAGTCCTTGACCCTCTGCAGTAAGTGCATGAGGTCCTCCTCAGTTTACAACAACAAAAACTTTAATTGACTTGGAACCACATCGGACTCATGGAGACCCTTGATGTGTTAGAGTAGCTCTGTGTCGCATGGCTTTTCAGCGGCTGGATTGTAGGATGTGGTCCATCAGGCAAACCATGGGTATTCAATATCCTTTGTCAGTACTACAGTCAAATGCATCCCTCCATCACTCACTCACTGCCGTGGGGCTGGGGTCTCATCTAGAACAATTCTTCCTCAGATTTCCAAAGCTATAAATCCCAACAGAAGGGAGCCCTGCTGGCTTAGTGGGTAAGAAAGAAGTTGCCCTGCCAATCCAAAGACAGACGGTTAGAAGCCACCACCTGCCCTGTGGGAGAAAAATGGGCAATCTCCCCCTACGCAACTGACAATCTCTGAAAACCAGATGGAGGGTCAGCTATGGGTCGGTTCTGATTTGAGGGCAATGAGCCAGTTGGGTCAGTCAAATCCTTCTCAGAGGACATGTTTTGCCAACACCATATTCTTCTTTATTATCCCTTATTCATTGTCCAGTTGAGAAGAAATGAATGCTGTATTAAATTAAAAAAAATTATAAAAGCCACCCAAGCCAATATATGCACACACCCATGTTTATCACAGCTTTGTTCACAATAGCAGAGAGTTGGAAACAACCTAAATGCCATCAACAAATGAATGGATAGAGAAGCTCTGGTATATTCACACAATGGAATACTATGCAGCACTGAAAAACAAGGAACTCATGCAATATTATTCAAAATGAGTGACCCTGGAGGACACGATGCTGAGTGAAATATCTCAGTCACAAAAGTGCAAATCCTGGGGAGCTCTGGTGGCCTAGTGGCAAGAAGCTGCACTGCAATCCCAGAGGCACATGGTTTGAATCCACCAGATGCTCTGCCGGGGAAGGAGGGACAATCTCCTCCCATACCTGTCAGATCTGATTTGACAGTACACACACACAAAAGTAATAAATTTTTTTAAAAAAATACGAATACTGCATAGTGCCACTGTTGTAAAACAGGACTGACATCAGGGTTTGGGGAGAATGAGAAAGATGGGTTCAATAATGCATATTGTATGGGAGCTCTGGTGGCCTAGTGGTAAGACGCTGCACTGCAATCCCAGAAGTATGCGGTTCAAATCCACCAGATGCTCTGCTGGAGAAGGAGGGGGCAGTCTCCGTCTGAACCAGTCAGATCTGATTTGACGGTACACATAAAAATAATACAATAAAAATTTAAAAAAAAAATGTATATTGCACTGAAACAGATGAGGGAGAAAACTGTTTAAAAGGGATGTGTGATTAGGTATTATTGTCATGACAGGAGTCCAGAACGAAGGCTGCACAGTGGAGTGGACTTGGGAGGGAGGGATTGTATAACAATGCAAGAATTTTTCTTTTACTTTTCAAAGAGAAGAGCGAATTGGGGGAGAGGGGGAGCAGGGAGAAAAGTGCAACAATGAATGAATGGAAATCTTAAGTCTCTGTAAACTTTCATTAAAATTAATAAAAAAATTGAAAAAATGAATTAATACACGTTTTGTTAGGACTGCCCCTTTGTCCAACTTTTTCCATAGCACCATGAGACTGTGACACAGCCATCCGTGGCTCCCTGCGCCCTCCCCCCCCCCCCCCGATGCCTGGACAAAGCTTGAGTGATTTGCTGTCATCTCATTACCTGGAAAGGTTGAGGACACGACAGAGTCCTGGCTCCAGCTCTCAGCCCGCTCTGCCCACCATGGTCCCGAGGCTGCTTCTCCTGCTGCTGGCCCTCTGTGAGCACCCCCTCTTCTCCCTGGACCCCACCAGAATGGGCTGCGGCATGGGACATAGGCTCTGAGGATACTGACACCCCAAATAGGGAGGAGACGTGGGAGGGGGGTGCCGGACTGCAGAATCTCCCAAACAGGCTGTAGAGAATTTGTGGCCAGAAAGAGAAGACAGGCCTTGGGCCCAGAGGCTGGGTTTGAAAACAGAAACAAGTAGGAGTTTGGAATTCCCGAATCCCTGGAAGAGAAGGGCTTTCAGAGCAAGATTCTCTGGATTTAGGGCATGGATAGGGGACAAGACTCCTGCGTCTGAAAGAGGAGGGTCTAGGGATCCAAGACTCCTGGTTCTGAGGGAGGAGGGGCTTGGGGTCTAATGTTTTGATTGCTTGATGAGAAGGATAGTGAGGCCCTCAATCTCCAGATTACTGTGGGGACAGAGGAGGGGATTTTTGGATTCCCAAGTTTCTAAAATTGGCTGCCAGATGTTTGGGAAAAGAGGGGGCATGGGTGAGGCTTCTTGAATCCTGAGAGAGGAAGATGCTAGGATCCCAGACTGCTGAATCCCCCGGGAGGAAAACTATGAGTCCAGTATCCTTGGAAAAGCAGCATCCCCGGGCCTGAACTCTTTGGTGTCCATGGAAGTCGGGGCTGGGCCCGGATTGCTGGCCTTCCCTGTTGGTGGCGTGAGGTGTCTGGGCACTGGGAGAGCAGGACGTAGACAGGCAGCACCCCATTCCTGACCACTCAGTTTTACTGTGGATTCCTGTCTCCCAAAGGAAGAAGTCTGGGCTCCCGGTGTGGGTGTGGGTAGGAGCAACTTAGAGCATTGAGAATACCAATCGCACTGGTGGTGCAAGGCTTAAGCATTTGACTGCTGTCCAAAATGAGAACAGAGAGGCCGTCTGCTTCCATAAAGATTACATACAGCCAAGGTCAAGTGCTTCCCTGCCATGCATTATTCCTGCAAAAACTAAGCCCCAAACCCCCGTCCCTACTGCCAGGGGGTACATTCTGTCTCACAGCTCCCAGCAGGACGTGGTAGAAATGGCTGCAGATGGTTTCCAAGGCTGCAAGTCTGTGAAGCTGACAGCTTCCTCTCTCGTGGGCTCAAACGAATCATGGGTGGGGATCCAAGAATTTAGACACTGCGCCACCACGCTTCCTTTCTGTAAATCTTATGGCCACACGCTCTGGGAGTCCACTGTCACACAAGCAGCAGTAGACAGGTTTATAAGGAACTGCCAACCCGAAGGCAGGCAGTTCGAATCCGTCAGCAGCTCGGAGGGAGAAGGATGGGTAATCTATTCCTGTGCAGTTTGCAACCTCTGACAGGCCCCTGGAGGGTCAGCTGGCTGACGGGAGTGGTTCAGACTTGAGGGCAATGAACGTTGTTGTTGAGACGTCTAAGAATTCGTGTCTATCAGACGTGGTGGGGATGGTCCAGGCTAGAGATTCAGATCCTCAAAGTCTGGAAGCAGAATGTGTAAGAACGGCAGAACGGAAACACTATCCGCTCTGTCAGTTCACCCCAATAATAAGAACAACTTAGGGGGAAAAATATTACAGACGAAAGAGGGCTGAGGAGCATTTTGCCATCACAGTTTGCACCCTGTCAGGATGGCAGCCTCTTCCTCTGTCCCCTAACGCCACTCCTCTTCCTGCAGGGCCCGATGATCTTCACGCAGACCTCACTCCGCCTGGTGAGTACCATCCCCACGTGCCCCGTGATGCCCCACTTCCAACCACGCAGGTCAGCTGTGGTGCCCAGCCCCTCCTTGGATTTCCTGTTCCTCGCTTTCCACTCTGCTTCTCTTCCTCCCTTTCTCCTCCCCTTGATGACCATGATGCCATTATGGCAAAGACAAGGACTTTGGTGTAGCACAGACTTAAGCTGGAATTTAGGTCCCTGGAAGAGGAGGAGGTTGGAAGCAGGGTTCTTTGGATTTTGAGGCTGGACTCCCAGGTCTGAGGGAGGAAGGGCTGGGGGTCAGGACTCCTGGGTCTGAGGGAGGAGGGGCTGGGGGTCAGGACTTCTGGGTCTGAGAAAAGAGAGACTGGGGTTCAGGACTTTCAGGTCTGAAGGACCAGAGGCTGGTGGGCTGAAGGAGGAGGGGCTGGGGGGGCTGGATTCCTGGGTCTGGGAGGAAGGGCTAGGGGTCAGGACTCCTGGGTCTGGGAGGAGGGGCTGGGGATCAGAACTCCTGGGTCTGGGAGGAGGGGCTGGGGGTCAGGACTCCCAGGTCTGAGGGAGGAGGGGCTGGGGGTCAGGACTCCTGGGTCTGAGGG
>NW_006399958.1:2732361-2735126 GCF_000299155.1 Elephantulus edwardii
TGGGTCTGAGGGAGGAGGGGCTGGGGGTCAGGACTTCTGGGTCTGAGAAAAGAGGGACTGGGGTTCAGGACTTCCAGGTCCGAAGGACCAGAGGCTGGGGGGGCTGAAGGAGAAGGGTCTGGGGGGGGCTGGATTCCTGGGTCTGAGGGAGGAGGGGCTGTGGGTAGGAAGGCCTCAGTGTGAGGAAGGAGAAGGTGGGAGTCAGGACTCCTGTGTCAGAGGAAGGAGGTGCTGGAGGTCTAAACCGGTGGGTCAAGACATGGAGATCACGGAGATAAAAGGAGGATTTGTTAGATTCCGTGTTATTGTTGTTGTTGTGGGGACCTAGGCTCCCTCTCTCTTGCTTTTTTAATTATTATTTTTTATTGTGATTTAAGTGGAAGTTTACAGAAAAGTTGGACTTTCATTCATTCATAGTGGCACATTGCAACATGTCTTGATTTCTTCAACGTGCAACAGAACTGACTTGACAGTTGTGGACTAAAGATCTGATTATTATAGAAGGTCAAAAAGGGGGGGGGAGGCGAGCTCTGGTGGCCTAGTGGCAAGAAGGTGCACTGCAATCCTAGATATGAGCGGTTCAAATCCACCAGATGCTTTGCTGGAGAAGGAGGAACAATCTCCTGTACCAGTCAAATCTGATTTGACGGTACACACACACACACACACACACACACACACAAATAATAATAATTAAAAATAAAAATAATATTAAAAAAAAGGGGGGGAAGAGGAATAGAAAGCTCTGGTAGCCTAGTGGCAAGAAGCTGCACTGCAATCCCAGAGGTACGCGGTTCGAATCCACCAGAGGCTCTTTAGGAGGAGGAGGGGCAATCTCCTCCTATATCAATCAGATCTGATTTGATGGTACACACACAAAATAACAAAATAAAATAATTTAAAAAAAAGAGAAGTAAAAGCTACCCCCACCTTCTCTGAGGTTCCTTAAATAACCTGAACCCTTGCAAAAAATTTCCATGTATTCACAAACTCATGTCTTTACATATGTCTTATGGGGATTTCCCCTCCTTTATTTTTTTTTTCTAAATTAAAAAAATATATATCACATGAGACATTCTCTTTTGCAGCTCTTATGCTTGCACTCTCTCTTGAAAATATTTTCATGTGAAAGAGCTCTGGGGGTTTAGCGGGAAAGAGTTGCACTGCCAAGCCAAAGGCATGTGGTTCGAATCCACAGGAGAAAAATGGGCAGTCTGCTCCCATACGATTCCTTGCCTCTGGAAACCCGCCGGAGAGTCAGCTACGGGTTGGTCTGTCTCACTGGTCCACACCACCACCACCACCACCACCACCACCAGCACCACCACTACCAACCCATGACTAAGCTTCTCAGGCAGCTCAGATCCACCAGCTGGTCCATGGGAGAAAGGTGGGCAGCCTCCTCTAGTTAAGATTTGCAGCACCAGAAACCTGCTGGAGGATTGCCAGGAATTACAACTGACTGGAAAGCAGTGAGCGAGTGAGTGGCCTCTTTAAAGCGCTCCAGAGCATCCGGACGGATGGTGAAGAGATTGAGATTGTTCACAGCTTTACTCTGCTTGGCTCCACGGTCAACACTCTTGACACCAGTAGCCAGGAAATTTAAAAACAAACAAACAAAAGAACCCCAACCAACAAAAAAAAGTATTGCAATGGGAAAGTCTGCTGTTAGGGACCTCCTCTCCAGGGTACTGAAGAGCAATGGTGTCACTCTGGAGACTAAGGTGCGTCTGATACAGACCATGGTCTTTGCAATCACTTGTTATGCATCAGAGAGCTGGATAATGACTAGGGAGGATAGAAGGCGAATTGATGCCTTTGAGCTGTGGTGCTGGAGAAGTGTATTGAATGTACCATGGACTGCTAGGAAAACAGATTCATCCTGGAAAGGGTTAAACCAGGCTGCTCCTCGGAGGCAAGGATTCTGGGACTTCGTCTGACATACTTTCGATATGTTGTAAGGAGGGACAGGTCCTTGGAGAGGGATGTCATGCTTGGGAGGGTAGAGGGACGGTGCAGGAGGGGAAGACCCTCTATGAGGTGGACTGATTTAGTGACTGGGGTAATTGGCAGATAACAACAACAACAACAGAGTGAAGATATGGGGTGCCATGGTGTTACATGTTGCACTGCTTAGGTAAGGAGATCAGCGCTTTGAATGTTCTTTCTCCTGTGACGCAGCCCAGTGTGCTAGCGTTACTGAACTGACAGCCCAGTGTGCTAGCGTTACTGAACTGACACAGCCCAGTGTGCTAACGTTATTAAACGCAAGGAATTCTTTCCTCAGGCAATTACCAATAAGACAAACGGATTGCACTATCCATAAGCACCTTATTACAGATCTGGGAAGACAGCAGGTTGGCCTCAAAGACTGCCTCCTGACTGGGAGAGGTCACCAGGCTCTTATATTAGGGTGAGACACCAACTTACTTCACATTTTGTTAGTAAAATCAAAGAATTTCTCTATCTGAAAGAAAACCAATCACATCCAGATACTCCCTTTCCCCAGTAAATAGGCAGATGAAGTTTCAATTCACATATGATTGGGGGGGGGAAGGCTTCAAAGAGATAACAGCTAGTCTAGAAGATGCATATCCTCTTCTGATAAACAGACACTGATAAAGAAAAGACAGTAAGAGTTCTAAGATCAAGCAATTAGGGGTGGGGGTAAGGCTGAGAAAAACTGGATGAAATAGTTTACGGCGTTGAAGTCTATGGGGGAGAGAATAGTTTAAAAGTATTATATTTTAGGGCATTATGTTTAT
>NW_006399958.1:2735476-2747761 GCF_000299155.1 Elephantulus edwardii
AGAGAATTCTGAACTTATCACTACCACCCCATCAATGCTGCCTGGTGACTATAGCAACGGGCCCGAGTGTGTCACGCACAGGATAGGGCAGATCCATTGTTCATATGGTTGCTAGGAGTCACAGTGAACTGGAGAGCATCTAACTGCAACAACCACCTCTCAACTGAAGCTAGTTGTGAGGGGTTCATCTTACAAACAATGAACAGAGGCCAAGAAAAGGACAGTGAGTGCCCAAGGGGACCTCCCTCTTTCCACACCTCTCCCTTCATCTCCCTGGGCTCCCAGGAGACCCCCAGGACCCAGACCTTCTTGATTGTTCTGTCCACCCCCCCCAGCCTCCCACCCCAAGCCATGGCTGGAGGCTCTGCCCCGTACCATCGTGACTCCCGGAATCAATGTGACCTTGAGGTGCCGGGCTCCCCAACCTGCCTGGAGGTTTGCGCTCTTCAAGGATGGAGAGATCACCCCACGGAGACTCCGGGATGTGGCCGAGGAGGTGGCGGAGTTCTTTCTGGAGGAGGTGACCCCCGCCCAGGGAGGCAGGTACCACTGTTGCTACAGGAGACAAGGGTGGGGACCAGGGATCTGGTCCTTACCCAGTGATGTCCTGGAGCTGCTGGTGACAGGTGAGTCCAGGAGGTCAGGGTGAGGAAGAGAAGGGACACGGGGGGTGGGGGGTGTGATGGAAGAGAGAAGAGGGCAGAGAGACATAGAATGAGTGAGATATGAGAATACACACATCCACATTTACATAATAAAACTATTCATGGCCATTAGGTGGGAACTAACTTATAGTTGACCCTTCAGCAGGTTTTCAGAGGCTGTAAACCACACAGGAGGAAACTGCCCATCTTTCTCCCTCAGCGCAGGTTGTGGACTTGAACTGCCAACCTTTGGGTTGGCAGCAGTGCATACACACATTCATTGTTTTTCTTATGTGCCATCAAGTTGCTTCCAACTCATAGCGACTCTGTATACAATAGTTCTGAACTCCACCCTATCCTGAGCCATTCTCACTGTCTCTGACACAGCTGCCCCTATTACCCCACTTACTGTGTTCCCAGTATCTTTCTCTCCTGTGCTGTCTTTCCACCCTTCCAAGCATGATGTCCTTCTCCAAAAACTGGTCCCTTCCGGAAGCATGCCCAAAGTCTGTGAGATGGAGCTTCAAAATCTTTACCTCTAAGGAACAGCTTGGTCTCACCCTCTCCAAGACAGACCTGTTTGTTTTCTTGGCAGTCCATGGTATGTTCAAGATTCTTCTCAAGCACCACAACTCAAAGGCATCCATTCTTCCTCTGTCATCCTTTGTCATTGTCCAGCTCTCTGATGCATAGCAAGCAATTGCAAAAACCATGGCTTGGATCAGGCGCTCCTTAAGTCTCTAGACTGATGTCATTACTCTTAGCACCTTTGAAAGGTACTGGACAGCAGATTTCTCTAACACAACTAATCTTTTGATTGCTGCCAAGAGTGTGGATAGTGGAACCTAGCAAGCCGGAATTGTTAACAACCTCAATCTCTTCTCCATCAATCATGAAGCTGCCAATTGGCCCAGTGGTGAGAATCTTTGTCTTTTTGATGTCGAACTTCAATCCATATTGAAGGCTGCAGTCCTTGACCTTCTGCAGCAAATGCTTCAGGTCCTCCTCAGTTTGAGCAAGCAGGGTTGTGTCATCTGCGTAACACAGGTTATGGATGAATCTTCCTCCGATCCCGATGCCACATTCTTGCGCCGCCAACTCAAAGGCACAGGGTTCGAATCCACCAGCAGCTCTGCAGGAAGAAGATGGGGAATCTCCTTCCATATGATTTACAGCCTCTAAAAACCCGCTGGAGGGTCAGCTAAGGGTCAGTGCTAACGCAACACCACACATACATAGACACATATATATTGCTGTTGTTGTTACAGTCCATCTTGTAGATTATGAGGCATAAAAATAAATGTGACGACAGACAAGCACCTTGTTTTATGGTACAACATCCTCACAATGTCCACGGTGTCTGAGCCTGCTGCTGTGGTCACTGTTGGTCCAGTGTAGGGAGGGGCTTCTTGCACTCCCTACTTTTCCAAGTGTAAGTCACTTACTGCCCTTTCCTCTGACCCTCTGGGGGGAGGGGGGTGTCTCTGAGGCTGTAAATTGCACTGGAGGAGACTGTCCTAAGTTTTCGGTGGGTTTGAATCCCCCAAGAGGGACGGCTTTTGGGCCATCAGCGCCACTGCCAACAGACTACGCCACTTTTGCCAAAAGGTCTCTTTACAGTGTTAAGCAAGGATGTCACTTTGAGGAGTAAGGTGGGCCTGAGCAGAGAGAGCTCTGGTGGCCTAGCGGGTAAGGAGTCGTGCTGCCAACCCAGAGGCAGATGGTTCAATGCCACCAGCTGCTTTTCAGGAGGAAGATGTGCAGTCTCTCCCCATGTGATCTACAGTCGCTGAAATCCCACTGGAAGGTCACTTTGGGGTGGTCCCAACTCAGCGACTGTGACAAAGCAGTCAGTGGAGGAAGCCTTGGTGATTGGCTTCAGCAGAGTGCAGCCTTGGAAGCTCCACGGGGTGGCCCTGCCTCATCCTGCAGGGTCACTCCACGTCAGAGAAGACTCAATATCAAATGGGCCAGGTGACCCCTAGTGACAGGTGGAGGCATTTTTTCATCATTATAGCTTGAGAGGATATGTGTGACCGGCCTCTAGTGGGTGGAAACCAGGGGTCTAGTGACCAGAGATCTGCTAAACTTAGTGTGAGGGACATCCCTCCCTCTCTCCCAACAGAAAGTGTTCTGAGGTGTTGTTCAGTCACCTGTGACTCACAGCGACCCTGTGAGGCTGGACAGCACTGTAGTCTTACTCTGGTCTGCGCTGTCCTCACAATCGCTGTCTCTGACAGATGCCAAGTCCACCGCTACAGTCACTGTCAGGCCAACTCCTCGAGGGTCTTCCTCTCTTTCTCATCTTCTACCTCTCCGAGCATGATGCCCTTTCCCGAGGACATCCAGCCCCAAATACTAAAGCGGAGGCTGAGAACAGTGGAGGAACAGAGGAACGCAAGGAGAAAGACCCAAAGACACAGCAGCTGAAAACCAGGCAGGGAGACTCACACTGAGATACAAGTGCACGCGGAAGGGATGTGGTGAGAGAGAGAAGGGATGGGACAGGCACGTGCAAGGAGAGGGTGCAGATAACAAGGACACACACACACACACACACACAGAGGGGGGGATGTAATGAGGGAGAGAGGCTCGTGCAAGGAGAGGGACAGAGAGAGAGAGAGAGAGAAGGGATGCTTGGAGAGACAGTCTGGGGAGGATGAGGAGACAGACAGAGTGGGCAATCCAAGGAAGACACGGAGAAGGAGAGAGAGGGAGACAGGGAGAACCCGGGTGAGACATGAGGAGAGGGAAAGAAAAGCCAAGGAGGTGGAAGACGGAGGAAGACAAGGAGAAGGAGCGCAGGGGTGGAGGAGAAAACGGAAGAGGGAGCAGAGGAGGAGGAGAGAGGAAGGCTGGAAGGTGGGGTGGGGGGGAAGTGGGGTCAGGGTGGAGGAAGGGGAGGAGCGGGGTGGAGGAGGGAGAGGCTGAATGAAGAGGAGGGGAAGGATGGAGGAAGAGGAAGGAGAAGATGGAGGTGGGAAGATGCAGAAGGAGGGAAGGGGAAGGGGAATCGAAAGGGGAGGTTGTGGACAGAGGAGGGGAAAGGGAAGAACAGAGTGGAGGAGGACGGCAGGGAGGAGGGTGTCAAGAGGAGGGTGGAGGGGAGGATGTAGAAGGAAGAGGAGGATGATGTTGAAGGATGAGAAGGCAGGTGGGGACGGATGTAGGTAGAGGAGGAGGAGGAGACGGAGGGGAGAGTGCCTAAGGAGGGAAAAGACAGAAGAGGGAGGACAGAGGAGGATGGAGAGAGATGAGGGTGGGGTGGAAGGGAGCGTGGAGAGGAGGATGTAAGTGGGAGGAGGGAAGAAGGGAGGGGGAGGAGGGTGTAGGAGGAGGAGCATGGGGAGGAGGATGATGGAGAGGAGCATGGGGAGGAGGGTGATGAGGAGCACGGGGAGGACGCTGATGGGGAGGAGGCTGTACGGGAGAACATGGGGAGGAGGGTGATGGGAGGAGGCCATAGGGGGAGGAGCATTGGGAGGACACTGTAGGGAGGAGCATGGGAAGGAGGGTGATGGGGAGGAGCACGGGGAGGAGGGAGACAGGGAGGACGCTGTAGGGGAGGAGCATGCGGAGGAGGGTGATCGGGAGGAGGGTGGGGAAGAGGGTGTTGGGGGAGTAAGATGAGGAGGACTGCGGAGGAGGATGGTGGGCAAGGGGAGAAGACTGAGGAAGAGATGGGAGGATGAGGAGCGTGTGAGGAGTTAGGGTGGCGGAGGACGAGGAGGCGCGGAGGAGGGGTGGAGAGGGGACCTGCGCGGACCGTCCCCCGCAGCTGCCCGCGCCCCGCAGACTCGCTGCCCAAGCCCACGCTGCTGGCGCTGCCGGGCCCGGTGGTGGCGCGCGGCGCGAACGTGAGCCTGCGCTGCGCGGCGCGCGTGGGCGGCATGAGCTTCGCGCTGTACCGCGCGGGCGAGGCGGCGCCCCTGCAGTACCGCGACGGCGCGCAGCCCTGGGCCGACTTCCCGCTGACCGCCGCCCGCGCGCCCGGCACCTACAGCTGCTACTACCACACGCCCTCCGCGCCCTACGTGCTGTCCCTGCGCAGCGAGCCACTGGTGGTGAGCTGGGAAGGTGAGCGCGCACCGCACGCCCGCCGCCCCCGGGAGTCCACGCCCCCACGCCTCCGCCCCCGGAGTCCACGCCCCCACGCCTCCGCCCCCGGGAGTCCACGCCCCCACGCCTCCGCCCCCGGGAGTCCACGCCCCCATGCCTCCGCCCCGCACCTGGGAGTCCAGGACCTCACGCCCTCCGGCCCCCCCAACCTGGGAGTCCAGGACCCCACGCCCTCCGGCCCCTCCCCCCAGTCCAGGACCCCACACTCTCCGCCCCCGGGAGTCCACGACCCCACGCTCTCCGCCCCTGGGAGTCCAGGACCCCACGCCCTCCGGCCCCTCCCCCCAGTGGAGTCCAGGACCCCACGCCCTTCGCCCCTAGGAGTCCAGGACCCCAACCCCTCCGCCCCTAGGAGTCCAGGACCCCAACCCCTCCGCCCCTGGGAGTCCAGGACCCTACACCCTCCGCCCCCCACCCCCCACCCCGGGAGTCCACGCCCCCACGCCTCCGCCCCCGGGAGTCCACGCCCCCATGCCTCCGCCCCGCACCTGGGAGTCCAGGACCTCACGCCCTCCGGCCCCCCCCAACCTGGGAGTCCAGGACCCCACGCCCTCCGGCCCCTCCCCCCAGTCCAGGACCCCACACTCTCCGCCCCCGGGAGTCCACGACCCCACGCTCTCCGCCCCTGGGAATCCAGGACCCCACGCTCTCCGCACCCCCCAATCCATGACCCCACGCCTCCGCCCCCGGCAATCCACGCCCCATGCCTCCGCCCCCGGACCCAGGAATCCAGGACCCCACGTCCTCTGCCCCCGCACCCAAGAGTCCAGGACCCCATGCCCTCTGCCCCAGGACCCGGGAGTCCAGGACCCCACGCCCTCTGCCTCCAGATTCGGAGTCCACGACCCCACGCCCTTCGCCCCCGGATCCCGGAATCTAGGACCCCACCCTCTCGGCCCCCGGACCAAGGAGTCCAGGGCCCTTAGCCTCTCTCCCTTCAGACCCGGCAGTCCAGGACCCCACGCGCTCCGCCTCAGGCCCCAGAGTGCTGACCACAGGCCCTCCTCCCTCAGACTAGGGAATCCCTGCCCCCACTATTCCCCTCCTCTTAGACCTTGGCGCCCCCCACCCCCTCCCCATCGTCCTCTGTCCGTGTCCAACTCCACCTTTGGGGTTTGAGTGATGGCCACCCCGGGTGTACAGGAGAGACTACAGGACTGCGCGCTGACTGGCTGTGCCTCCGCTCCGTCCACAGGCGATCTGTCCTCGGACTATACTCGGGGGAACCTCATCCGCCTGGGGCTGGCCGGCCTCGTCCTCATCTGTCTCTGCGCCTTGGTGGCTTTTGACTGTGGCAGCAGGAACAATGGCCCCGGTGGCCCCCGGCCCTGAGTCCCAGGACAACAAGGATAAAGTCACCAGCATGAGAAGACCAGTGACAGATGGAGGAGAAGCTGTGCTCCTTGGGGTTGACCTGGCAATTTGGGGGATCCCTAGTCTATGAGGCTCATATACCCGCCGCCCCCAAACCCACTTCTGTGGATTGGATTCCAGCACGCTGCCACCACAGAGGACAGAGATACCTGGAAGGGAGCTCTGGTGGCCTTGTGGCAAGAAGCTGCACTGCAGTCCTGAAGGCAGATGGTTCGAGGCCACCAGAAGCTCCCTGGAAGAAGGATGGACTATCTCCTCCTGTGCGATTAACTGCCCTGGAAAACTGCCTGAGGGTCAGCTGTGGATTGGTTCCGACTCTACGACTCTACGGTACACAATCTTTACAGAGCTCGACTCCACACAGCCCCTGACAAGAACAACAGTGTTTACAGACGCAGGCTGCGGCATCTGGGGTGTGCATGTCAGAAGCCACGCACTTAACCACTGCGCCACCCTTCTTCCGTCCTAACTGACCCAGCTTTATATGTCCAGCGTTCCTTCATCTAAGCACTCCCTTTTTCCAGGTCATTTCTCCACCTGAGGTGATAAATAAATCAAAGATTTAAAAAAAAAAACAAACCCTTACACACCAACACTTGACAAAACAAAATACAACAAACAACTCCAGTTAGCCAAACAAACACCCCTGTTGCTCTGAAGTCCACTCTGGTTCCTAGAAACCCTATAGAAAAGGGTTGTTAAATGGCCTCAAGTCACAATGACCTATGAACAACAATGACCTATGTATAACAGATCTGAACTCCTGTCCTGTCCTGCGTCATCTGCATCACCTCTGCTAGGATGTTTGGTGTTGTTGTGACAGACACTGTGTGAGTCTACCTTGCTGAGGGCCTTCCTCTCCTCTGACCCTCCACCTTTATCAGTGTGATACCTTTGTCCAAGCTCTGGCCACCTCCTGACCACAGGTCCAAAGTGTGTAAGACCAGCTTCAACATTCTTGCCTCTGCAGAGGTGCCTGCCTGCACTTCCTTTATGTAAAGAGTTTCCCAGGATGCAGTCTTTTTTATTTAAAAAAAATTATATTGATTTGCTTACAAAGTTTATATATATAGTTTCATCCTATTCTTCATTTACATGCGTTTCATTAAATCATTCCCATTCATTATGTTATTGTTGTTATGTGCCATCGAGTCACTTGCGACTCATAGCGACCCCTATGTACAACAGCCCTAAACTCTGCTCTGTCCTGTGCTAATAGCACTGTCTCCGACACTCCCATCCCAATTATCCCAGTCACTGAATCAATCCACCTCATAGAGGGCCTTCCCCTCCTGCGCTGTCCCTCCACCCTCCCAAGCATGATGTCCTTCTCCAAGCACTGGTCTCTCCTTACAACATGTCCAAAGTATGTTAGACGGAACCTCAGAATCCTTGCCTCCAACGGTTTAACCCTTTCCAGGACAAATCTGTTTGTTTTCCTAGCCGTCCATGGTATTCTCAATACTCTTCTCCAGCACCACAGCTCAAAGGCATCAATTCTCCTTCTATCCTCTCTGTTATGCCCTTTCGTCACAGTTTGTTTTTTCCCCTTCTTGTTGTGTACCATCGAGTGGGATCCAACTGGCACAGGAGGAGATTGTCCCTTCTCCAGCAGAGCATCTGGTGGATTCGGACCATCTGAACCCATTAGCTGCATGCAAACATCATAGAGTTAAGTGGAGATAAGATTGAAGTTGTCAAGTTGTCATTTAGCGTGGATCCACACTCACAACCCATGGTGACAGCAGCCAGGAAAGCAAAAGACATGTTGTCTTGGGAAAATCGGCTGTCAGGGTCCCCTCCAAAGTGCTAGTGAGCAAGGATGAGAGTTTAAAGACTATGTTGCACCTGATCACAGCCATGGTCTTTCCAGTCACTTGCTGTGCAGCTGTGCATGTCAAAGTCAGATAATGAATAAAGATCTGTAGTCTATGAGGCTCATATAACCTGCCCCCCAAACAAACTAACTTCTGTGACAATGAATAAACGTGGCAGAAAAAGTGTCAATGCCTTCGAATTGGGCTGTTCGAGAAAAGTGCCCAATATTCCATCGACTGCCAAGAGAACACACAGATATGTCTTGGAGAAAAGTGCTCTTTAGAGGCAAAGATGGTGAAACTTCGTCTCACTGACTTTTGGGCATGTTGTCAAGAGGGGACTATTTCTTGGAAAAAGACATCCTGCCGGGGGATGTAGAAGGTCATAGAAAGAGAAGGCTCTTAACAAACAAATGGATAGAGAAGCTCTGGTATATTCATTCACACAATGGAATACTACGCTGCATTGAAAAATAAGGAACTCATGAAATATTATTCAAAAAGGGTGACCCTGGAGGACATTATGCTGAGTGGAATATCTCAGTCACAAAAGGACAAATATTGTATAGTGCCACTGTTGTAAAACGGGACTGACATCGGGGTTGGGGGGAAACTGAGAAAGATGGGATCAATTATGTATACTGCATTGAAACAGATGAGGGAGAGAACTGTTTAAAAGGGATATGTGATTAGGTATTTTTGTCATGACGGGAGTCCTGAATGAAGGCTGCATAGTGGAATGGACCTGGGGGAAGGGAACTTTTCTTTTACTTTTCGAAGAGAAGAGTGTACGACCTGCGGGTTCCACGTGTTCTAAAAGAGGAGTGCGGATGGGGGGGGGGCGACAAGAGGTGAGAAAAATTGGGGGCAAGACAAACGCATCTGATCAAGCCCCAGTTTATGCAGTAATTTCACAGATATTTATAGGGGAACTACAGAAGCCCAGCTCCCAAATACCCTTTACAGCAGGTAGGAGGGGCACGCCCTAAGGCAGTGAATCACACTGATCTAGGCAAGCAGTTTCCCAGGGATCGGTGGGGCTGCCTTATGCTGAGCTTGGCCACTGCGTGTCCGCGGTGGGTATGTGAAATGAAGTCCACGGGCAAAATAGTGTTGTTCATGCCAGAGCCAAGAGAGGTCAGGATGGCTTTCTCCTACAGACCTGGAGAAAAGTGCAACAATGAATGAATGGAAATCCTAAGTCTCTGTCAATTTTCATTAAAATTAATAATAATAAAAAAGACAGAATAAAAAGCAACACTGGCCATTTGCTTCTGAAATTACAGGCCCTCACAAACCCCTCCCTTATGAACCCTTAAACGTCAGATCTCTTCGTTATCGGCTCTGATCCAGCTCTAAGTCTTCACATTTCTTGAGGCATCTCCCAGAATTCACAGGCATCATGTCTCACCATGGACGCCAGAAAGCCTTGCTGTTAAGACAGACTTAATTGCTGTTAAGACAGAGACCGTTCTGGGCTGCTATATAGGTCCTTTCATTCCTCCAGAAGGAGATTATAGCTATCAGGATTTGATGCGTTCTGTTCAGATCCATCTCCTTGGGCTGTAATTTGAAGGCCAGAGCTCTGTGTCAGATGAAGATCCTCGTTAAGGAAGTGGGAAGTGACTTGAGAGGGTTTTGCAATTCACAGTAGTCATTTCCGGATTGTGATCTCAGAAAACTGTTGGGTATGTAAATGCAGAGAATGAAAAAGAGCAAAAGCTGTCACTTTATATTTTGGAGCCGCGAGGACGTTTTGGGCAATACAGAGAGTGAAGTCGGAACAGTATCACTGGAAGAGGCCGGAGACGCCGCCATGACCTCCCAATTTCTATTCCTGCTTTTCTCTGGTGAGTTGTGGCGAATAATAAGGTCATTATTGGGAGTGGTGGAGATGCAATCCGTATCGAACGAAGGCTGCAGCGTGCAACCTTCTTCAGGAAGCTCTTCCAGCAAGCAAGGTTATGTCAAATGCAGAACAGAGTGCAGGTTGTTGATAATTCTTCTTCAGGCCCTCACGCCACATTCTTCTTATTCATAGAATCCAACTTCTCTCATCATTTACTCAGTATGCAGATTAAATAGGTACGGAGAAAGAATCAATGATGCACACCTTTTTAAATTTTAAACCACATAATTTGGAGGAACATTCTTGTAAGTTGTACAGCACTCCTCTGTCAATTTGCTGCACTGAGGTAATCTGGGATTGCTGTGATGCCAAACCTTGTGCCATTGCAGGGAAAGGATCAAATGCCCTAACAGCTGCCCATAGTGGACAGTGTTTGGCGGAACTCCCAGTTGAAGACAGGTTTGGAAGCCGAAGCGGCATCCACTTCGTAAACCGCATGCCTCTGGACACTCTATGAACTTGGAGAAACAAAGATAGTTATAGAAAGGTTCAAGATAATTTTCCTGCAAGCTGCATGGAACAGTTCTTGATGGAGAGAATTGGGATCGAGATGTCTTGTATTCCGGGTCAACCTGTTACTGTCGCGGCGCAGAGTTGAAATTTATAAGCTGCGCCCAGGTGAGAACTTAATCCTGGGCTTCTGCTTTGGAGGTGGAATTGACCAGGATCCCTCCCAGATTTCCTTCTCTGAAGAGAAGACAGACAAGGGCATTTGCATCACGTGGGCTTCTGAAGGATGTCCTGCTAAAATTGCCGGGCTGCAAATTGGAGACAAGCTCATGCGGGTGAATGGATGGGCCATGACCATGGTTACCCATGACCAGGCCCAGAAGCGGCTCACCGAGTTCTCAGAGGAAATGGCCTGCCTGCTGGTGACGTGACGGTCACTGCGGAAAACTGTGCAGCAGTTCGTGCTGTCCTAGCAGCTGGCCACGGTCCCCGACTTGTGCCTACCCACTTCTGTACAATGACACTACCACTCCGTCTGCTCCTTGGTCTGGCTTCTGGTAAGTGTTGGGCCTAAGCTTAGAAGGGCAAGAGCTGGTCTCAAAGGCATTTCCTTGAGGTTGAACTCCTTCCCCTCTCTCACTCTAACCCGAGAGTCTGAGACCAGTTCCCTCCCACGGTCACAAAGGACTAGAAACAGGGCCTGGAGCTGAGCTGTAGCCAGTCTACAACGGCCCCAGGCTCACCACTGTGCCCTGCTGCTTGGCCAGAAGGGCAGTAAGTGCCCAGTCAGGCAAGGGGACACCAATTTCTGAGAGTTGCCAAAAGGCTGGAAAATGGCAGATGGGATTAAGCCTCTCCCCACGCTTTGCCCTGGTTTCAGGCTCGGTCCTGCCTTTGTGTGTAAACTGCAGGTCTGTGTCTTGTGCATGTTCCTGCATTTCCAGCAGAGAACTTCTCTCCCATCCGTGAATCACAGGCTCACGGTTCACCTCATTCCCTGAGGGCACCAGCCTCCCCAGGGTTCACCTGCTTTTAGGATATAGAGGAAGTTCAAGGCTGACATAAGTTCAAGGCTGACAGTTCAGGGCAGCTCTCAGTATTGCCAGTGTCTTCTCTGCCTGCAGGTTTAAACTTGCTTATTTTTTTTTAATCATGACTTTGATACAAAGCATTTTTTTTATCTTACTATTGGGAGATCCCCCCCTAGTCAACACTCTTGGTAACAGCAGCCAGGAAATCAAGAGACAAATTGTATTGGAAAAGTCAGCTGTGAGGGACCTCTCAAGAGTACTGAAAAGCAATGACATCAGGCTGGAGACTAAGGTGCATCTGATCTGGGCTATAGTCTTTGCAATTACGTGCTATGCAACGGAGAATTGGACAGTCAATAGGGATGATAGAAAGAGAATTGATGCCTTTGAGCTGTGGTGCTGGAGAAGAGTGTTGAATATCCCACGGACTGCTAGGAGAACAAGCAGGTTTGTCCTGGAGACAGTGAAGCCGGAATGCTCCTTGGAGTCAAGGTTTCTGAAGCTTCATCTGATATACTTTGGACATGTTGCAAGGAGGGACCAGTCCTTGGAGAGGGACATCATGTTTGGGGGAGTGGAGGGACGGTGTGGGAGAGGAAATCCCTCGATGAGATGGATCAATTCTGAGACTGGAGTGGTGGGAGTGAGTGTGTCTGAGACGGTGAGGTTGGCACAGGATAGAGCAGAGTTTAGGGCTCTTGTACATAGGGTCACTATGAGTTGTAATCGACTCGATGGCACATAACAACAATTGAGAGATACCCACTCTACTTTTGAATTTCACACATTAGTACATATCGAGGGTGAGAAATCACTCCTAGCAAGCTAATAGGCCTTATGTTGTAACTGTAGAAATGGGGCTGTGTGATGCTACCACGCCTGAAAATAAAAAGCCCTGGGGATAGAAAGAAAAGAAAGAGAGAGAGAGAGAGAGAGAGAGA
>NW_006399958.1:2747961-2753074 GCF_000299155.1 Elephantulus edwardii
GACAACTGTGTCCCTCTGCTCTGTTTGCGCAATAGCCTCTTGGTGCAGATATAGTTTTAGCCTGTGCGTATTAAGTGTTCTGGAATCCCCATTCTTCTCAAGGTTAGCTATAATTTGTTATGACCCACATAGTTAAATGCCTTTGCATAATCGTTAAAACACAAACAGACATTCTTTCAGGATTCTTTGCTGTCATCCTGGATCCATCTGACATTAGCAATGGTATCACTTCTGCCACCGCCTTTTCTAAATCCAGCTTGAATGTCTGCCAGTTCTCTATGTACTATTCCAGCCATTTTTAAAAGACCTTCAGCTGTATTTTGCTTGCGTATCATATTAATGATACTGTTCAATAATTTCCACACTGTGTGGTATCACCTTTCTTGGAAATGGAAACAAAGATGGATCTTTTTCAGTCAGTCAACCAAGCTGCTGTCCTCCAAATTTCCAAGCTTCCTTTTTTTTTTTTTAGATTTTATTATAAGTTATCAAAGAACTTGGATTTCCAGTCATTCATTGTCAGTACATTTTCCTCCCTGCCCCTCCCTCCCACTCAGTTCGCTTTTTTCTTTGGAAACAAAGTTCTTTCATTGTTATACATTCCCCATCAACCCCGTCCCCATCCCCTCCTGTCCACTTTACTATGCAGCTCTTATTCTGGACTCTTGCCATGCCAATAATACCTAATCATATATTCCTTTTATACAGTTCTCCCCCTTGTCTGTTTCAATGCCTTGGACACGATTTATCCCCGCTTTTCTTAGCTTCCCCCCAACTCCCCTGTCAGTCCTGTCTATAACAGTGGCATTATGCAGTATTTGTCCATTTGTGACTGAGATATTTCAATCAGCATATAAACTTCATTAGAGAAAGCTTGGAGGAATCCTAGAAGCACTAATTCACAACATGAACAGTCTTCCAGGCTTCCGTCTGTTGTTGTTGTTGTTTTTGTCATATGCGCCGCTTCGGAGTTGGACCTCACTGAACGCTGCCTCTCCAGCTGGTTTTCAGAGCTTGGAAACACCACAGGATACGACTGCCCATGTTTCTCCTGAGGGGCGAGCAGCTTGTGGATTTGAATCACGTGCCTCTGGCAACCTCATTCCTGGCCCCTGGGTTACCAGAACTCCCTCCAGGTTCCTTTGGTAAAGAGGAGGATGAACAAAGAAACGAAATGTCAATTTCCTCACTACATAATATGTGCTTACACTGTTTTCGGTGCCTCGCACCTGCTTTTATTTATTTGTTTTTCCAAAACCTAGTCACTTTGCAGCTTTCTGACATTTTACCAGGTGCACATGACACCTGTATTTTCTCTCCGACAGATATTTTTCTTCACATTGGCTCAGTTCTGTAAAAAAAAAAAGTTTGTATACTATATCCCATTTTAAAAATTCTAACAAATCAGAACGGAGATTATGAGCGTATTCACACACTGAAGGATGTAACTGATGCCACTGGACACTTTGTATGGAAATTGCTGAAAGGGAATCTACACTGCTGTGTAAATGTTCCCTGAAAGCACCATCAAGTATTTCTTGTTATTAATTATTTTAATGAAAGTTTATAGAGACTTAGGATTTCCAGTCATTCATTGTTGCACTTTTCTCCCTGTCCACCCCCTCGTCCCCAATTCACTCTTCTCCTGGAAAAGAAAAAGAAAAACTCTTTGATTGTTATGCAATCCCTCCCCTCAACTCCACTCCACTGTGTAGCCTTCATTCTGGACTCCTGTCATGGCAAGAATCCCCAATCATATATCCCTTTTAAACAGTTCTCTCCCTCATCTTTTTCAATGCAGTATACATCATTCCTCCCCTCCTTTTCAGTCTTCCCTCAACCCTAATGTCAGTCTTGTTTTACAACAGTGGTTTTATGTAATATTTGTCCTTTTGTGACTGAGATACTTCACTCAGCATAACGTCCTCCACAGTCACTCATTTTGAATAATATTTCATGAGTTCCTTGTTTTTCAATGCAACGTCGTATTCCATTGTGTGACTATACCACAGCTTCTCTATCCATTCGTTTGTTGATGGGCACTTGGGTTGTTTCTAACTCTTTGCTATTGCAAACAAAGCCGCAATAAACATGGGTGTGCAACAATAAATTATTTTTAAAAAGAAAAAGAAGGAATCCTTTCTGCTTATAGAAAATATCTGGAATAGGCGAGTACATAGAGGTAAAAATTTGTTAGTGATTACTCAGCGGACCTGAATAACAGATCCCCCTTCTCTGACCTTCATGGTTGTGGTTAGAAGTCATCTTGCAAAAAAAAAGTCATCTTGTGGGACTAGCTAAGTAGATGTTTGTGGTTCACAAAGGGGATTGCATATACCGCTAAAAATGTGAATAAGTTGCATGGCACCTCTTTTAAAAAAATGGATTTATTAAAAAAGTTTTTATACATTGTTTTTCACTTGGGGTCTTTCCTTCACCCTCCCCTCCCATCAAATCGTGCAAGCTTGTCATTAAGCACCGTCCACACCCCACCCATCCTCACCCCTCTGCTCCCTGCCCCCTTTGGATCCTCATACTCATTCTACAATAATGGTTTTATACAATATCTGTCCTTACGGGACGGAGCTAGTTCTGTCAGCTTCGTGCAGATCTGTCCTGGAGAGGGTGAAACCAAGTTGCTCCTTGGAGGTAAGGATTTTGAAGTTCTGTCTTATATACTTTGGGCATGTTGCTAGGAGGGACCAGTCCCTTGGAGAAGGACATCATGCTTGGGAGGGTAGAGGGACGGCGCAGGAGAGGAAGACTCCAGATGAGATGGATTGACACAGTTGCCAGGGTAACGGGGGTTGTGTATTGGAGAGATTGAGACTGGCTCAGGATAGGGTAGGGTTCAGTGCTATTGTGCATAGGGTGGCTATGAAGTCCCAGGTGACTTAAGGGCACATAACAACAACAACATTGTTTCCATTATTGCCACCACCATCATCATCATCTAGAGAAGGCCACAATAACCTTCCCATCTCTTGCCTCCAGAGTCTACAGACCAACAATTCTCTGCAGACTCATGTCCTGTGATACTGCAAGTGAAATTCTAATGTGAGATTAGATGAGCTGTTCTTTGGACTGGAGGGTCTGGTAACGTGACAGTGTGTCCACCGCGGCGCACGGAAGACACTCCCAGAGGCCCCTGCTGGTTCCTTTTCTGGTTGCCCACAACCCTTGTAGAACAGTGATTCTCAACCTCACACTCTCCCCACCCTGGGACATTTGTCAAGGTCTGGAGTCGCTGGTGGAGTTGACAGCTAAATCTCTCACTGCTAACGGAAAGGTGGGCAATTCATGTCTCTCTGGATGAGGCTGAAGGAAAGCCCTAGGGAATAACTTCCAGAAAACAAGTCACCAGAATCCATATGGAACTCAATTCTAATCCCCAAACGGGGCTGCTGTGAATTGGAATTTACTTAATAGCAATGTTTTTCTTTAGTTGTTCATTTTCAGACATTTTTAGTTGTGATGGCTAGGGTGACACTTAGAGATAGAGGCCAAAGATAGTGATATTAAAAAAAAATCTTACACTGGTGGGGAGGGGTGGGCAGGGAGAGGGATGTGGCAGTGAATGAATGGAGATCCAAAATCTCTGTAAATGTTCATTAAAATTAATAAAATGTAATTAAAAAAAAAGAAACATATCCCTTACTGTTTAGGAGACTAGAAATCTAGGTTCAGGATACTAGTTCCAGAAAGTCCCTGTTTTCCCCAGCATCTGTTGACCTATCATCGCCTGTGCCCTCCACATTTTCTGGTCTTTCTTCATGTCAAGGAATTTTGTTGTTCAAGGAAGTTTGACTTGGGTCCAAAAAGAGGGCCTCCACTTCTGGGGAATATTCTTCAGAGATTCTCAGCAACTCCTGCTTCCATCCGCACCCTTCATAGCCCCCTTTTTTAAAATCTTCACTGAGATTAAAAAAACAACAACACAACAACACTCCACCAGTAGTGTGGAGGATTGGAGGAAGACGCATCAACAACATACATTTTTATGCAGATTATTGGGACCGCAGAGCACTCTCTTTCCTCTCACAGTATAGCTACTGAGAGAATCCAATAACAGGAAACAATAGTCATGCTTTTTCTCTCCGTCAAATTACCCTACTCCCATTTTCCCAGGAACAGCTATCTGAGACCCCAGCCCACTTCCCTCTCTTGAAGGAAGCATCTGGACGTTTCCCCTTCCCCAATTCCCATGTAAGAAAGGACACAATCCTCCTCTAACTCTTAGTGGGGTCTTGAGAGCCAGCCTGGAAGTTTCTCCTCAATAAATGATCTTTCTTGGCCAGCACTGGGTGCTGTCCTTTCTCGGGGACCCTACAAAGATGCTACAAACTTGCTTACAGAAATTGAAGAAGACTTGTAGCTCTTCCTGAAGATCAAGGACTGTAGCCTCAGTATGGCTTACATCTTAACAGCAAGAAAACAAAAATCCTCACCACGGTGTCAACAGGCAACATCATGATGTTGTTATTGTTAGATGCCGTTGAGTTGAGTACGGGTCACAGTGACACTATGACCAACCGATGTGAACCTTAGCCCTAACCTAACCCTATCTGATCTTCTTGAGCCACTGTAGAAGGTCTTCCTCTTTTTTTGCTGGCCCGCACTTTTCCAAACATGATGTCCTTTTCCAAGGACTGGGTAATCCTAACAACATGAGATCATGAAGATGGGAAAAGGGATAAGAATAGGGAATTGGGAAAGGTTTGATCCGCTGTTCATAGGATCACTGGCCTCACCCTCATGTCCACTTAGGGTTGTGACAGCATTAGGGAATGTTGCATTCCATTTGTCATCCTTCTACAACTATTTATTTTATCCCTAACAATAACCCTCTCAGAAAGAGACTCCGGGGTGGTTCCTCAAGGATTGGAGAAGACAGGTGATGTGAGATGCAGATAGACCACTCATGGGAGACTCTTTTACAGGTCTGTGTCTTAGCCAAAGGGACAAGCCAGAAAATGGTGAGTGTTTCTTTCATTAAACCCTCCTTGTCCCTTAACCCTAAATCATCCACTTTTCTTCTTCTTCTTTCTTCTTCTTCTTCTTCTTCTTCTTCTTCTTCTTCTTCTTCTTCTTCTTCTTCTTCTTCTTCTTCTTC
>NW_006399958.1:2753199-2772276 GCF_000299155.1 Elephantulus edwardii
GAAAGTAAGGTGAGTGGTCAGTTACAGCTCTGGGCTCTGCTTCCTTTTCAGGAACACTCCCCAAGCCCAGCCTCAGTGCGTGGCCCAGCTCAGTGGTCCCTCCCAAGAGCAGAGTGACCCTCAGATGCTGGTCTCCAACCAAGAACGTCAAATTTGCTTTCAAAAAGGGAGGAACTTACGTGAGGCGATTGCAGCTCACTGGTCCTACAGATGGCCAAAGTGAATACTCCCTCACTGATGTAGGACAAGGTAACGCTGGGGAGTACACTTGTGAATACTCAAGGAAACGACTCAAGGACGCAAGGACTCCTCAAGCAGCTTCACCACCCAATGATGCCGTCACTTCACCATCCAGTGAGGCCCTTCTTCTTCTGGTGACTGGTGAGGATAAGGTGCTTTGGGATGACATGGGTTTCCTTGAGAAAAAGCAAGAGAGAAGGATCAGAAGAAGAGCGGAAGAGAAAAGGTTGCCTCTCCAGAGGGGAGGAGTGTGAATGCCAGTGAAGAGAGACAGGGCCAGAATTTGAATGTTGGTTTTACTCAGGGATTTGGGAGGCTATATCCAGTCCTGGAATCAGTGGAAGGAGGAGTTAGGGAACTAGCTGTAATTTACTCCCACTCCATGAGAATCAGGGTGAGAGGCACCTCAAGACTCTCCCTTTATTTCTGAGCCTTCCTTCTTTTACAGGATGTTTTCCCCAACCTTCCCTCCAAGTCCACCCAAGGCCTAAGGTGACAGCTGGAGAAAATGTGACTCTTCAGTGCCGGAGGCCAGACACTGTGACTCAATCTTTAAGGTTCGCTCTATTGAAGGAAGGCAACCCAGCGCCCTTACAGCACCAGAATCCAGCAGAGTCCACAGCTGAGTTCTCCCTGCTGATGGTGACAGTCAATGACACTGGGATCTACACCTGTGTCTACCACCAGCACGAGGCCCCTTTCTGGGCCTCAACCCTCAGCAACACCCTCGAGATTCTGGTGACAGGTAAGGCTTTCTTGATTTTTTTTTTCCTAAAAAAAATTTATATTGGTTTGTTTACAAAGCTCATCTACATTGTGTCTCACACCATTCTTCATTCATACAATCGTTTTTATGCATTATATTTTATAAAATCAATCACCGCTGGACCTTACCCATCATTACCCAGTATTTTCACATCCCCATCAGATCTTTTCCATTTCCTTTACCCCCTTCCTGCACCCACAAACTGTGCAACCCTGTGGTTTTACCTCCTCCTTGATTTTGAGAGGTTTTTTTGGTCTTTAATCAGAGTCCTTGTTATGCACCATTGTTGCAGACCTAGGGTGAAGTAATTTTATAATTATTAATAATGAGACAGCCAGACAGGAATGAGATAGAAAAGAGAGCATGAAACAGGGGGCCAGCAGTTCTCGACTGAAGACCTCAAGCCAAGCTTCTCTGTGTATTTATTGATAATCAGGGAAAGCAAATTATAAAAAGAATTCCTTGTAAATGAAGCCGAATTTTTCTCTATTGTCACCCTAATGCTCTAGCCCAGGAAGTATTTCACAGGTAGTAACACTCTGTAGGAGGCCCCTAGCTGTCTCCTGTCTGCAGGGAACAAACAGCTCATTTTCTGGGAGAAATCCTAACTTATAAACTTGTAGTTCCTTCAATTCCTTAAACAAGGGTTTTCATATAATATTTGGTATAAAGTGTGGCTTCCCAAACACCACCCAGTTAGCTACGACTCCTAGCAAACTTATGTATAGCAGAGTGAAACATTGCCCATCCTTGTAACTATCTTGATATCGCTGTGTTTGGGCCCACGGAGGCAGCCACAATGCCAATATGTCACAATGGAGATCTTCCTCTTTTTTTTGCCTACCTACATGCAGTAGACTGTCTGAAGAATGACGTTCTCTGAGGACTGATTCTTCCCAATAGCACTTCAAAAGTAACAGGAAGTTTCATCATCATCCTTGCTTCTAAGAAGCATTCCAGCAACACTTCTTCTAAGCTTATTTGCTTGTTCTTCAGGAAGTCTCTGATCGTCAGTATTTTTTCTCCCAATACCTTGGCAGCATCAGTGTGGATGGTGAAGAGATTGAGACAGTTAACAGTTTTACTTGGTTTCACAGGCAACACTCTTGGTAACAGCAGCCAGGAAATCAGGAGACAAATTGCATTGGGAAAGTCAGCTGTGAGGGACCTCTCAAGAGTACTGAAGTGCAACAATGTCAGGCTGCAGACTAAGGTGCGCCTGATCCAGGCTATGGTCTTTGCAATTGCGTGCTATGCATCAGAGAGTTGGAAAGTGAATAAAGATGATAGAAAGAGAATTGTTGCC
Organism: Elephantulus edwardii; assembly: GCF_000299155.1. NCBI lineage: Eukaryota > Metazoa > Chordata > Mammalia > Macroscelidea > Macroscelididae > Elephantulus > Elephantulus edwardii. The sequence continues at coordinate 2,755,512 of NW_006399958.1, forward strand.
TTTGAGCTGTGGTGCTGGAGAAGAGTGTTGAATATACCATGGACTGCTAAGAAGACAAACAGGTTTGTCCTGGAGACAGTGAAGCTGGAATGCTCCTTGGAGTCAAGGATTCTGAAGCTTCGTCTGACATACTTTGGGCATGTTGCAAGGAGGGACTGGTCCTTGGAGAGGGACAGAGAGTGGAAGGGTGGCTCAGGAGAGGGATTCTGTGACTGGAGTGGTGGGAATGAATGTGTTTGAGACAGCGAGTTTGGCAGAGGATAGAACAGTGTTTAGGGCTCTTCTACATACGATCACTAGAGTCACAGGTGATTTGATGGCACATAACAACAACAGCCTTCAGATATGTCAATTCTTCTACAATCTGTCTTATTCATGGTTCAGTTTTCACACACATGCTAGGCAATTGACAGCATGGGAACTTAGATCAGGCTCACCGTAGCCCTCCAAGTGACATCTTCACTTTTTGACACGGGCTAGGTGTTGTTGAGTTGACAACCACGGATGGCAACTCTATGAACAGCAGATGGAGACCTTGTCTCTGTCTGGTGCCATCCTGAAAGTCAAGTGAAAACTAAAAACCAAATAAAGTCAATTCCCAAAACTATATGTTGCACCCAGTAATGAGACACTCACTCTCTTACAGATCAGAAGCCTTTATTTCTTTTTTTTTAAGTGTGTGTGTGTGTGTGTGTGTGTGTACCTTCAAATCAGATCTGACAGGTACAGGAGGAGATTGTCCCTCTTTCTTCAGCAGAGCACCTGGTAGATTCGAACCATGCACCTCTGGGATTGCAGTGCAGCTTGTTGCCACTATAGCTCGCCATAAATCCTTTGTTTCTTGGCCAAGGGTTGTTGTCTTCTGTACAAACACAAGAAAGAGCAACCACCCCTTACCAATTAGCTAGAGGTCTGATACGATTTCAAAGCAAATGCTATCAGCAGTGGCAGCTTTCTGCGCTTACCGGCCACACCTGCTATCAGCACGCTCGATCAGTTGTAGTAGCTCTTCGTGCTAACCTGTCACATCTGTTTATAAGCACACGCAAGCGGTTTGACAGAGGCCAAAACCAGCACAGTTAGAAGAAAACAAAATAAAAAATTTTTAGATGGCAGCTTGTTGTTTTTGTTAAGTGCCGTGAGTCGTAGGCTACTCATAGTGACCCTGTGACCGAAAGTTCTCAACATTTGTGTGATTTTCGTCATTTCTCCAAGTTCATGGGGTTTCCAGAGGCAAGCTTTTACGGAAGTGGATGCCACTCCTGCTGCCAAGTTTGTTTTAATCGAGGAGCTCCACCAAACACTGTCCACCATGGGTAACCATTATTGCATTTGACACATCAGTGTCACAGTGTTCTGCTTCACAGTGACCACGAGTTACCACTGTACAGCAAGTGGACAGACCAGTGCTCTACCACTTAGAAAAATGTTTGACCAAAAACCATTAAAACCAGACCTGAGGGCCACAGATTAAAATCACCCGCCTTTGGCTTGGTAGCATAACTTGCTATTCACAAGAAAACAAACAGATTCATCCTGGAGAGGGTTAAACCAAGCTACTCCTTGGAGGCAAGGATTCTGGGGCTTCATCTGACATACTTTGGGCATGTTGCAAGGAGGGACAGGTCCTTGGAGGGGGACATTATGCTTGGGAGGGTGGAGGGACGGCATAAGAGGGGAAGACCCTCTTTGATATGGATTGATTCAGTGACTGGGGTAATCGGGATGGGTGTGTCAGAGACAGTGTGATTGGCACAGAATAGAGCAGGGTTTAGGGCTGTTGTACATAGGGTCGCTATGAGTCGCAAATGACTTGATGGCACATAACAACAACAACAACAGGCCAACAGAGCCCTGTCTATGTTGTTGTTATTGTGAAGTGCCGTTCGAGTCGTAGATGACTCATAGCGAGCCTTTGAATGAAAGACCTGAACACTTAGATAATTTTCATTGTTTCTCCAAGTTCATACAGTTTCTGGAGGCAAGCTATTTCGGAAGGGGATGACACTCCTGCTTCCAAATTTGTTTTAATCGGGGAGCTCCATCAAATACTGTCCCCTTGGATAACCATGAGGGCATTTGACACATCAGTGTGACAGTGTATGTAGTTTTCTTTAGAAGTAGTTGGAGTTGACCCCATAGCATTTAACAATAACAGTAGCAACAGCCTCTTCAACTATGAGGAACTACATCTGTTTTTTTAATCCACGCCCCTTGTGATATTTCTGTTGACAGCAACACTAGGGTAAGAGACCAACTTTAGACTCATTGTCCAGTTTCCAGATAGCTATCAGAGTTCTCCACCGGGAGCTTTAAAGGGGTAACTTATCTTCTCTTATCTCTAAAGCTTCTAATGACTTAAAATAACTCTCCTTACCAGAAGTCACCCAGCCCACTACGATTGAGTTGACCCTGGCTAACAACAATTGCACAGGACAGGTAGAATTTCCCAGTGGACGTTCCTAGGCTGTACTCATCCAGAAGTGGACTTCTACACCTTTCTTCCATGGAACAGCTGGTGGGTTCAAACTGCGGACCTTTTGGATAGCAACAGAGAGACTTAGCCACTCTACCAGCCGAGCTCCCCAGCTATTCAGAACAGAATGACACTGGTTACTGACGGTGGCATTACAGGGCTGCCTTTAAGGGCACGCATTTTAATCCTTTATTCTCAAGTGCAAGTCAGCTCAAGTTTCTAAACAACAGACTCTAGGGATCTGGAAATTTCATAACGTTTCTCACACACTCAGGACACACAGGTTTTTGGGCGAGTAGCAAACAGCTGACGGGGAGGGCCGAGTTGAGAGGGAGATATTGCTAGAAATAGAGTCTCACTTCCTGATCGTAGCTGTGAGATGGAAACTGAGAGGGGAAGGGGCAGAGAAGGGAGGCACCGATGTGTTTTCAAACACTTGCAGACAATCGGGGAAGTAAGTGGTGAGAATTCAGTTGTGACCTTGTTACCAGTTCTGCTTCCTCTTTGAAGCACACAGCTGAAGTCGGGGCTGGTGTTCAGAGCATCTGAACCAGCTGGCGCTGACTGGGTGGCAGTGAGTGGATCCCCACTGTCTAAACTGGGGTGATGGGGGTTGGTGTGTTGGACTTAGTGAGACTGGCTCAGGACAGGGAAGGCTTCAGAGCTGCTATACATAGATAAGGTCGCTGTACATCACAGGCAACTCAATGGCACGTAACGATAACAGGTTTGGAAGCAGGAGTGGCATCCACTTCCTAAATAACACGCCTCCGGAAACTCTATGAACTTTGATAAATGCCGATAATTGCAGAGGGGCTTTCAGGCCTTTTTGTTCACGGGGTTGCTATGAGTTGTGCTCTAGTCAAAGGCAATCAACAAGAACAATGAAGAAACTGAGCCAATAATAAAAATAACTTCGTGTTGCTTATTGTCTGGGATGCTGAGAATTATGACATCAGTACTTCAAATACCAACAAGATCGCCCACTGTGGACAGGTTTCAGCAAAGCTTCCAGATTAAAACAGATTAAGAAGAAGGATTTGTTCATCTACTTTTAAGAGAGAGAAAGAGAGAGGGAAAAAATACTGGCCAGTGGTGGAACTGATACATAGCTGACCTTCCAGCAAGTTTTCAGAGGCAGTCAATCACATAAGAGGAGATTGCCCTCAAAACAACTATGAGATCTCATCTCACCCCAGTAAGAATAGTAAAATTCAACAAAGCAGCAAACAACAAATGCTGGCGAGGTTGTGGAGAAACTGAAACCCTTATTCACTGATAGTGGGAGTGTAAAATGGTGCAACCACTATGGAAGACAGTATGGCACTTTCTCAAAAAGTTGCAAATAGAAATACCTTTGGACCCAGCAATTCCACTACTTGGAATATACTCCAAAGAAACCGTAACCACCACCCAGGCAGATATATGCACACCCATGTTTATCAGGGCTTTGTTCACAATAGTAAAGAGTTGGAAACAACCCAAGTGCCCATCAACAAAGAACTGGATAGAGAAGCTGTGGTATATTCACACAATGGAATACTATGCTGCATTGAAAAACAAGGAACTCATGAAATATTAAAATGGGTGATACTAGAGGACATTATGTTGAGTGAAATATCTCAATAACAAAAGGACAAATACTGCATGGTGCCACTGTTGCAAAACAGGACTGACATCGGGGTTGGGGGGAAACTGAGAAAGAGGGGATAAATTATGTATACTGCATTGAAATAGATGAGGGAGAGAACTGTTTAAAAGGGATATATGATTAGGTATTTTTCTCTGACCCTCTAGCTTTTACTGTCTATGTATGCTCCTGTGAACAATATATGTTATTGTTAGGTGCCATTGAGTCGCCTGCGATTCACAGTGACCCTATGTACAGCAGCTCTGAAGCCTGCCCTGTCCTGAACCAGTCTCAGTGACTCTGACACACCTACGCCCATTGCCCAATTTAATCAATCCGTCTCATCTGGGGTCTTCCTCTCCTGTGCTCTCCCTCCATCCTTCCAGGCATGACATCCTGCTCCAATGACCAGTCCCTCCTGACCAAAGTATGCGAGACAGAGCTTCAATATACTGAGTAGAAAATAACATATATAAGTAGTATCATGTGATAGTTGTTTTCTAATTCCATTTTTTTTAAACAATTCTATCTTCTAGAAAAAACTGAAGCAACAGGGCCCCCACTAACAGAAAGATCATCAGGTAAGAAAAGAAAACTTCTCATGAAATGTTGTTAACAAAAAAATGAAATGTTCAGACATGAATAGGTTTGACAGAGATTGTTTCTACATATCTATCTATGTGTGTACACCTAGAAATATATTCTGTAAATATATTTATGTGCTGTAGATATATTCATGACTCTAGTAAAGTGTAGGGAGCTCTGGTGGCCTAGTGTCAAGAAGCTGCACTGTAATTCTTTTTTTTCTTTAAAAATTATTTATATCATTATTCACTTTTTTGTGATTTTGAAAATTTTTATTGCTATTTTAATGAAAGTTTGTAGAGAACTTGGATTTCCATTTTTCATTGTTGCTGTCATTCACTTTTATGTAATCATTCATATACATTTTATTTTATTCAAGAATTTCTGTACATTGTGTTTTATGTATTTATTACTATTTACCCATTACGTTAATCTCCCCATCTCCTCAAGTCCATATTGCACTTTATCTATTCCTTTTCTTTCCCTAATTTTCCTACTAATTTCTTGTGTCTTACTGATTTCCTCTTCCTTCTTCCACACCCCTTCATCCCTTTCCCTTTTAAACAGTTACAGATATCTTGTTCTATTGACTAATTGCAATAGTCATTTTTTCTTTATCTCGATTCTTCCAAGGTTGGGCTTCCCTTGACATGGTCCTTGTAATGTTTTTTGCCTATTGCAGATGACTCAATGACACATAACAACAATATACTATGACAGGGTTGGAAGCAGGAGTGGCATCCACTTCCTAAACAACACGCCTCTGGAAACTATATGAACTTTGATAAATGTCAATAGTTGTTGCACTGTAATTCTCAAGGCACAGGTTCGAGGCCACCTTCTGCTCTACGGGAGAAGGATGGGCAATCTCCTCTTGTGCAATTCACTGCCTCTAAAAACCAGTTGGGAAAAAAAAACAACAAAACAAAACAAAACAAATGGTGGAGGGCTCTGCTATGGGTCAGTTCTGACTCGACAGTAAACCAAAAAACCAACAGCAACAGCAGTGTGAAGTATATGAAACATCATGCTGTGGAAAGTAGAGGGTCATTGAAAGAGAGGAAGACCCCCAATGAGACGGACTGAAATAGTCACAGCAACGATGAACTTCAGCATGGCTGAAACTACGAGATGGCACAGGACAGGGCAAGGCTTCGATCTGTTGTCCTCTGGGTTGTTTTGAATCAGAGTTGACTTGTTGGCATCTATCAACAACATCAATAGGAGGCCACGTTTTGGCAATTTTGCCATCATCCATCAAACAACTTGATGGAATGAGTCGCTGGGTCTGGGGATCCAGGACCGTAGTGTTGGTGAGTGCATCAAAATCAGTTGGCACGATATAGTCTACAAAGATGGTCTACATCTTCCTCATTGTTCAAACCCAGCTAGCGACTCCACTGGAGAAAAGACCTTGAGATACACTTTGGAAACAACGACAACCTCAGAAACCTACAGGGAAGCTGTTCTTAGTCACATGGGGCCACCAGGACTTGAATTATAATGAGCAGAGAATGGGGGGATAGTGCTGTGACAAGCTTGTGAGGGGTCACCTGGGGTGCGAGAGAAGAGTGATGACAATCAAAAGGGCATCGAAACAATTAGTCTGGAGGACTGATGGGCTATTTGAACCTCAGCCTCCAGAACCCTGAGATCAGAAGAAGTAGATGGTGCCCCACTTCCATAGCTGTCCTCTCTGCAAGGGTCACATGCAGGGTCCTGTGCAGAGTGAGAGAAAAACATCGAACCAAACTCAGAATAGTAATAATGATAATATAGGTTTCATATAAGCACAGTCAAGAGCTCTGAGATTCCCATTTTCCTCAAGGTTAGGCACAATTTATTGTGATCCACACAGTCTAATGCCTTTGCATTATCAATGAAACACAGACATTCTTCTAGTACTCTTTCCTTTCTGCCAAGATCCATCAGACACTGGCAATAATGTCTCTAGTGCAACGACCTCTTCTAAACCCAGCCTGTAGTTCTGGCAGTTCCCTGTCATGTACTGTTCACGTCTTTTCTAGATAATCTTCAGTAGGATTTTGCTAGTATGCGATATTAGTGATATTGTTCTATAATTTCCACATTCTGTCAGGTCAGCTTTTTTTTTAAATGGGAATAAATATGGATCTCTTCCAGTCAGTTGGCCGAGTAGCTGTCCTCCAGATTTCTTGGCACAACTTGGTGAGCACATGCAGGGCAGCATCTGTTTGTTGAAATATGTCAGTTGGTATTCCATCAGTTCCTGGGGCTTTATTTTTTTTGCCAAGTCCTTCAGAACAGACTGCACTTCCTCCTTCATCACCATTGCCTCTTGCTCATGTTATTTCTTGAAATTTTTGTGTCAGCCAATTCTTTTTGGTACAATGACTCTGGATACTCCTTCCATCTGCCTTTAATGGTTCTCGAATCATCCAATATCATGCTCATAACATCCTGAAGCATTACAACTCGTGACTTGAATTTTATTCTTCCGTTCTTTCAGCTTAAAAAATGCTGAGCAGGCGACTCAATGGCACATAAAAGCAATAACATACTATGACAGGTTGGGAAGCAGGAGGGGCATCCACTTCCTAAACAACATGCCTCTGGAAACTCTATGAACTTTAGTAAATGTCTATAGGCGAGCTCTGGTGGCCTAGTGGCACAAAGCTGCACTGCAATCCCAGAGGTGCACAGTTCAAATCCACCAGATGCTCTGCTGAAGAAGGAGGAACAATTGCCTCCCGTACCAGTCAGATCCGATTCGATGGTACACACATTAAAAAAATGTCTATAGTTGTAGAGGGGCTTCAGGCTTTTTGTTCACAGGGTCTCTATGAGTCGTGCTTGGCTCAAAGACAATCAACAACAACAACAACAACAACAACCATAATAAACCAGTAGGCTTACTCTTCTGATTGAGATTGACAGAGCTCCTAAGATTACCATTCTTAGTTACCTTTCAAATTGGGAACTGAATTCATCTCCATCATTTAACTTTCAGATAAACAGTAGGACTGTAACATGAATAAAAATACCAGGCAAACACGCAATGCCTGGAACCACCAAGTACAGGAGACCCAAAGGGCAGCATTTGACTAGAGACAGAGTTCAGAAGACAGAAAGGACTAAGGAATAAGAGTGGAAGGAAGTAGTAAACACAGGGCCAGGGAAAATGGGAAGAGTGACTCTCAAAATGAAGAACACCGTCAATGTCATGAAAGAAAGTGTGTCTTTATAGTAGTTGATTTGGAAAACCAATTTGCTTGTAAACTTTCATTCAAATCACAAAAAATAGTTAAGGGGGGAATAAAGAAATTCTATATGCTGTCAAGTTGATTGCAAATGATAGTGGCCCATGTGATTAAGTACAACTTCCCTGTAGTGTTTCTGAGGCTACATGTTAGGGAACAGATCCCAAGGTCTTTCTGGATGAGTCGCTGGGTGGGTTTGAACTACTAACCTTTTGGTTAGCAGCAGAATGTGTAACTGTTGTGCCCCCTGATTTCATCTTCCCAGGACATGTTGGTTCTGGGCTGTTGAGTTGGGATTACCCTCCAGCTGGTTTTCAGAGGCAGTCAATCCCATGGGAGACTGCCCATCTTTCTCTCTTGGAGCATTTGGTGGATTTGAACTGTGTGCCTTTGGGAGGGAAGTGTGATGCCTTGATCCCAAGACTTACAGATGTTTAAAATGGAATGAGGTTCCATCGGGGACTAGGACACACCCAGTCACTAGCAAGACTCCCGAGGACAAGCTACATTTTGGTGATGCCGGAAGATGGTGGTTCAAAGCGAGGCTGTGATGGTGGATAAGACTCTGGTGATGCAGCAGTTAAGCGTTTGGCTGCTAAAACCATTAGCTGTTTACTGAGAAAGACGGAGTGGTCTGCTCTCTTAAAGACGTACAGCCATGGAAAGACTATCCACTGTGTCTGATAGGGTCTCTATGAGGCAGAATCAACTCAAGGGTAGCAGATATTTCGGTTGGTTAAGGGCGGAGGGATGGTGAAGGAGAGGAAGGCTGTGTCAATTCAGCCAGGTGGATTGACACAGTGACTGCAGCAATGGGGGTGTCAGAGATGCTGAGGATGGCATCGTAGGGTCGCTGTGTGTCCTGCTTGACTTGACAGCACCTAACAACAACAAAGCCATAAGGCAGTGTTGGGTCAGTGGGAGGCTTCTCACCTTCTGATGGACACCCCCAGGATTCAGTTCCACCCCTTGTCCACCAGAGGACGCTTGCACGCTGCTGTGTGGCTGGATGGGTTTCAGTGGGGTTTTTCCTTCTAAGACTAAGAGGAAAAGTCTCTTGATCCATTTCTGGAAACCAGTCGGTGAAAATCCCATTAAAATCAGAACTGGTTTTGACAAGCACTGTGGCAATGGGACAACTAAAACAAACTTTCAAGGAGTGTTCAACTTGAATCCTTTTCATCCTATGGAGATTTTGGAAAGTATTTCTTTGAGTTTATTATGTTTAATTTGTTTTATTTGTTTGTGTATAAAGGATGCTCATCTAGATGATAACATAATTATGATAAAAACAAAAGGGGTGAAATATGGGAAGTCAATACTAAACATTTGTAATAAACGGAATGCTATTTAAATAAACAAAACCAAAAAAAAGGAAAAAAAAAAGAGAAAATCCCATTAAAGTGCATCTGCCCAGCTCAGACCACACTGACACCCACAGTTTCCTTGTGGGTGGAGGCCGCAGGCGTTGGGGGAACCAGAAACAAGGATGAGGTGAAAGAGTCACAGACCTGCCTACTCATTCGACACGCAACTTAATTAATCTTACTTCAGGGTCCTGAAGCTCAGCCCCTGAAAGGAGAAAACCGTGGCAAGGAACCCCTACCTTAACAGGAAATAATGGTTGTGGGTAGGGTCGTTGGCCATCAGAACCAACTCAACAGTACTTGACAACACAGCAAACCATGGCAAGGAACCCCTACCTTAATAGGAAGTAACAGTTGTGGGTTGGGTCGTTGACCATCAGAACCAACTCAACAGTTCTTGACAACACAGCAAACAGGTAACCCATTGTTGTTGCTGTTGCGTGTTTTTCAATTGACTCCAACTCATTGTGAACTCACGAGCAACAAATTGAAACCCTGACTGATCCTATAACCATCTTCACGATCTCACCTGTGCTGAAACCCATCTCAACAGTCCCACAGTCCCTACATCAATCCATCCCATTGAAGATTTTCTCTGACTCTATTCAATTATAAGTCCTTCTCCAGAGGCTGGTCCCTCCTGATAACATGCCGGAAGGTTGGGGGACAAAGGCTCATCATTACTCCTTATCAGCAGCACCTGGCTTGCCCTTCTCCCAAGGTATCTCTCTGCTTTTTGGCGATCCGTGAAGTATTCCGTGTTCTTCCTCAGCACCGCAGTTCAGAGGCATTGACTCTTCTCGGATCTTGCCTGTGTACTAGGCGTCACAGCATGTCTCCTGTGCTTCTCTCAGCAGACACGAATGGGATCTTTATTGCCATCTTCACCTTCACCTTCCTCCTCCTCTTCCTCCTCTCAGTCTTCTTCATTTACAAGTACACCCGATGTGGTAAGTGTTGAGAGGCAAGGGTTATGTGTTTTAGGGGAAATGGGAGAGACAGAAATTGGAAGTTAATTGTGTCTCCTTTTTTTAAATTTTCTTTCTCAGGGACAACTCTTGACAAGACGGCTAAAAGGTAGAATAAGCCAATCTCAGACACATCTTGTTTTATTGAAATTTCCCTTACTATACAATATAGATCTATCTGTGTATCCATCCATCATCCGTCCGTCCATCCATCCATCCATCCATCATCCATCCATTATCTATCTATCTATCCATCCATCGATCCATCCTAATCTATCATCTATCATCTATCAATGATCTATTATCTAGCTAATCTATCATCTATCTATCATCTGTGTATCTATTATACTAAGAGAACAAACACATTCATCCTGGAAAGGGTGAAACCAGGTTACCCCTTGGAGGCAAGGATTCTGAAGCTCCATCTGAAATACTTTGGGCATGTTGCCAGGAGGGACTAATCCTTGGAGAGGGACATTATTCTTGGACGAGTGGAGAGACAGCACAAGACAGGAAGACCCTGGCTGAAATGAATTGACTCAGTGACCTGGGTAATGGGGGTAAGTGTGTCAGAGACAATGAAATTGGCTCAAGATAGAGCAGGGTTTGGGTAGTTCTGTACCTCAGAAACCCGGAAGAAGAGCAGTGAAGATGAGGTCCAGGAGACACTGGGAAGCAGGGAGAAGTCAGAGTCAGTCTTCTCCACGTTGTATCTGCTTTTCCTACAGCAGACAGATGCCTGAGGTTGGTGTTTGTACTAGGTTTACTCCCTTTCCTATTGGTAACCTGAACACTGAGTCTTGTTCCAAAACCTGAACCTTGAGCCCAGTTCCAAGAACAAAAAGCAAAATATAACTGTCAGCTAAGGACGGTGGATGGAAAGAGCCTCAACGTTCAGCCAGCCACTCCCACTGGACTCACTCATGCTAACACTGTATATAGTCTAGAGGGCAGAAAACATCGTGAAAATATCTTCTAACCAAACAAGTGTTAAAGTGGGCTTCCCATCCCCTTCATCTCAACGTGCCTGCAGCCAGCGAGTCTGCACCCCTATTCCCAAATGGGAAACCCACAGATAAAAAAAAAAGGCAATCTCTTTATAAAAAACTAATCACCATTGGACTATGCCCACCATTACCCTGTCTTTTCCAGTCTCTGCCAGATATTTCTCATTTCCTTTATTTACTCCCTCCACCCACCAAATTGTGCAACCCTGTGATTTCATCTCTACCCATCCTCACCCTTCTGTTTCCACTCCTAACCCCCTTGGAACCCCATACATGTTTTTACAATAAACAAACAGACAACAACAACAACAGAAAGATAGAGCAGGGTTCAGAGCTGTTGTACACAGGGTTGCTATGAGTTGCATGTGACTCAACGGCACATAACAACATCACACACTTCACAGACTGTAGTCTAGTGCGAATCCAACTTTTATATGCACAGGGAAATTTAAAAAAATCCCTATATTGCAGTAAAGTGAGTGAATTTGCTTTGTGGCAAGACTGACTTTATTATAGTAGTCAGGAAAAAAATCCTGCAATGAGCTCTGAGGTCTGTCTATACTGAACTTCATTCTCTACCACTTCCTCATTCATTAACGTTTTAACTTAAGTTTCTCGTATGTTTCAGACCAGCCACAGTAGTAGCCGCCCTTAGTTTTCTCTCCTGGTTCCATATTGTTTTCACTCTTCTTCTACTTCATTCAACGTTCTCCTCTCAGCTTCTTCCCACTTCTTCCTCAGCTTCCAACCACTTCCTCCTCCTCAAGCTTGCCAAGGTTTGCCTAGGACTCTGTATTACACAGAGACCCAAGGGGAGGGGAGGGTGTTGGAGCTGGGAGGAGGCGGAGGGGAACTTCGGTTTTAGACTTTTGCAGTGAGCTAAATAAAGAGAACTGGTGGTGAAGGGGGCTGCTGACGGAAAGGTCAAGCAAGACGTTGGACCCTTCACCGAGCAAAGATAAGGAAGTCTGCTCTGTCAAGATCACAGCTTCCAACACTCTGTGGGGAAGTTCTGCTCTATCAGACAGGGCTGTTGTAAGTCAGGATAACCGGAAGGATGTGGGATGAGCACCGGGACTGTGCCCTTCACTCCGCCCTCAGCCCACCCACAGTGGTCTGTCTTTCACTCTCCAATTTCTATTTTCATCCAATGCTTCACTTTGTTTCTCTGTCTTAGTTCCTACTCCTCCAAGAAACCAGAAGAAGTGGGGACAGGTAAGTAAACTGGGACAAAAAGCAGTGAGTTTATATGTGCACATGTGTTTAAGTGTGTGTTGTATATTTGTTGTAAACCAGGGACAAAGGAGAGACAGGAACACAAGACGAAGAGACAGGAAAGCAGAAAGGTCGGGGGCGAACAGCTCCAAGACTGCAGCCCAGAGCCCAGCGTCCTTCTAACATTTATTGAGAACTCCCAGGAAGTAAATCACAGAGAACATGCATTACAAATGAAGCTAGGTTTTTTACAGCTGACAACTTTATGCTTATCTCAGGAATTATGGTTTTGCAAACAAATACAGTCCTAGAATTGCAAAGGTGTCATGAGGTGTGCCTTGACGCCTGCTTCCTGTGACCTGTCTCGGGGAGAATTCCAGCTTGTATTTGCACCTCCTTAAATTCCTGTTTAAGTGTTATCATTTGGATTAACAATTGCCTTACATTTAGTTTAACATTTTAGCTTTCCACGTATATTTTTGTGTGTATGGTGAATGCGCATTCCGTGCATGTACGTGGCACGTGCATATCCATGTGTGCTTGTGTGTTTCTAACTATGCACGACTCTGGCTTCAAATTCAAGTGAACAAGTATGAATGGGATATGCACAAAAATTGTATGCATATAATTAGATCGGTTGTGAGTACATGTACGCATATGTGGACAAGGCATGTGTGTATGTGTGCTTCTGTATAGACATGTACGTGCCTATATGTGTGATGTATAGGGGTTTATGCAAATATGGACACACATGTGAATGTATGGTGAATATATATTGAGTGGGTGCACACGTATATGTCCATGGAAATGTGAATGAATACATGTGAATCTGTATGTTACGCTCATGTGTATATGCATATGAGTATTTGGATATGCCCATGGGTGAGTATACTACTATGTATATGTGGATATGTGTATGCACGTATGTGGACACGCTTGTGTGGGTGTATATTTGTGTATTTGCCTGTTTAGGAGATGCTCATACATATCTTTGAAGGCACACATATGTAGCACGTGCTTGTACATGTGCTTGCATGGTGAGTGAGCGTGTGCGTGTGTCTATGGCATGTGTGTGCATTGAATGGAAGCACGTGTGTACGCATGTGGGTTGGACAGGTCAGCATTTACACATCTGTCTCTATATGCATAGATATGTATCTACTTGTCTGGATACGTGTGTAGTGAGTGGGATGTGTGTACGTGTGTGATGCTAGATGTGTGTACGGTGAGTGAAAATGGATATGATACACTTGGTGTGCATGGATGTGGCTGGAGGTGTTTGTTTTGGTGAGTGACGTGTGTATGTTAGAGGTGTGTGTGTGTGTTTGTGTGCAGCTGTAAGTGAAATCTGTATATATGTGTGTGCATGTGCACACAGATCTGACCGGGGATGAAGCAATGATAGAATCTTTCCTTCCAGGTGCATCTGCAGCTGAGAAGGCTGACTCTTCTGCGTTGGTAAGTTTCTTCTTTAGTAATTACCCTTCAGCTCCTTCTTCACTCACCCCCTAGTTTTGCCCATTGCCCTCTGCTTCCACCAGAAATCCAAACTCACTGCTTTGGAGTTGATTCTGAGTCATGGAGATCCTGTACTACAGAGTAGGATTGCCCATAGGGTTTCAGAGGCTGTAAGTATATATGGACGCTACTTGTCCCATCTTGTTCTCATAGAATGGCTGGTGAATCCAAAGTATCAGCCTCTTGGTTATTAAAGAAGGGTTTTTTGGTTGTTTTTTTTTTTTGTGTGTGTGTGTTTCATGACAAAGAATCTTTACTTTTAAATGATTACCAATACATTAATAACAAATAACAAGCTTCCATGTTCTACTATCTAGTAACTTCTACAAGAAACTCAAGAGCAGCCCCAACTAGATGACTACAAGTATGTTCTATGAACAGAAGGTTTAATTCACCATGCCACCAGGGCCTTGTCCTCTGGTTTTATTCTGTCTTAAACCTTCCTCTACATTTCAGAAGGTGGTCTGAATTCTTATGTCATTTATTGGTTATGAAACCTTCAGGTAGTGACTTCTTTCCGAGTACATTTTCTGACTTGAAAGTGGGAAGAACATGACCTTTCTCATAGAATTGAAGAAAGAGTTGAAGGAGATGGACTCCATGGGTGGTGCAAACAGATCTTATCCAGAGGAGCCTCAGAAGAAAAGACTGGTGGCCTACTTCCAAGAAACCAGCCACCGAGAACCCTATGGAGTACCGTTGTGCTCTGACACACATGGGGTCACTAAGAGTCAGAGTTGACCCAATGGCAACTAGGTTAGTTACCTGGTGCTGCTGTAACACAACTACCATATGTGGATGGCTTTGAAGAACAGAGATCTACTTTATCACAGTTCTAGAGGCTAGACATTGACAACAAGTTCTCCACCATGTTGATTCTGAGACACTGACTTCAAGCTCTCCACCATGTTGATTTCTAGACATTGACATCAAGGTCTCCACTTGGTGAATTCCTAGACATTGACTTCAAAGTCTCCACCATGTTGGTTCCTAGACATTGACATCAAGGTCTCTACCATGTGGATTCCTAGACATTGACTTCAAGGTCTCCACTGTGTGGATTCCTAGATACTGAGATCAAGGTCTCCAACATGTTGATCCCTAGACATTGACATTAAGGTGGTCACCATGTTGATTCCTAGACATTGAGGTCAAGGGGGGCACCATGTTGATTGCTATCCATTGAGGTAAAGGTTCCCACCATGTGGATTCCTAGACATTGACACCAAGGTCTCCACCATGTTGGTTCCTAGATGTTGACATCAAGGTCTCCAACATGTTGATTCCTAGAGATTGACATCAAGGTCTCCACCAAGTTGATTCCTAGATATTGATGTCAAGGTGACCACCATATTGATTCCTAGACATTGACCATCAAGGTCTTCACCATATTGATTCCTAGACATTGAAGTCAAGGTGACCACCATATTGATTCCTAGACATTGACCATCAAGGTCTCCACCATGTAGATTCTAGACATTGACCATCAAGGTCTCCACCAAGTTGATTCCTAGATATTGATGTCAAGGTGGCCTCCATATTGATTCCATGTCAACAGCCCTAGGCATTCCTTGGTCCTTTGATGACTCTTTTATGTCATGTCTTCCATCATGTATGTGTTTGTGTTTGTTCTATTCTTTTATAAGCTTTTTATTGTGGTTTGACTGAACATTGATAGGGCAGATTGGTTGTTTCCACTGAGCCAGTCATACACATTTTATTTTATAATATTGAGTATATTTCCTACATTTTATCATCACTTTCCATAGTTCTCGTTCCCATCCATCCTTCCACCTTCTTCCTTGCTATTTTCTTAGTTTTATCCTTGGGCAAAGAGGTCTCTCATGATCCTGTGTGGTTGAGGGTACTCAGTGCTAAGTATCTCTTTGATGTTATTATTCATCCTAGAGATCAATGTATTATTTGGTTGCAAATTGTGACACAAAGGTGTGTTCAGTTCCAGACTCAAAGCGTGGCTAACCACCATACTCTTAGGGGTTCTACCACTCTCTATAAGATCACTAAGCCTGGCCTTTTGGAATCAGTTTGTTTTAAGATAGAGAAGAGATTCAACAAACTAGCCAAGAAGAGATAGGGTCAGATAGATGTCAAGACACATGACGATTTCCAACGAACTAGGAAATGGAAACTGAAGAGATAAAGACCTCCCTCCAAAGGGGGGGGGTGGGAAGAGAGAGAGAAAGGAGAGAGAGAGAGAGAGAGAGGAGAGAGAGAGAGAGAAAGGACAGAGAGAGAGAGAAAGAGAGAGAGAAAGAGAGAGAGAAAGAGAGAGAGAGGATGCCCTAAGAGCTGATACTCTGAATTCAGATGTCTAGCTTCCTAAATTGTGAGAGAATAAAGTTTTTTTGTTAAAGACCCCTGAATGTGGACCTTAGACCCCCTTCAAGTCTGGAGAACTGAATTCACCACCTTAGATCAACTTTTAACCAAAGAAAAGACAGGCCTATATGGTAAAACAATAACAGTCTTTAGAATAAATCTCCATACGAGACCAAAAGAGAAGTATTTTCACAGTGATAAAGTCCAGATGGCAGGAAAGGATAGGATAGAAGGATGAATGGAAACAGGAAACACAGGGATGAAGGAGGAAGAGTGGAGGACTGCAGTCAAGGTCAAGAAACAAAATGTGTATGAATTACTGGATTGAAATTTGCTCTGTAAACCCAAACCTTTGTCTCTCACACAGACACACCACAAACCCCACTGCTATGAAGTTGATTCTGATTCATCAAAACCCTG
>NW_006399958.1:2772741-2780130 GCF_000299155.1 Elephantulus edwardii
TCTGTTTGTTTTCCTAGCAGTCCATGGTACATTCAATACTCTTCTCCAGCACCACAGCTCAAAGGCATCAATTCTCCTTCTATCCTCCTTAGTCAATATAGTTGTAAAATTCCCTACTTCCTCTTTGTAATTCTAATTTCCAATGATCTTTCCATACCCCTTTGTGTCTTTCTTTTCTGATACTGTGATGGTCACCTCCTTTTTGAATATTGCCTTTCAAATAATTTATCTTTCTCCTACAAAGTGGCTTGTGGGTTCCATTGATGACGTTGTAGTTAACATCCCAACCTTTAATTCAATAGACTACTGGTTGTTATTGTTAAAGAAGACTCACAGCGGCGTGGCCCTATGAACAACACACCCAATCCCTGTACTATCCTGTGCCACCATCACCATCTCTAACATACTTGAGCCTATTGCTGTGACCAGTCCTCAAATCACAATAAAAAGTTGACAAGAGAGAAAATCCTATCGGGCATTTCTACTCTGATATTTGTAGAGTGTCTATGAGTCGTCTATGACTCAATGGCACTTACAACAACAACAATGAGAGAGCTCTGCTGGCCTAGTGGATAGAAAATTATGCTACCAAGCTAAAGGTGAGTGATTTTAATCTGTGACCCTCAGTCCTGGTTTTAATTGGTTTTGGTCAAACATTCTGCTAAGTGGTACAGCACTGGTCTGTCTATTTGCTGTACAAAGGTAACTCGTGGAAAAAAAAGGTAACTCGTGGTTGCTGTGATGCTAAACTATGTGAGACTGATGTGTCAAATGCAATAATGGTTACCCACGGTGGACAGAGTTTGACGGAGCTCTGCAATTAAAACAAGCTTGGAAGCAGGAGTGGCATCCACTTCCAAAATAGCTTGCCTCCAGAAACTCTATGAATGTGGAGAAATGATGAAAGTTATACAAGTGTTCAGGTCTTTCGTTCATAGGGTCGCTATGAGTCCTCTATGACTCGACGGCACTTAATAACAACTATGAGTTAAAATGGACTTGGCAACAACTAAGAACAAAACTCTTGTAGAAGTCTTTGTAAATGTTCTCATACCGTTGTTGTTACGTACCATTGAGTTGACTGACCCATGGTGACTCTGTGTCCAGCAGAATGAAATGCTGCCCGATTCTGCTCCATCCGCACAATCTCTGATGTGCCTGATTCCATTGTCGCCACCACTGTGCTAATCCATCTCCTTTGTTTGCTCTTTCTCACCAACCTTACACTTAACCACACATGATGTCCTTCTCCCGTGACTGGCCCTGGATAAAACTACCCAAAGTACGTGAGAGGAAGTTTCATTGTCTTAGTTTCCAAGAAGCATTCTGACTGTACTTTCTTCAACACCGATGAGTTTGGTCTTGGGAACAAACATGGCGGTCCGTTGGACATCCAACACCCTTCACCAGCTCCACACTTCAAAGGCTTAAAGTCATGGCCGTCACTCAAGAACCTTCATAAACAAGTGTGGCCACCCGGGGGAGCAGGGTCTCTCTGAGCTAAGTGGGTATAGGAGTCGCCTGGGATTTAATAGAAAAGTATGTTCCGATTTAGTGGGCAAATATTCCTCCATGGGTCTGATCCTTTTCTCTTAACTGCAGGCTGAAAGATCCCAGACTTCCAATGCTGAAGAAGCCCATGGAGTGACCTATGCTGAGATAGACACCAGAGCCCTAAGCCAGAGCGCTTCCGACGTTACAAGGCAGCCGCTTGACACCTGTGTGTACTCGACGGTGAAGGCCTAGCCAGGAGGAGCCCTGATGCCTGGAAGGAATTGCCCCAAGAAGGGAATGAGGGGCAGGGCAAAGTCTTCAGGATCGGGGCATGTAGGCATTGCTTTCCCCAAACCTCCAACAAAGACTTGTTTATTTTCTGAAGAGAGAATATATGGATCTTCAGTGTACAGATTAGGAACTTTTTGTACATACATTATATCATCCCTTAGACTAAAGGTTAGTGGTTCACACCCGTCCGGTGTGAGGAAGAAAAGTTGGACTTCAGTCAACATTACAATCAAAAGAACCCAAGGAGATAGTTCTACTCGGTCGCTAACACACGGGGTTTCTGTGAGCTGCAACCAATTTAATGAAAACAGGTTTTGGTTGGGTTTTTAAGAGAAAGTAAAGATCTTAGTGTAAGAACCGATCCTTTAGTGAAAGAAGGGATCTGTTCTTGCACTAAGATATTTAAGCCCCAGATTAAACACTGGCCTGTCTGACTAAAAGTTGGGAGGTTTGAGTCCACCAGTTTCCCCGTGGCAGAAAGATGAGAGACAGAGTGCTTCTGAGAAGATGGACAGCCTTGCAAATCCTCTGGGGTTCTTCTACTCTGTCCTGGAAAAAGGGACTATGAATTGGAATTGTCTTCAGTTTATTATTCCCAGGATAGTAGGCTGTGTGTTTGTCTAATTAAAACTGATCCGTACCAGTCTACTGTCATTCATGAATGTCTTCTCAGAGCAAGGAGGCAGCTTTTCAAAGTCAGCCCCAAACTTCTGTGTACACGGGTGAGGAGTTGGTGCAGGGAGGAAAGGGGGTAGGGACCCGGGCTGCTGGAGCCCAAGTGGGGACTTCCCAGAGTAGAGGTGTCATTCCTCTGCCTTCCAAGCTGGAGTTAGGGAGGGTTACTGCTCCAGTCATTGCCAAAGGGAGGTGAACGGGAGAGGCCTAAATGTGAGCACATTCTCTGCTTTTGTGTATACTACCCCATGACGACAGCTGCCTTTGTGTTTGTGTTGATAAAAAGGCAAACCCTGGGAAAAAAAGATATATTTTTCATTTACTTTTTAAAATTTTATTTTATTGGCTTTTTTTTTCTGTGTGTACTGTCAAATCAGATCTGACTGGGACAGGAAGAGATTGTCCCTCCTTCTCCATCAGAGCATTTGGTGGATTTGAACCGCATACCTCTGGGATTGCAGTGCAGCTTCTTGCCACTAGGCCACCAGAGCTCCGAAAAAAAAAAAGAGATATTTTTATGTAAGATATTTTTTAAAATTATTATTATTTTTGTGTGTGTACCGTCAAATCAGATCTGACTGGTACAGGAGGAGATTGTCCCTCCTTCCCCGGCACAGCATCTGGTGGATTTGAACCGTGCGCCTCTGGGATTGTAGTTGCAACTCCTTACCACTAGGCCACCGGAGCTCCCCAAGAGATTTTATAAGAGTTGCAACAGTTCATATCTTCACTTCCCACCTCCTCCTTATATTTAGTCTTCCTTTCCTTACCCACTAGACCCTCAGAACTCCTGGGTGTCTAGACTAATAGACGTCCAATCTAATAGAATTCTACTGACAGTGTGAGATTAAGAATTTTGAGGAATGAATGCAGATCCATCGCAGCTTTGTTCACAATAGCAAAGTGTTGGAAACAACCCAAGTGCCCATCAACAAAGAACTGGATAGAGAAGCTGTGGTATATTCACACAATGGAATACTATGCTGCACTGAAAAACAAGGATCTCATGAAATATTATACAAAATGGGTGACCCTGGAGGACATTATGCTGAATGAAATATTTCAATCACAAAAGGACAAATACTGCATAGTCCCACTGTTAAAAAACAGGACTGACATCGGTGTTGGGGGGAGACAGAGAAAGAGGGGATAAATAATATATACTGCACTGAAACAGATGAGGGAGAGAACTGTTTAAAAGGGATATGTGATTAGGTATTAATGTTGTTGCAGACCGAGGGTCCCAAAGAATGGAATAATTTTATAATTATTAATAAAGAGACAAACAGCCAGCAATGTGATAGAGCAGAGAGCATAAAACAGGGGGCCAGCAGTTCTCAACTGAAGACCCCAAGTCATGTTTCTCTGTGTATTTTTTGATAATCTGGGGAAGCAAATAACAAAAGGAATTCCTTGTAAATGAAGGCTCTGTTTTTCTTTATTGTCAGCCTAACGGTCTAGCTCAGGAAGTATTTCCCAGGAAGTAACACTCTGTAGGGGGCCCCTTGCTGTCTCCTGTCTGCAGGAAACAAACAGGTTATTTTCTATGATCTGTCACAAGAGAAATCCTAACTTATAAATCTGCAATTCCTTCAATTCTTGAACAAGGATTTTCATATAATATAAAGTATAAAGTTTGGCTTCCCATAATTATCATGACAGGAGTCCAGAATGAAGGCTGCACAGTGGAGCAGACTTGGGGGTGGAGGGACTGTATAACAATGAAAGAATTTTTCTTTTACTTTTCCAAGAGAAGAGCGAATTGGGGGTGTGGGGATAGGCAGGGAGAAAAGTGCAACAACAAATGACTGGAAACCCTAAGTCTCTGTAAACTTTGATTAAAATGAACAAAAATTTTAAAAAACCGTTTTGAGGAATGATATGAAAGTTACAAAAGAATTCAGTTCAAATGTTCACAGAAGAGCAAATCACAACATGGAAGAAAAGTCTTCTAAAAGGAAGTGGTAGAGAAACGGAATGAAATGACAGATATTAAAGTGGTTGAAGGGAAAGCCGATATCCAGTAAGAGATAATTAGCACAGTGTAACTAAAGAAAGACACGGAGAGAAGGATAGACCGAGTAATGAGAATCAAAATTATGGGAGAGAGTGGGGCAAGTTCAATTTTATTGCAGGTATAGAAATTAATGTTACAGCACAAAGTGTTTGTGAATGGTTGAATTAAAAACCAACTGAGGGAAAAAAGATGGCTGTGATCACACCTAGCATTGTTGTTGTTGTTGTTAAGTGCCGTCAATTCGATTCGGAGGCGACTCATAGCGACCCTGTGAAGGAGAGTCCTCAACATTGGGTCTGTCTCATCCTCTCTCCAGGTTCATAGGGTTTCCAGAGGCAAGCTATTACGGAAGTGGATGCCACTCCTGCTTCTAAGGTTGTTTTAATCGGGGAGCTCCACCCCACTCTCTGTCTACACTGGGTAACCAGCCATTGACACATTTGACACATCAGTGTCACAGTGTTCAGCCTCACAGCAACCATAAGTGACCGCTGTACGGCAACTTGTACACCAGGGCTATACGACCTAGAGGAATGTCTGAACAAAAACAATGAAAGACAAGCCTGAGGGCTCTTCAGGGTTTAAGCAAGCTGGCACGCCCAAAATGTTGGCAAAGTCCTTCTGCCAGACCCCCAGTTCATCTGGCATGTCTGCTCTGCCGACCCCCATGTGGGAACAAACAAAATTGGAACACCAAAATTGCCCTGAGCCCTCAAACTCAAACCTGCCTTACCTCAAGGAGCCAGAGTCCGGATTCAGTTGACATTAAGTCTCTCCCAAGATCCTAGGTAGGACACGCCCTTTCACAGACCTAGAGTAGCTGAGGGAAATCAGTGGAAGCACCAGCTGCTGAAAGAAGGGAGATTATAAGGTTCTATGGAGCCTACCTTTGTCTTTGAATATGAGCTGTGGTTGACTCTGAGAAGAATGGGAATTCCAGAACATTGGACTGTACTAATGCGAAACCTATACTCGAACCAAGAGGCAGTTGTCAGAACAGAGCAAGGAGACACTACATGGTTCAAAATCGGGAAGGGTGTCCACCAGGGATGTATTCTGTCTGCATACCTTTTCAATTTGTATGAAAACCAGATCATCTGGACTCTTGGCTGTACAAGGAGGAATGTGGCATCAGGATTGTTGGAAGAGTCTTCAACAACCTGCATTATGCAGATGACACAACCCCGCTTGCTGAAACTGAGGAGGACCTGAGGCAATTGCTGCAGAAGGTCAAGGACTGCAGCTTTCAATATAGATTGAAGCTCAACATCAAGAAAACAAAGGTTCTCACCACTGGGCCAATTGGCAGCATCATTATGGCTGGTGAAGAGATTGAGATAGTTAACAGTTTTAGTTTGCTTGGCTCCACAGTCAACACTTTTGCTACCGGTAGCCAAGAAATCAAGAGACTTGCTTTGGAAAAGCCAGCTGTGAGGGACCTCTCCAGAGTACTGAAGAGCAATGACGTCAGGGTGGAGACGAAGATGTTCCTGATCTGGGCCCATAGTCTTTGCAAATGCATGTTATGAGTCAGAGAGCTGGATAATGACTAGGGAAGATAGAAGGAGAATTGATGCCTTTGAGCTATATATAGTGTTGGAGAAGAGTGTTGAATGTACCATGGACTGCTAAGAAAATGAACAAGTTTATCCTATAGAGGGTTAAACCAGGCTGCTCCTTGGAGGCAAGGATTCTGATGCTTCGTCTGACATATTTTGGACATGTTGCAAGGAGGGACCAGTCCTTGAAGAGGAATGTCATGCTTGGGAGGGTGGAGGGACAGCGCAGGAGGAGAAGACCCTCTGTGAGGTGGATTGATTCAGTGACTGGAGTAATCAGGGTAGGTGTGTCAGAGACAGTGAGATTGGCGCAGGACAGATCAGGCTTTAGGGATGTTGTACATAGAGTCGCTATGAGTCGCAGGTGATTTGATGGACATACCAAGATCAACAATAGAATTATTCTAGTACTAGGGAGGAGTAGGGAGAAGGGAAGAGTAGAAGATAAATAAATGGAAAATAGACATTAGATTTAATGATGGGAAAGACAACATAAAATGTCTAGGTGTTCAAATGCTGTGGGCGTTGTAGTTATTGTTGTGGAAAAAAATTGCTTGATTTATTGATTGAAAGCCCAATATGCTTTGTAAACTTTCAAATGACAATCTTAAAAATGAAAAAAAAATCAAATTATATATTTGCATTGGGTAAAAAAAAAATTAAAAATCCAAAACCCAACAACAAAAGGAAATGCTATAGCCCTTAGAACAAATCTGGCCCTCCACCTGTTTTGGTAAATAAAGTTTTATTGGAACATAGTTGTGATGGTTAATGTTACTTTAGCAGCTTGACGAGGTTATGATTCTCAGTGGTTTGGTAGATACTATGTTTGTTCACTGCTCATTTTGTGATCAGAGATGCACAGAAAATCCGTTAGAAAAGGAGTTCCTTTAGGGGCATGACCTGTGTCCATGATAAAAAATGAATATTTTGACAAAATGCATTCTCTTTCTGACCTTTCTCAATCTTTTGGACGTCTGACCTCAGTTCCCAAGATGTTGGCCAGCAGAGACCCTCACTCTATTGCCTGATGGGTATATTTTAAATCTGTCAGTTCCTACAACCGTATGAACCAGCAGAGGTCATCAGCTTACCATTCCATACGCAGATCTAAGCCTTTCCAACCCCCACAGCTGTGTAACTCATTTCCTCACTATTGTGTAAGCCAGTCAAGGTCGTCAGCCTGTCCTCTGACCACATATTTGTGAGAAAAGATAAAATTTGTCGAAGATTTCATTTTACTTGGATCCACAGTCAGTGCCGATAAAACCATAAAGTTAAGAAATCAAATGATGGCGAGCTCTGGTGGCCTTGTGGCAAGAAGCTGCACTGCAATCCAAGAGGTGCACGGTT
>NW_006399958.1:2781200-2785450 GCF_000299155.1 Elephantulus edwardii
TTCAAGACTCTTCTCCAGCACCACAACTCTAAGGCATCTTCTTCTTCTGACCTCCTTAGTCATTGTCCAGCTGTCTGACGCATAGCAAGTAATTGCGAAGACCATGGCCTGGATCAGGCGCACCTTAGTCTCAAGGCTGACATCATTGCTTCTGTCCTTATCCATTTCTAAAAGGAGCCCTGGTTGTGCAGTGGTTTGGCATTTGGCTGTTAGCCAAAAGCTGGACCTTTACTTCTGCAAAGACTTACAGTCCAGGAAGTCCTACCTGGTGGGTGTTCTCTATTCTGCAGACACTGTGAGAGTGACTCCGGTGACAGAGTCAGTAAGGAGCTGTGCTGTTAACACAAAGATCATGCTTCCCTCATGATTTGGATCCGCCATCATTGAGTAGCAGCATCTCGTGTCATTCCTCAAAACTATTAATCCCATCACCAGTAGAATTCTCTTAGTCTGGACATCAATGCGTCTGTACACCACGGAGCTCTGGTGGCGTGATAGGTAAGGGCTTGTGCTGCCAGCACAAAGGCAGTCAGTTCTAATCCACCAGCTGCTTCCCGAGAAAGATGGGCAATCTCCTCCTGTGCAAATCCCCTGGAAACTCGATGGAGGCTGAGCCATGAGTTGGTTCTAACTTGAAAGCAATGAGTTGGTCTTGGTAAAAAGTCTCTGTATGTTAGGATAAACGTGACGGGGATGGATTTGGATTTTGTTTTGGTGTACCCATTACCTAGCCCGTAGGCTTCTCCAACTCTGTCTTATATCCTAACACACCACTACCCATAATAACCCTGCTATCCCCAAGACTCACCAAAGCAGAGCAGAGACAGGACCTGGGGGATGGTGGCAGCCTTTTTCAGTCCCTTCCACTGATGTTGCTTCAATCTTCGTATCTGTGTTACTCCAAACATCCTGCAGACCCCAGAATATGCAGTAACCGCTTTGCTCCAGAGTGTTAGTTCTCTACACCTCCACACCCACAGTTTCTCAAAGTCCTGGTCAGGAAATGGCTCATTGTTACGACACCCTTTCAAGTCACCAATGGGTCTAACTCACAAAATCTTTATCTAACACAGAGTTTAGACTCTCTCATCATAAAGCATATCTAGAGGATTCAGAAGAAAAACAAATATGGAAGATACTGCTTGGGATATGTATGAAGTACATTTTAACGGATATATTTCCTCTACAGAGAAAAATTCACAGGTTTTTAAATTTTATTTTATTATTTTTTTTGTGTGTGTACCGTCAAATCAGATCTGACTGGTACAGGAGGAGATTGTCCCTCCTTCCCCGACAGAGCATCTGGTGGATTCGAACCGTGCGCCTCTGGGATTGTAGTTGCAGCTAAATTCACAGTTTTTATCTTATGCTGACTCCACTCAACAGATACACCTCCAGAGGCTAAAAGGCAAGGCAGATCTGAACTCTGTAACCTGATCGAAGGTCTTTGCCTCTTTACAACTCACTGCCTCGTCTTTGTAATGTTGGGTTCAACTCAGCTGTCTAAGCTTCTTTCGAAAGTTAAAAAGAAAAGTTGCGTGAAGACTTAATTTCTCTTATGGTTTAGTAACGGTGGTGGCTTAGAGGTAAGGAGTTGCGCTGTCCACCCAAAGGCATGTGGTTAGAATCCACCAGCTGCTCTGTGGGAGAAAGATGTGGCAATGTCCTCTTGCAGATTTACAGCCTCTGAAACTTCTCTGGGGTGCCAGCTTCTTGTCTATTCTGACTTGATGGTACACAACAACAACAACAAAAACAACACAACTTAATATTTCACTGAAGTACTAGAATTGTGGTGCCGGCAGAGAGAATATGAAATATATTGTGAAGTGCCATAAGTATAAGCAAATCTGTTTTATAAATAGATAATAGACATATATGTTGAGATGGGTGAAAGGAGTGATTAACGTGGTTTCACTAAAGAAAGGAAAAGTGCAGAGAGGGACAGAAGGATTAATGGAAAGCAGAATTAGTGAGAGGATGCGAGAAAAGTGTGATTACGTTGAAGTGTTGAAATGAATATGAAAAGACAAAATATGCCTGGGTGGTTGAATAAAAAATTACCTTGCTTTGTAAACTTTTAGTCATGTCACAGAAATTACTTTGCTTCCTAAACTTTTAGGCACAACACAATTTAAAAATGAAAGAGAAAGAAACACATTCATCTGATTCCTCTCCTCCTGTCTTTTCCCATCTCATTTCCTTCATTTGTTTTTCATATGATTATCACAAAGATTGTCATCAAACTCTGCAATTGTACTCCTAGGCTGACTGACGCCAAGGGGACTTGAAAGCAGAAATACAGACATTTGTACACCAATGCTTGTGGCAGCCTTATTCACAAAAAGTGAGAAGAACCAACATGTTCTACAGTGGATGGATGGATGGATGGATGGATGGACGAATGGAAGGATAACAAAATGTGGGCTGTACACACAGTGGAAAACAACGTCTTGGATCAGACTTCCAGTGAGGACAGATCAGAGTGTCAGGGTGGGTAATGTTGCACACACTGAGATTCTTCTGTTAAGGGGAAGATGTTGTCATCACCGATGGCTTCTTGTTTGTTTCCTGAGTCAGTTCTGAGCAGGAAACTGTGCACCAGGCAGTGCAGAGACCCAAAGTCTCTGAGCTAAAACTCTCCCACCCATCCTGGAGGCAAAGAGAGCTGACGGGGGGCCTTGAATCACTCCAGACTCACTTCTTCCTCTGATCCACAAAGTTGAAGTCAAGATCTGGGTTCGGAAGAGATAGTATGCTTAAAGAATTCCTGCTTTGCCTTGGTGAGTCCCCAATGGACTGGATGTGGAGTGGGATTTAAGGGGGAAACATGGCAAGGAAAGATATGATGATGTCCAGGAATTAGAAATGTAGAAAATACCAGAGTGTGGGGACCAATGGTGGCTGGGTGACAGAGTGCTCACCTCTTATGTGCGAGGACCCCGGTTCAGTTCCCAGCCTCATGTGTGGCCCCCTTCTGTCAATGAAGGCGTGAGTGTTACCCTAATGCTGGACAGGTTTCAGGGGACCTACCAGACCAAGGTGGACTAGGAAGAAAGGCTGGACATTCTATTCCCTAAAATCAGATGATGAAAGATCACGGTGGTCTAGTTTCCAGGAGATCATGGGAATGGTGAAGGATCGGTTAGTATTTAGTTTCTTTGACCATGGAATCCCCACGGGGAAGGGGCTGACTGAAGCATAGCCAGTAACAATAGCACTTGGTTGGGGTTATTCAGTGCATTGTAGGATGCTTGGCCACAAGTCTGGTCAGCTCACTGTAGCCAGGAAATTAAAAGACGAATTACATTGGGATAGGCTGCTGTCAGATATCTCGCCAAAGTACTGAAGAGCAATGATGTCAGTCTGGAGACTAAGGTGCGCCTGACACAGGCCATGGTCTTTGCAATCACTTGCTATGCATCGGAGAGTTGGACAATGACTAGGGAGGACAGAAGGAGAGTTGATGCCTTTGAGCTGTGGTGCTGGAGAAGAGTATTGAATGTACCATGAAGTGCCAGGAGAACAAACAAGTTAAATTATTTTTGCCTTATTTAAGCGACTAAGGTTAAAAACTACTACTATTTACAGAAAATTTGAAAACAAAGCGTAGGTAAATATTGAGCATTTTCTAGATGATGATGGAAGAGCGGATCATGAAAGCAATATGATAAATCAGAAAAGATGGGTGGAATTTTCTGTCAAATCTTCACAACTTCTGAATGACGAAGTAAAAGGTAACTTTCGGACCATCCTTGCAAAGAGTATGACATTTCTTTAACAGAACTACCCAAGCTTTGTCTGCCTTATTTGGAGCCTTGAAAGAAGCCAGTGATCTGTATCTCATTGAGGTTTCTCTTACAGGACTGTGTCTGGGTTATCAAGATGAGAAAAAGGATGGTGAGTTTTTTTTTCTTTTTCTTATGCTTAAACTCAGCTATATCCTGAATTCTAACTTTAAGGACATACCTGTGTAAGTCGGGCAACGAATGAGAGAGACTGAGGAAAAGTCGATGCCTTTCAATTTTGATATTGGCACAGTATGTGGAATGTGTCCTTGATTGTCAAAAGAACAACTATATCTTGGCAGAAGTGCAGACAGAGATCTTTTTAGAAGTGAGGATAGAGTGAGTTTTGATTTGCATTTCTCTCATTGCTAGAGATTTGGAGCATTTCTTCATGTGTCTGTTTGCCATTCGAATAATATCTTCCTCTGTGAAAATTCTTTCCATCTCGTTTGACCATTTTGT
>NW_006399958.1:2786598-2787772 GCF_000299155.1 Elephantulus edwardii
ATTTCCATATCTTTGTCACCCTGGATAGATAGATAGATAGATGATAGATTAGATAGATAGAAAGATAGATGATATATTAGATAGATAGATGATAGATTAGATGGTAGATAGATGATAGACTAGTAGATGATAGATAAAATAGATAGATGATAGATTAGATAGATAGAAAGATAGATAGATGATATATTAGATAGATGATAGATTAGTAGATGATAGATAAGATAGATGATAGATTAGTAGATGATAGATAGATGATAGATAAGATAGAGGATAGATTAGTAGGTGATAGATAAGCTAGATAGATTAGTAGATGATAGATGATAGATAAGATAGACGATAGATTAGTAGGTGATAGATAAGATAGATGACAGATTAGTAGATTATAGATAGATGATAGATAAGATAGATGATAGATTAGTAGATTATAGATAGATGATAGATGAGATAGATAGATGATAGAGAGATAATAGATAGATAGATAGATAGATAGATAGATAGATAGATAGACTATTATCCTGTTTCCCAGAACAAAATTTTCCAGCCCAAGTATTTGCTTGGAAACCCTGTGAGATGACTTGAACAGCTGTATGAATGGGACTTTAATCAACATGTTGTGACACTAACATGGAAAGGACAGATTGTGCACTTAATTCATTTTATTGAATGACTTTCAAAAATTTAAAAACCTTTTGTTGTGACTTGGCTGTAAGTTCACTGAACAGATTGGTTTTCCATTCGACGAGGTGTGTGTATGTGGTCTTGTGTCGTGGATTCTAATCCCTACCAGCACTCTTCCCGTCAATGGTTCTTTCTCTTTTTCTTTCCCCCACTCCCCTGTGGTTTTGTTGTTGTTGTTGTTGTTGTTGTTGTCATGTACCATCAAGTCTCTTGTGACTCATAGCGACCCTATGGACGATAGCCCCGAAATGTGCTCTATCCTGTGCCAACTTTACTGTCTCTGACTCACTACCCTCATTACCCTGGTCACGGAATCAATCCAGCTCATCGATGATCTTCCTCTAATTCCCAAAGCAAATTCATTTTCCCTTCACTCTATCATACACATTTTGTTAAATGTCATTACTTTTAATCTTTCTAATATCTTTCTAATTGTGTTGTTATGTGCTGTCAAGTATCTTTCTAATATCTTTCCAATATTATAATATAATTAATA
>NW_006399958.1:2788463-2795869 GCF_000299155.1 Elephantulus edwardii
TGTGCCGATCATCTGTTTACTGGATACCGCCTTTCCCTTCATCCATTGCAATATTGTGACCTTTATCTATTTCCTATTTTTATTCCCTTTGCCCCATTTCCATCTCTGGTAACTATCCAAGAATTCGTTGGAATATGTGTAAACCTTTCCTTAGATGTGTTGTTTTGTTTTTCACGAAAGGCTTTATTTGTGGGAACTTGTAACATGAATACATACAGAAATAGTATTTGTCCTAATTCAATTAGAAGACATTTGATTTGTCAACACAAGCACCACCAAAATGTACCAATTTTGGTATGCAAATGCCCAAAATAGGGGTAAAGGAAATGGGAAAGATTTGGCGAGGGTCCTGAAAAGATGAAGTTATGGTTGGCATAATTCAGTGGAGATTAATTTTATACAACACAGTGTATGTCAATAATGTATACTGCATTGAAACAGATGAGGGAGAGAACTGTTCAAAATGGATATGTGATTAGGTATTTTTGTCATGACAGGAGTCCAAAGCGAAGGCTGGACAGTGCAGTGGACTTGGGAAGAGGGATTGTATAACAATGAAAGAATTTTTCTTTTAGTTTTCCAAGAGGGGAGCGTACTAGGGGAGAGGGTTGGGAGGGGAGAAAAAGTGCAACAATCAATGAATGGAAATCCAGTCTCTGTAAATTTTCACTGAAATCAATAATAAATTTAAAAAGAAAAAGAAAAAAAACCCAAACCACAGTGTATGGAATAGTTGTATGAAACACAATGTGAATGAAGGAAAATGTGAAACACAATGTATACGAATTTTGTAGGCAAAGCAATATAAGATAATATTTTTTTATTGTATTATTTTTTACATGTACCGCCAAATCAGATCTGACTGGTACGGGAGGAGATTGCCCCTCCTTCTCCAGCAGAGCATCTGGTGGATTTGAACTGCGTACCTCTGGAATTGCAGTGCAGCGTCTTGCCAAAAATAATATTTTTAAAAAAAAAAACACTCAAACTTCACAATTATTCTGTAATTAATAATCTTCGTTTCTAGGCTTTCTTTCTTTTTTAAAAAAAAATACTGGTCTATGAATTTTTTTTTTAACCAAACATATACCCTCATAAAATGAGCTTTGTTTCACGTGTTTTTTTTTAACAACAGTCTCCACATTTGATTGGCCCATTTGCATGTGGCTAGACATTAACTTTGAATTCTTTCCAGAAAGACTTCCCGCGCCCTTCTTCAGAGCCTGGCCTGGCCCCGTGGCTGAGAGAAAGGACAGCGTGATTCTGGAGTGCTCAGCTCAGCAGCCAAACGCTACCGTCAGGCTGGGGAAGTTGAACAGCTCTGGGTACGAGGAACAGCTAAGCTCAGCCAAGAATAGTGCTAAACTCTTCCTCAGGGACCTGGAGCCCGAGGATGCTGGGAGGTACTTCTGTGCCTACAATTCAACGTCCTCTCAGGGATGGTCAGAGACGCAGTATCTACAGCTGGTGGTGACAGGTAAAAAGGGAAGCTCATTGGCACACTGGTTCCTCTCTCTGTGACAACACTAGGCTGGGGCGGAAGAGGAAATCTAAACCACTAAAGACCCACAACTGTGGAGTCAATCGCAACTCCTGGAGGTCGTGTAAGACAGAGCAGAAGTGCCCCACAGGAAACTGTGGTCTTGATAGAAGCACTTCTCCAGGTCTTTGAGAGAGTAGATCACCAGCCCTTTCTCCTGAGAAGAGACTCCTGGTTTCAAACTCCCAACCTTTCAGTTAGAGACAGAGGGTGGGATTAAGTCTCTCTTGAGAGATTTAGAATGGTTTCCGCTGTATTGACATGATACAGATGGCTAACTGAATCCCAGGGGGCAGAGAGGAGCAGAAGTCCTGGAACTCACCTCAGCCTGATTCATCATCTTGTCTTCTGCAGGGTCACTCCCAAGACCATCCCTCATCATAGTTTCTGAGAACAGCCCAAGAGATTTTGTGAGGCTTCAGTGCCTGGTTCCACACGACAGGATGGAATGCTTGGGTTTTGTTCTGCTGAAACCAGGATCCCCAGAGCCACTGCAAGTCAGGAAAGGAAAGGAGAAACAGATGGAGTTTTGGCTCTGGACCAGCATAACCCATCATGCCAACTACAGCTGTCTATATTACCAGCAGGATTTCCCGTATTTGGGCTCCTTTCCTAGTAACAACGTGGAAATCAGGGTGACAGATAAAGGTATGGGAAGACAAATACAAACATTGATCACTTACCCAGCACTCTTCATGTTCTAGTCTCCGTTGTAAGTCATTTACCGTCTGGAGCCCTGGTGGCATAGTGCACAACACTGCTAAGCAGAAGGTCATTGGTGTGAGGCCACCAAGAGGTCTGAAGGAGAAGATGACCAGGCTTCTCCCAATAAAATGTAACCACCTCAGAAATCCAACACAGAGGGTCACCTTGCATTAAAACTGACTGGACACAAGTGAGCTTCGTTCCTCCGTGCTGCTGTGACAGAGAGACCACAAGAGAATGGTTTGATTTCGTGAGCATTTGCTTGTGGTCTGGGTGAAAGTTTATTGAATGAAATTAGTGTCCGTTCCACACGTGAGTCTCAATTTATTTCATGATATGAGTTGTGATTGCCTCTGTGTAACAGCATTCTGCTCCCTGTGTCTGGCTCTGCTTCTTTCCTGCCCCTTCCTGCCTCCTGAGTTTTTATTTTGGCCAAATGCTGTCCTTTTTGGTCCCTTGTGATTGGTTGTTCTCTTGAGCATGTTCCTCATAGAGTTTGCTTTGCAGACCTAAGAAGAAGACTGTAGATGAAATGGATTGACTTAGCAACAGTGGCAATGGGGTCAAGTGGTCTGAGATAGCGAGGTTGGCTCTAGATAGGGCAAAATTCAGAGCCCTATCTGAATTTCTGTTCATAAGGTCACTATGGGTTGTAGTTGATGACGTATAGCAACAACAACAACAACCGAAGGTAGATTTTTTTTCTTGCTACTTACACTTGGCTTTAAGACTTTGGAGGAGCTTTTTGGCATCAGGTTTAAAAATTATCTCAGGGTGATAATTTCAGGGGTTCATGGTGCCTCCTTGGCTCCAGAAATCCTAGATCTGTGAGCATCTGAAATTCTGGTCTCATTTTATCCCATCTGCTCAGGATTCCCCCGTAGAATCTCTGACCAAAATGTTCAGTAATGGTAGCCCAGCACCACG
Source organism: Elephantulus edwardii (assembly GCF_000299155.1). NCBI lineage: Eukaryota > Metazoa > Chordata > Mammalia > Macroscelidea > Macroscelididae > Elephantulus > Elephantulus edwardii. The sequence continues at coordinate 2,791,636 of NW_006399958.1, forward strand.
CAGTTCTTCTAACGTCATGTCAAAGGAAGCTCACAGGATTTTCAAGGCTGAGTTTTCAAAAGCATATTGTCAGAAAGTGTTGCGAAGCCAAATGTACAACTAAATGTTAATCTAAATGATAAACCAAACGCTTTGTGAGGATTTGAAGGAGGTGCAGATACAAGCTGGAATTCCTCCTGAGACAGGCCACAGGGGTCACATGCCAAGGCAGATCTTCAGATGTCTTCACGGTTCTTGGATGGTATTTGCTAACCCCTCCCTCCTGAGTCAAGCATAAGGTTTTCAATAGAAGGAGCTTAGCTTCATTTGCATAGAATTCTCTTTGTGATTTGCTCCCTGGCAATTTTCAATAAAGTTACAGAGAAGCTAGGTTCAGGGCTTCAGTCTTTGAGCTCTTCACCCCCCTGCCTTTAAGCTGTCTGTTTTTTCTCCATTCTTGGTGTCCCCCTCTCTGTCTCTTTCTTTATCTTTGTTCTTCCTCGACAACCAGAAAGGTCTTGCAATGGAACTAAGACCCATTGTTTTGAAGCAGTTCTATAATACTATATACAAACCAGCCATTATCTACTTGGATTTGGGCAGATTTGTTCTAGTTAAGCCATAGATACCAATATACAAACTACCACTGTTGTTGTTGTTGTTGCGTGTCTTCCAGTCCCCATGAAACTCATGGCGACCCTATGTACAACAGCCCTAAACCCTGCTCTGTCCTGTGCCAATCTCACTGTCTCTGACACACCTACTCCCATTACCGCAGTCACTGAATCAGTCCACCTCACAGGGAGTCTTCCTCTCCTGCACTGTCACTGCACCCTCCCAAGCATGACGTCCCTCTCCAAGGAATGATCCCTCCTTGCAACATGTCCAAAGTATGTCAGATGAAGCTTCAGAATCCTTGCCTCTAAGGAGCAGTCTGGTTTAACCTTCTCCAGGATGACCCTGTTTGTTTTCTTAGCAGTCCATGGTATATTCAATACTCTTCTCCAGCACCACAGTTCAAAAGCATCAATTCTCCTTCTATCCTTCCCAGTCATTGTCCAGCTCTCTGATGCATAACAAGTGATTGCAAATACCATAGCCTGTATCAGACGCACCTTAGTCTCCAGAGTGACACCATTGTTCTTCAGTACTCTGGAAACTACTACTACAAAAAAAATAATATATCATTAGGCTTTTCTTTCAAGGTGCTTCTGGGTGAATTAGAACTTTTAACCTTTTGATTATCAGCTGAGGCTTTAACCATTGGCCCCATCTAGGGGCTTTCATAAAGGCAGGGAAGTCAGGATATTTATACTCCAACAAACAACAATCATTGGTAAAGGAATGACCCTGGAATACTTAAAATTCAGATACTTTGAATTCTCCTAGGCAGTTCTCTCAATAGAGATACAAGTGTTCTTTTTTGGAAAGTGAAAGCACCCATGATCTAGGATGCTTAACAATTACAAAATTTAAAGAAAAAAGAAGTCTGGAGGAATATGGGTGGAAGCATTGACAGCGTCTGTTACAGAGGGAGCGAGGTGTGGGTGGTATATTGGGTGAGAAAATAGTCATTATACAACAATCTCATTATCCTACAGAATGAGTCAGATTCTGGGCTGAGCGCTTTAGAGGCAGCATTTGCCATCATTATCTAACTTTGAGTTAGGTATTATTATCTCTCTTCTGTGTCTTATTTAACTTTTCACAGCGTAACCTATTACAATGTCTGTAAATGGCAGATCGAGTACTTGAAACAGACTATGTCTTATTAGAAATCTTCTGCTCCTTTGGTTTTCTAATTGATTGATAAGGAAATTAAGCCATTTCAGCTATATTTGCATACAAACCTATATGTGAAACAATGGATTGGTGGTTGTCCAAATGGCTTTGCTAGCCATCAAATTTGACTTGCATTCCCGGGCCGAGTGGGAACGTGCACGACTATGGGTGAGGAGATTGGTTAGGTTTATCACTGAGTCTAGTTAAATGGAGCAGGTTTACCAGTTGTTGTTGCTGTTGTTGTTGTGTGCTTTCTAGTTGCTTGCGACTCATAGTGACCCTATGTACAAGAGCCCTAAACCCTGCTCTATCCTGTGCCAACCTCACCGTCTCCGACACACTTAATCCCACCGCCCCAACACATCGAGGGTCCTCCTCTCCTGCGCTGTCCCTCCACTCTTCCAAACATAATGTCCCCCTCCTTGCAACATGCCCAAAGCATGTCAGACAAAGCTTCAGATTTCTTGCTTCCCAAGAGCACACTGGCATCACCCTTACTATGATGAACCTGTTTGTTGTCTTGGCAGTCCATGGTATATTCAAAACTCCTCTCCAGCTTCAAAGCTCAATGGGATTGTTTCTCTTTCTATCATCCTAGTCACTGTCCAGCTCTCTGATGCATAGCATACAATGCGAAGACTATAGCCAGGATCAGGTGCACCTTAGTCTCCAGCCTGATGTCGTTGCTCATCAGTGCTCTGGAGAGGTCCCTGATAGCTGACTTTTCCAATGCAAGATGGAAATCGTGCTATGACAAGAAAGAAGCAGAGAATGTCCTATGTGCCCTTGAAAACCAGAGATTCTTGTGCCAATCAGATCGGGGCAACAGCAGCAGGAGAGAAAGGCTGAAGACTTATATGAAGCAGAACTTTACGTTCTGGGATTGCTACTCTACGGTGTATGTGCCGGGGCCTTTGTCCAAGCTTGCTAGAGGACTAGGGCATGGGGAGATGCCATAATTGTTAGGTCTAGGAGAGGAAGACCCTTGAGGAGATGGATTGATTCAGTGACTGGGATAAAGAGTGTAGGTGTGTCAGAGACAGTGAGGTTGGAACAGGACAGAGCAGGGTTCAGGACCGTTGTACAAAGGGTCGCTATGAGTCGCAAGTGACTCGATGGCACATAACGACCACAACAAGAGAACGTTATAACACTGACCTGAAGTTGAGAGTCTAAAGGTGGAAGGGTCTGCAAGCACCCCTCAGAATCTGTCCTGACTGAAGAATGGCATCTTGTTTCCAACCCAAATTGTAACATATTAGCTTCTTATTAAGCCCTGTAACCAGGAGTATGGTTCTGTGAGTTCTGTGTGGCCATTGCAACAGATTAGCACAGCAGGAGCAGAGCAGTGAAGACCTTGGTACGGAGGGTCGATGTGAGAAATGAGAGAAGCAGATGTGGAGAGCATGGGGTGTGTCTGACCGCATGAAACTAGATTTTATACTGTATGGACGTTGTAGATGTGGACTGTTCACCCTTGTTGAGTTTATGCTGTCCCTTTAACCATGTCAATGTCATTTTTCTTGTAGGAGGATATCAGAAATTGAAACCATCATCTCCAAAAAAAGGTAATGACATCAGGTCAAAATGGCTTATGTTTTATTTTGAGCGATTCAGTAACAAGGTGACGTGTTTAGAGGCAAGGACACAATTCCAGTCATTTATTCTCGACTAAAGGATGACTTGTCTTCAGAAGCCAGGTCCTTCCAACTTCTAAATCTGACTTCACCTCTCTGACCCTCAATCATTTCTTTGCAGAAGAAATGAAAAGCTGACCCAGTCATTGATAATTATTCCAATAGATAATGCATATATTTAATTGGTAATATATGTTTTCATATATACAGTTAATGCATTTCACTCACTATCCATGGCTTATTTTGCAAAGGTTTATCTTTGCCTTTCTTCTTTTATTATATCTGATTTGTCTTATTAATTTTAAAGAAAGTTTACTGAGGGGGCGCTCTGGTGGCCTAGTGGCAAGGAGCTGCAACTACAATCCCAGAGGCACACGGTTTGAATCCACCAGATGCTCTGCCCGGGAAGGAGGGACAATCTCCTCCTATACCAGTCAGATCTGATTTGATGATACACGCACATAAAAATTAAAAAAAAAGAAAGTTTACTGAGACTTAGGGTTTCCATTCACTCATTGTTTCACTTTCCTCCCTGTCCGCTTTTCCCCCCGATTCACCCTTCTTCTTGAAAAGTAAAAAAAAAAAACAACCCAAAACTCTTTCATTGTTATGCAATCACTCCCCCAAAGTCCACTCCACTATGCAGCCTTCATTCTGGACTCTTGTCATGATGCCTTTGAGCTGTGGTGCTGGAGAAGAGTATTGAGAATACCATGGACTGCTAGGAAAACAAACAGATTCGTCCTGGAAAGGGTTAAACCGGGTGGCTCCTTGGAGGCAAGGATTCTGAGGCTCCGTCTAACATACTTTGGACATGTTGTGAGGAGAGACCGGTC
>NW_006399958.1:2796270-2797367 GCF_000299155.1 Elephantulus edwardii
TGAATACTATTTCATGAGTTCCTTGTTTTTCAGTGCAGCGTAATATTCCATTGTGTGAATATACCACAGCTTCTCTATCCATTCGTTTGCTGATGGGCACTTGGGTTGTTTCCAGCTCTTTGCTATTGTGAACAAAGCTGCAATAAACATGGATGTGCATTATCATCTGATTTTTTTAAATGCAAAAGTTTAATTCTTTCTCCAAAAAAATTCCTTTTTAGTATGACTTGGATGAAAGTTGACAGAGCAAATGGATTTTGTGTTCCACACTTTATACATATTTTGTTTTCATGATGTTCATTGTAATTCCCACAGGGTAATAGCACCCTTCCCAACTCTTCCCTGTTTCCCCCCCCCCCCCCCATTCTCTCCTGTTCCTTCCTGCCTCCTGAGATTTTTCCCTGGGCAAGTACTACTTCTGGTGCCGTATGTTCTCAGATGTTTGTGGCTTCCCAGTGTCATTGTTCACCTTGTAACCCAACCCGACTGGCTGTCGTCAAGAACCAATGCGAAGCTGATCTTCCTGTGCCTTTCCAAGGCCGTAATCACATGGGAAGAGATGGCCCATCTTTCTCCTTCAGAACCACTGGTGAATTTGAACCAACAGAGAGGTTCAACCAGAGGGCTTACAACTCACTACTGAGCTACATACAACTCCCAACACACCACCTGAGCTCCCAATACGACTGTCTACTGTTTGCCTAAAGGTTGAACCATGGCGGTGATTTCAAGAGAGCACGGGCAGCTGAAGGCCATGGTGCTGGTAGGTGTTGTTAGTCCTTTATGAGTAACAGAAACACTGTGAACAACGGAGCTAAATCTTGCCCTAGCCTGTGCCAGGCTCACAGTCTCCACCATGTTTTTAGCCCGATTGTTTCATTCTCTGTGCCAATCTATTTCATGCAGAGTCTTCCACTCTTTGTCTGATCCTCCACATTTCCCAGCTTGGTGTCTTTTTCCAAGTAGCTTAGTCTGTAGGGAGTTGCACTTCTAAACTAAAGACCACACCCCCCTGTGGGTTCAAAACCACCATCCACATTGTGGGACGAAGATAGTCAATCTCCTTTTGGGCAATTTACAGCCTCAGAAACCCAATG
>NW_006399958.1:2798591-2799170 GCF_000299155.1 Elephantulus edwardii
CTGTCATGACAATAATATCTAATCATACTGTAAGAAGATTAACTTGTTACACGTTGCCTTGGGGAATATTTTTCATTTTAAAGAGCTCTTTCCTTTAAACCAAAGGACACTGGTGGGGTAAGGGTTAGAATCTTTAATTGCTGGAGTTTTTTGCTTACTGATAGCATCACTTACACAAGTTAATTTTGTATTCTCTTATGCACACAGTGCATATGGAGAATACCACATCTGGGGTCCTAAACAAATGATGTATTTTTAAATAGTCTCAGGCGAGAGAAATAGAATAACAATTACCGCAAACTCGCTCACATTAAAGTGGATTGTATAACCCATTTATGATGTGCAAGGCGCATCCTTAAAGCCCCATGTTCAGGACAGTTTTCAAGCATTTCTTTGTCGTGAAGGCATCCATTAAGGGACCTTTGAGAGACTTAGATGCATTTAGCAGCTCCAGTATAATAGTACAAGCTCCAGTATTAGAGTGATCCACTCTTTAAATTTAAAAAAAATTGTAATTGACATTTTAATGAAAGATTATAGAGAGCTTGAATTTCCATTCATTCATTGTTATACAATTTC
>NW_006399958.1:2799670-2804665 GCF_000299155.1 Elephantulus edwardii
CGTAGTATTCCATTGTGTGAATATACCACAGCTTCTCTATCCATTCGTTTGTTGATGGGGCTCTATAACGTCATTTTATTGTTTTTGTTTTTCTCTATAACATTTTATGAGAGACATTTCTTGATCTTGTTTGATCTTTCCCTCATCCTCTTACATTTGTGAGAGACAAGGGGGCAGCTAATTGATGTGAATGTTCATTGGTCAAATTCCATTTACTGTCTATTTCCCAGGAACTTTTATTTAATTATTAGTAGCTCGAGTTGACAATTTAACTATGTTTGTAGACTTGTTTTTCTATGCATTCTTTACTCTCCTAATTTTCACAGTCATAGAAAAGCATACGTGTTAATGAAGTTCACCAGAACCATTATTTCTGTACAACTAAAGACATAGTCAAGCGTTTTAATAGTTGAGATACGAACTGAAAAATCAGTGATCCACCCAGAAATGCACCATCTGCCTGTACAGTTCCTTTGGTGCAGTAATTTCAAAGGCCATTCACAAATATATCCATTTCAGCATTGTTTATGGCAGCAAAAGAGACAATTAGAAATAAATTATTAACACTAAAGGCTTGATTAAATAGATTTTGGGTTGGCCCTAAAAGATAAAAGTATTATCAAAACAGGAGAATATTTATTGATCTTGAGACATATTGACAGCAAGTAGTTGGGAAAAGGATGGGCAATTTTCTGTGCAATTAACTGCTTCTGAAAGCCAGCCGGAAGGTCAGCTATGGGTCGGTTCCAAATTCGTGGTATACAACAAACAGCATAGTTGGGAGGAAAGAGAGGGGAATTATAAAATCATGTGATTCCAAGTTCTGGAATTAGTATATACAGACTACCTGTCAAAGTGATGTAATCTATAAGAATAAATAGGAAAGAAAAAGCCCAAATTAAAAATGAAAATGAAGAGTAAAAAAAGAAAAAAATCAGTGATCTGTATCCTCCGGCTATCACAAGAGAAAGATGAGGCTCCCTACTTTATAATGATTTGTAACCTCAGAGAGCTCTGGTGGCCTAGTGGCAAGAAGTTGCACTGCAATCCCAGAGGTACGTGGTTCAAATCCACCAGATGCTCTGCTGGAGAAGGAGGGGCAATCTCCTCCTGGACCAGTCAGATCAGATTGGACGGTACACACACACACACACACACACACACACAAAGTAATAAAAAAAATTAAAAAAATTATTTATAACCTCAGAAACCTTGCAGCAGTTTAAAAAAAATCATTTATTTTACTTTGGTGGAGGTTTACAGATCATATTGATTTTTACACAACCATTCATGCACGTTTTGTTTTATAACATTGTCACTGATTAATGCAAATAAATGAATTCATTACAATGTCTAGTAAACCCTTTACTATGGTTTGCCTTTCTCCTCACTCAAATGATCTATTTATTAAATTTTATTTCCTCCTTCTTCCCTTCCCAGCCCAATTGTCCTGCCATGATTGATTCTACCTGCGTGCACACCTTTCCTTGTTGTTGTGTACCGTCGAGTCTGAACCGAGTCATAGCTGACCCTCCAGCGGATTTTCAGAGGCGCTTAATTGCGTGGGAGGAGATTGCCCGTCCTTCTCCCACGGAGCAGCTGGTGGATTCGAATCGTGTGCCCTCAGGACTGCAGTGCAGTTTCTTTTCTAATAGTGATCTTTCACTGTAACTGTCTTTTTTTGTGACTGACTTATGTCACTCGGCGTCATTCATTCAAGAGTCGCCTATGTCTTCCAGGACTCCACGAGTTCTTGATCATTTTTCAGTGATGCATACTACTCCACTGTGTGGACGTGCCATGGTTTCTCTAACCGTTCTTCTGTTGACGGACACTTGAGTTGTTTTCAGTTCTTTGCTATTGTAATTAATGTTACAATGTGTGTGTGTGTGTGTGTGTGTGTGTGTGTGTGTGTGTGGTCACAGTCCTTATTTCTTAGGGTTCTGTAGTGCAGTTCTCTTTTGGCTTATAGGGTTTCATATGAGCTGGAATTGATTCCACGGCAGCAGGACTTTTGAGTCCCACATTCAACCAAGTGCAAACTTTTGTTTTCCCCATCTTACAGGAAATTGTTGCAAATATTCGAAAGTGGCAGAGGCAAAAGTGGAAGGCAGGCGACGTGGCTTCTCCCTCCCCCTTCTGCTAAATGGCATTAGTGTGTTTTAGGGACCAGGCTCACCCTCCAATGCGCTTCTGTTCCACCAGATAACGCTGTCGTGGTCTATGTTACAATTTCCACCTGCGTCTCCCTCTCCCTCCTCTTCATCTGTATCTTCGTGGTCTACAAATGTACCCAGCACGGTGAGTTCAAGGAAGAACAGTGTCTCCGCTTTGAGGGAGTGAGGGGTCTATGAGTGGGCAAAGCATTCTGTTATTTGCTGGGAGGTTGGCGGTTCAAACCCGAGCAGAGGTGTTCCAGGAGAAAGACCCGGGGAGTGGCTTCCAAAAGTTCAAAGTCTTGAAAACACACTCAATTAGTTCTACTCAGTACATCTGATATTATCATGAGTCAGAATCAATTTGATGCCTATAAACAAACCCATTCATACCACGGCTTCCCCATGAAAACACGGTGCGACAAATTACCATATTTTCACCAGGAAGCTGTGCACTAATAGGTGTGTCAGAGACAGCGAGATTGTCTCAAGATAGGGCAAAGAACGATTGCTCACGAGGTCACTAGGAGTCACCGTTGACTGGACGCCACATAACAACATACACGTGAGCCCTGGTGGCACAGCGCTGAAGCGCTCGCTTGCTAAAGGGAGGATTCTGGATTTGAACCACCAGCTGCTGCTGCTACTGCTGCTGCTGGGGAAAGATGTGGTCTGCTTCAGGAAAGATCACAGCCTTGGGGACTCCGCAGGGAGGTTCTGCTGCACCCTACAGGGTGGCGAAGGGTCGGACTTGACTGGCCGGCGGGGGCTTTATGAAGGATGTTTGTTTTTACAAAAAGACACGCAAGGAGAGCTTTGGTGGCCTAGTGGCAAGGAGCTGCAACTACAATCCCAGAGGCGCACGGTTCAAATCCACCAGATGCTCTGCCGGGGAAGGAGGGACAATCTCCTCTTGTACCAGTCAGATCTGATTTGACGATACACACACACAAGAATAAAAAAAAAAAAAAGGCATGCAAGTCCACTGTGCACTGGAACTGACTTGAAGACAATAACATCATCACTGATCTCAAAGCGGGTGATTGGAACGCATCCGGTGTGCTACAGAAAACATGGCCTTCTATAGAGATTTCAAAACCAACCCAACTCACTGCCATCAAGTCAATTCTGACTCTAGCAATGCTCTGGGCCAGGGCAGATGTCTCTTTAAAGCTACAAATATCTACAGATGCAATGGCCTTGTGCTTCTCCTGAGGAGACGCTGGTGGGGCTAGAACCACTGACCTTTCACTAACAATCCAACACCCTGTCAAGGTTCCAGCCAAGAGAACCCACAGAGCTATTCTGCTCTGCAGCACAGAGGGTCACCACAATAAAAGATCCTCTCGGAGACAATGTGCTATTTGCTGTACAGAGGTAACTCGTGTTTGCTGTGATGCTGAACACTGTGACACCCATGTGTCAAATGTGATATTGGTCACTTATGGCGGACAGTGTTTGGTGGAGCTCCCCGATTCAAACCAGCTTGGAAGCAGGAGTGGCATCCGCTTTCTAAATAGTTTGCCCTCAGAAATTCTATAAATGTGGAGAAACGATGAAAGTTATCCACATGTTCAGGTCTTTCATTCACAGGGTCACTATGAGTCGTCTACGACTCAACAGCACTTAACAACAACAACAACATAGAGAGAGCTCAGTGGGCCTAGTGGACAGAAAGTGATGCTAATTTTAAGTGATTTTAATCTGTGGCCCTCAGGCCTGGTTTTAATTGGTTTTGGTCAAACATTCTTCTAAGTGGTACAGCACTGGTCTGTCTATTTGCTGTACAGAGGTAACTCATGGTTGCTGTGAAGCTGAACACTGTGACACTGATGTGTCAAATGCGTTAATGGTTAGCCGTGGTGGACAGTGTTTGCTGGAGGTCCCCAATTAAAACAAGCTTGGAAGCAGGAGTGGCATCCACTTCTAAAATAGCTTGCCTCCAGAAACCCTATGAACTTGGAGAAACAATGAAAGTTATACGAGTGTTCAGGTGCTTCATTCGTAGGGTCGCTATGAGCCGTCTACAATTCGACGACACTCAACAACAACAACATTTAAAGAAGCAGCATGAGATTCTTTGCTAACAAAACCGTTCCTCTTTTTTCTTTTCTTTTTTCTTTTTAATAGAAGAAGCACACGAAGACTCCCCCAAAAGGTAGATGTCCTTGACACTTTGTGCGCTCCTCACTTTGCTTCTATTCCTCAGAGATTCTGTGTACCTGTGACTTGCATGTCCAGGCCCTACCCCAGGGTCTGCTCAGTCTCCCTCAGCCCAGTCTGTGGCCTTGCTGCTTGCTCTGCTGGGTCTGCATCCTCTCCCTGAAATCTGCTCTCAGGCTTTGCCTTTTTTCAACTTCCCCTTTTGTGATTTTGAGGGAAAATTGGCTCTCCGTTGCCCTCCTCACAGCTAACAGCTCTCTTGTCACTTCTCTCTGAGTTTCCAGTTTCCATTCACGCTCCATTCCTGTCCCTCTCTGTCTTTTGAGCTTTTTATCCTCGTGCTGATGCTGCCTTTTTTGCAGATTTCGTATGTTAATGTGTGTGTCTTTCTCTCTCTGAACCAGCCCTTCGGATTTTCCCATGCAGGAAACAAAAGGTAAATGATCAATGATGGACTCTTGGGATGAAAAGATCAAAGATTGAGTTCTGTGGCAGACCGAGGGTAAAGTATATTACTAAGTGTTAATAAGGAGACAGAACACCAAGAATGTAGGAGAAAATATAGAGGCAAGGCAGGAGGTGAGCAGTTTGAACAACTGAAATGAGGAAGCCAGCTTCCCTTTATTGAAAGTTGCCAGGGAGCGAATCACATTGAGAATTCAATGCACATGAAGCT
>NW_006399958.1:2804888-2807220 GCF_000299155.1 Elephantulus edwardii
CTCCTGCGCTGTCCCTCCACCCTCCCAAGCATGATGCCCTTCTCCAAGGACTGGTCTCTCCTTACAACATGTCCAAAGTATGTCAGATAAAGCCTCAGAATCCTTGCCTCCAAGGAGCAGCCTGGTTTAACCCTTTCCAGGATGAATCTGTTTGCTTTCTTAGCAGTTCATGGCCTTTGGTTTATTATAAATATTTAGTATGAAATTTGGCTTCCCACAGAGTCCTGCCATCTGAAATGTGACTTTGTTTTTTTGATTATTCTTTATCTTTTTGTTCATATTCAGATTTCTCCACATCAGAGAGGATATAGCTGCGGGTGAGTTCTCCTGGTAGGAATTCCCTACATTCTGCTCCTCCTGTGTGATTTACGGCCTCAGAAGCCCAGTGAAAGGTCTGCTATGAGTTGATCCCAGCTTGATAGCCATGAGTGTGAGAAACTCCATCCAATCGGAACCGAACTTAACTAACTGCCGCTGAGCTGATGCCAACTCACAGAATAGCTCCAATCAGGTGCCCAAGATGTAAATTATATAATATATACACACCATCCTCACACTTCCTGACACACCAGAGCCCATTGCTGCAGTTGCTGTGTCAATCCACCTGGTTGAGGTCCTCCTCTCCTTTGCCGACCCTCCACCCTTCGCAGCATCATTTCCTTTTCCAAAGCCTCATCATTCTTGGCACCAGCAGCCAGGAAATTAAAAGGCGCATTGCCATGGGAGTCTGCTGTTAGGGACCTCTCCAAAGTGCTGAAGAGCAGTGGTGTCTCTCTGGAGACTAAGGTGCGTCTGATACAGGCCATGGTCTTCGCAATCACCTGTTATGCATCAGAGAGTTGGACAATGACCAAGGAGGATAGAAGGAGAACTGATGCCTTTGAGCTGTGGTGCTGGAGAAGAGTACTGAGAATACCATGGACTGCTAGGAAAACAAATAGATTTGTCCTGGAGAGGGTTAAACCGGGTGGCTCCTTGGAGGCAAGGATTCTGAGGCTCCGTCTAACTTACTTCGGACATGTAGTGAGGAGAGACCGGTCCTTGGAGAGGGACATCATGCTTGGGAGGGTGGAGGGACGGCGCAGGAGAGGCAGGCCCTCTATGAGGTGGATTGATTCAGTGACTGGGATAATTGGGATGGGAGTGTCAGAGACAGTGAGATTGGCACAGGACAGAGCGGAGTTTAGGGCTGTTGTACATAGGGTCGCTATGAGTCGCAGGCGACTCGACGGCACATAACAACAACAACAACATCATTCTTGCCTCCAAAGAGCACTCCGGCTGCACCCTCTCCAAGACATAGCCGTTGGTTCTCTTGGCCGTCCATGGGATGGATGTTCAGTGCTCCTCTCCAACACCACAGCTGAAAAGTGCCAATTCTTTTTCTGTCATCCTTATTCACTTTCCAGCTCTCAGATGCATAGCTAGTAATCGGAAAGACCATGGCCTGAATCAGACACACCTTAGTCCTCAAACTGATATCGTTACTCCTCAATAATTTGGAAAGGTCCCTAAGTGCAGATTTTTCCAGTGCAACGCACCTCCTTATTTCCTGACTGCTAGTACCAGACAAAGCAGCTCGATTCTGTCCTGTGGGGCAACATGATTGTGAATCAGCTAGACAGTGTGACTCTGGCTCTGATTTAGATCTCTGGATATGATTCCATTTAGGAATGGCCTTTCTTTGTTATATTAATGATGCACCACCAGCACACAGTGTGTCTTAAGTCAAGCTCTTTATCCCCCATCTCCATATTTTTATTGTTATGCATATAATTATTCATATCCCTTGTGTTTCGCTCATGTACAAAATGTTTGTGTGTGTTTCACACTTTCCTTCACTGACATTGTGTTTCTTTTCTTTTCATTTTAATATTTTTTTAATTTTTATTGTATTATTTTTACATGTACCGTCAAATCAGATCTGACAGGTATAGGAGGAGATTGCCCCTCCTTCTCCAGCAGAGCATCTGGTGGATTGACATTGTGTTTCTTACAATCTTTCCCACACCTTGTGCTTTATAAAATTAGTCACCATAGGACTATGACCACCGTTATCCCATCATTTCAGGTCCCCACTAGATCCTTTCCATTTCTTTTACCCCTTTCTCTCCTCCCACCAAATTATGACACTCTGATTTACACCCCCCATCCTCACTCCTGTGCTCCCACCCCTGCCCTAGTCATGCTCTTTTAAGATATAAAAAGAGGTATGGCACTTTCTCAAAAAGTTGCAAATAGAAATAGCATCTGACCCAGCAATTCCACTATTGGGAATATACCCCAAAGAGACCATAACTGCCACCCAAGCAGTATATGCACACCCATGTTT
>NW_006399958.1:2807719-2813062 GCF_000299155.1 Elephantulus edwardii
ATAATAATTTTTTTAGAAAAGATATTAAAAGAGCGAGCCGTGCTGGCCCTGTCTGCTGCAAGTTGTGCTCCTGACCCACAAAGTCTGTGTCTCTCTGGGGGTTGAATGTAACAACAGCTCCGCAGGCCGTCTCCTCCTGGGGAATTTACAGCCTCAGCAATCCAGCGGAGGGAGGGTCAGCTATGAGTCAATTCTGAAGGCAGTTAGTTTGAGTTTATTGAAGCAAGTAAAGCAGCGATGAGAGGAGGCAGTTACCACACCATGTGAAGATCATCCAAGAGCCATGGAGCAAGACGGACAGAGAGAGACAGACAGGGTCCAGAGCTGACACCACCGAGACCTGGCTTCCCGGACTTGGACTCCTCGCCTCCTAAACTGTGAAAGAATCCGCTTCTGTGCGTGAAAGTCACCCCCTTGTGGTATTTCTGTCATTGCGGCACTAGAACGAAGATAAGATGCATCGAGTCCGTATTGATGGTGGTTGGAATATCTTGGAAAATGGCTGTGAGCACAAAGCATGTAATCAAAGCCATGGAAGTGTAAATGTGAAAGTTGGTAAATGTTTGATATGTGTACTTTCAACACAAATGGAGGGGGTGGGGGGGAAAGAATGCAGGCTAAGAATAAAAAAGTCTTTTTTTCAAGAACAAATATGTCTTGGAGAAGATGCAGTAAAGGCACTCTTGGAGGAAAGGGTGTTGAAACTCCATCTCACATACTTTGAGTGTGTTGTTAGCAGAGGCCTGTCACTAATTTTACTCATTTCCCCCTCTTCTCTGTCTGTCTGTGTTTGTGTATCTGTCTAGCTCTCTCTCAAGCAGAGAGAGAGAGAGAGAGAGATGTTTTGGGCAGGTTGCCTGCAGCCACAGAGGGAGCCTGGTCAGCTTTCTCTTTATTTCTCCACCTGGAGGTCATCCTTCCCCCAAACCCAATTCCACCCTGCTTCAGTTCTTGCCCCTGCGGGTGCCCCTGACACAAACAAATAGGTCTCTCCTCCTGTGAGCCACCCCAGGGCACCTTCCTCAGTCCCAGGGGACCGAGCAGTACATTTCCAGGGTCTGTCTGCAGGGCTCGCCTCTCACCTGCAGGTGGCGAGCTTGGAGAGGAGATGAGAAGAGCAAACCCTCCAAGTCCATGTCCCCCAATTCTGTTTCTCCTTCCTTCTCCCCTCCCCTGCCTGCCTTTTCCTTTTCCCCTTCCCCCCTCTCTCTCTTCTCCCTTTCTCCCTCCCTCCTTCTCTCACTCCTCTTTTCTTTCTTTCTCTCTCCCATCTCTTTATCTTTTCTCCCTCCTTTCCATCTCTCTTCTGCCTCCATCTCTCTCTCTCCTCTCTCCCATTTCTCTGAGTCTCCCTCTGCATCTATTTCTCTGTCTTACCTTTCCTCCCTCCACCTCTCTGCCCTCTGCTTCCCTTCCCCCTTCCTCCATCCCTCTCTGTATCTGTGTCTGTCTCTCTTCATGCCCCCATCATTTCTCACTGTCTGTCTCTCTCTCTCACACACAGACCCCACATCTGGGTACCAGGAACCTCTCTTGAACAGCGTTTTCTCTCTCTCTCTCTCTCTCTCTCTCTCTCCTCCTCCTCCTCCTCAATGGAGGCCCTTTCTTTGATTCATCTTCTGAGCTGACAACCACAATCTTAGCCAGGATGTGAAGTCAATGTTGTCTTTCCCATCAAACCCTATTGGTTGAGACAGTTACAAACATATCAGTATTTGAGGGGCAGTAGCCATCCGTCTTTTGTCTTGAAGCTTGCATGTGATCATGAGAATCATACATGATAGATCGTATCTTTGAGCCCTTGTTCATACGGTCACCACGAGTCTAAGGCAACTCCACAGCTCCTGAGCCAGAAGCCCCAGGTAGGCAAAGGGCTAATCTTGACAGAAGCAAGTCAACCAATCTTTACTCCTTGGGGGGAGGGGGCTGGTGAATTTGAACTGTCAACTCTGAGGTTCACAGTCAAGCCTTTCAACCACTGCACCAAGAGCCTTAACCACAGTGCCACTAGGACTTTGAGGTTAATCTTTAAAAGAAGCAAACGGACCCTTCCTTCAACTAGGCTTTCCTTCAACTCAGAACACCTTCCTTGAGTTCTAGCTCTTGGTTTTAACCAAGGTCATTTTGCTGGCAGGAACTTGGACAGTGCGGTGGTGAGGGCACTTGGCTGTTAACTCAGAGGTCTCTGGTTTGAACCCAGCAGTCACTGCAAGAGAGAAACACAGGGCTGTCTGCTTCCACCAAGATTCACAGTCTCGAAATTCCTCTGGGTCCCTGCCACCCGGTCCTACCTAGCCACTGTCGATCAGAATCTACATAATGCAATGGGGTTTCGTTGGCTTAGTTTATTGGTTGGCATTATTAAAAATTAAATAGTGCAGGAGAGGGTAAAGGAAATGGGGAAGATCGGAAAGGGACCTGAAAAGATGAAGTGATTAGTGGGCATAGTGCAATGGGGATCAGTTTTATAAAACACAATGTATGGGAATAGTGGTATGAAGCAGAATGTCAATGAAGGACAGTGTAACACACACACACACACAGACTCACCACACACACCATGTAGATGAACGAAATACAATATAGAATAATTATAGACGTTGTTTGTTGTTGTTATGTGCCGTCGAGTCGTCTGCGACCCATAGCGACCCTATGTACAGCAGCCCTAAACCCTGCTCTATCCTGTGCCAGTCTCATTGCCTCTGACACACCCATCCTGATTACCCCAGTCACTGAATCATTTCACCTCATAGAGGGTCTTCCCCTCCTGCACTGTCCCTCTACTCTACCCAGCATGATGTCCCTCTCTAAAGACCTGTCTCTCCTTACAACATGTCCAAAGTATGTCAGACGAAGCCCCAGAATCCTTGCCTGCAAGGAGCAGCCTGGTTTAACCCTCTCCAGGATGAACCTGTTTGTTTTCCTGGCAGTGCATGGTACATTCAGTACTCTTCTCCAGCACCACAGCTCAAAGGCATCCATTCTCCTTCTCTCCTCCCTAGTCATTGTCCAATTCTCTGATGCATAACAAGTGATAGCAAAAACCATGGCCTGTATCAGGCGCACCTTAGTCTCCAGAGAGAAACCGTTGCTCTTGAGTACTTTAGAGAGGTCCCTAACAGCAGACTTTCCCATCGCAATATGTTTTTTGATTTCCTGGCTACTGGTGCCAAGAGTGTTGACTGTGGAGCCAAGCAAACTGAAGCTGTGAACAATCTCAATCTCTTCACCATACATCCTGATGCTACCGATTGGTCCAGTGGTGAGAATTTTTGTCTTCTTGACATTGAGCCTCTATATATTATAGACATACCAATAAAAAAGGAAAGAAGGCTTAATTATATTAGATTTTTCTTTTCCCTCCATTGATTTAATTCAAGACACTTTTTACTTTATACTGGTTTGCTTACAAAGTTTGTATACATTGTTTTTCACACTATCTTCATTCACCTTGTGTTTTCTACATTTACTCCCAGTTCATTACATTTTATCACATGAATCAACACTGAAATAAGTCCACCACTGATCGGCCCATCTTTCCAGATCCCCACTGGATCTTTCCCACTTCCTTTTCCCACCCCTCCCTCCACCCATCAGATTGTACGACCTTCTGACTTCCACCCCACTGCCTGTCCTCACCCCTCTGCTCCTCCCCCCCCCACCCCTTGGATCCTCATACAGGTCATTTTTTTTAAAAAGTTAATAGTTTCTTTTCAAAGAAAAAGTGAATTGGGGAAGGAAGGTGGGACAGGAGGGAAACGTGCAACAATGAATGAATGGAAATCCAAGTTCTTGTTTTTCTTTTTTTTTTTAAATCCAAGTTCTTTATAAACTTTCATTAAAATCTAATTAAAATGCTGAGTAGTATGAAATATTACACAAAATGAGTGATGCTGGAGGACATTATGCTGAGTAAAATATCTCAGTCACAAAAGGTCAAATACTGCATAGTGCCACTGTTGTAAAACGGGACTGACATTGGGGATTGGAGGGAGATGGAGCAAGATAGCATAAATAATGAGGGAGAGAACTGTTTAAGAGGGATATGTGGTTAGGTATTACTGTCGTGACAGGAGTCTAGAACGAAGGCTGCATAGTGGAGTGGACTTGAGGGGAGGGATTGTATAACAACGAAATAATTTTTCTTTTACTTTTCAAAGAGAAGGGCGAACTGGGGGTTGGGGTGGGCAGGGAGAAAAGTGCAAAAATGAATGGAAATCCAAAGTCTCTGTACACTTTTATTAAAAACAATTTAAAATTTAAAAAAATAAAAAAATAAAAGAATATTGATAATTCTTACACAACATAGTTAAATAATTTGCATTTGTGAACTGTACAAGTAAATTTTATTTAAATTAAAACATCTAACTCAACAAAGTTTTCTTTTAATTGAGGGTGTGTTGATTCCAACTCCAGTGACCCCATGTAACAGAGCAGAAGTGCCCAGCACGGCTACCAAGGCTTAACTCTCTACAGGAACAGACCACATGACCTTGCTCCTTCAGAGGCACTGAGTGGATCTGAACTACCAACCTTTTGGTTCCTGTTGTTCGATGCCCTTGAGTTGATTCTGACTCGTGGATCCCATGTGATAGAGGAGAACTGCCCTCCACCCCCAGTCCACTGTCCTAAGCTGAAACCTTCAGAGGAGCAGGCCATTAGGTCTGGCTCCCTTGGAGCTGCTGATGGGATTCGAACCTCTGAGCTTTCAATTAGTAATCAAGCATTAATCCTTGCACCTCAAGGGGCTTTTTGTATCTGTGCTGGGTCCAGGGGATGCGCGCTGGGTTTGTTTGGGGTTTTTTTTGCCGCTAGATGGCAGTCAACAGTCGCCTCCAGACAAAGGCTGAGCTGGTCAAGTCAGAGCTGCATCTTCAAGCCTCCCTCCCCTATTGTGTGTGTCCTCCTCTTAGTCCAGTGCCAGCCTCCCAATGGCTGCTGTGTCCACTGGCTGCTGTGTCCACTGTGACAGCCCCCGAGTCTGCCAGTCCTGTCCAAGGCCTTCCTCTCTTTCTCTCACCTCTATTTTCCCAAGCACCACATCCCTCTCCAAGAACTGGTTTCTGATATAAAAAAACAAAAACATCCTTAGCCTGTGAGATGAAGCTTCGCTATCCTTGCTTCCAAGGCAGTCCAAGGCATGTTCGATACTTTTCACCAGCAACGCAGTTCAAAGGCCTCGATTCTTCTTCCTTATCCATCGTGCAAGTTTCACACGTGTATGAAGCAATTGGAAATGCTGTGGCTTGCGGTGTGTGGGGGGGGGGGTGGTCAGGTGTGCTCATTACGCATTCATGATCATCGAGTAGGAATTCACCCACAGCTGACTCTCCAGTGGGTTTC
>NW_006399958.1:2813927-2823762 GCF_000299155.1 Elephantulus edwardii
TCATGTTTGGGAGGGTGGAGGGACAGCACAGGAGGGGAAGACCCTCTATGAGGTGGATTGATTCAGTGACTGGGGTAATGGGGGTATGTGGTCAGAGACAGTGAGATCAGCACAGGATAGAGAAGGGTTTAGGGCTGTTGTACAGAGAGGGTTGCTATGAATCACAGGTGACTCAACAGCACATAACAACATACAGGCTTACTTACAAAGTTCGTATACATTGTTCCCTTTGTTTTATTAACTTAAATGCTGTTCTAGATTTTCAGCCATTCTCACCAGGATCTTCTCTTAGGATCCTGGTCAAAGAAGTAGTGGTAACCAGGAACCACCTGTTTCTTCTGATCTGAAGTTAGAGGAGGTCATTAGCCCTCTGAGTTTTGGGAGTACTTCATTCTCCTTTGTTGTGATTCCCTGCCCAGGAATTGGATTGACTACATGTGTGGAAAGAATCCTTGGAGAAGCTCAATATCAGCTGTCAAAATAACCCAGGCCAAGTGCTGACGTTCTGTTTCTCGCATTTGGTTGGAGCCTTTGTCCAACCCAAGGAGGCGGAACCAGGGCGTTTGTTACAGGGTTGTTTCACCATCCTTGTCTCTAAGGAGCATCTTGTTTTCACCTGTGGGATTCTTGATAGTTTGGAACCACCAGAACCCCCCCTCCCCCTTTAGGATTATTGGTCCACCTCCCTACAGATCATGGCCGCAAAGCCCTGTATTGTGCTCCATGGCCCTACATGATGGAGTGGACACCCCATAGGACACCCAACGTTGCCATCTCTCTTTTTTTTTTAACTTTTTTTTTAAAACATTTAGTTTATTTTTCCCCTGTGCCAGTGGTGAGTTTATTAAACAGCATATTATTTTTCTAGTTCTCTTATCCACTTTGTCTCTTCTCTAATAATGAATTCAATGCAATTATTTTTATTCTTAGCTTTTTTGCATATAAATTGTTGTCAAGGGAATTTTTTTTATTTCCATTCATTCATTGTTGCACTTTTCTCCCTTCCCAACCCTTCCCACCCCACAACCCCACCCCCGACCCCGACCCCAGTACACTGGAAAAGTACATTGGAAAAGTAAAAAAAAAGTCATTGTTTTACAATCCCTCCCCTCAGGTCCACTCCACTGTGCAGACTTCACTCCCGACTCCTGTCATGACAAAAAGACCTAATAATTTTCCCTCTAAAACAGTTTTCTCCATCATCTATGCATTATTAAAGCCATCTTTCTCAGTCTCCTCCCAACCCCAAGGTCAGTCCTGTTTTACAACAGTGTTACCATGCAGTATTTGTCCTTTTGTGACTGAGATATTTCACTCTGCATAATGTCCTCCAAGGTCACCCATTTTGAATAGTATTGCATGAGTTCCTTGTTTTTCAAAGCAGCGTAGTATTCCATTGTATGAATATACCACAGCTTCTCTATCCAATTGTTTGTTCTTGGGCACTTAGGTTGTTTCCAGCTCCTTGCTATTGTGAACAAAGCTGCAATAAACATGGGTGTGCATATGTTGTCATCTCTTCCCAGAAGCCAGCTGCCTCATCTTCCTTCTCCCAGGCTCAAACCGTGGGCCTTTTCAGTTGCCAGCTGGGTGCTTTATCCACCCCACCACCCGAGATTCCCTGAGATGTTCCAAGAATTTCTTGCTTTCTATGGGAAGGAGGAGAAAGGTCTTACTCTTCTTTGTTGCCTCTGGAAGGAAATTGTCTGGATTCATCTGTCGAATCTGCTTGTCTTGAAGCTGATTCCGACTCCTGACGAGGCTACGAGACAGAGAACTGTCCCGTCGGCCTCTAAGGCCGTGATTCAGTGGGTGCAGACCATCTCCGCCTTCTCCTTGGAGCCGCTGGTGGGTTTGAACTGCCAACTTTCTGATAAGCTATTGTTTTTGTTATCTGGGGCAGCTATCAGACACAAGAGGGTGGCTTTCTCAAACAGAAATGGATTCTCAAAACAAGGAATTCATCCAATATTAATAAAAAAGGGTGACCCTGGAGGACATTATGCTGAGTAAAGTATCTCAGTCACAAAAGGACAAAAACTGCATGGTGCCACTTTTGTAAAACAGGACTGACATCAGGGTTGGGGGGAGACTGAGAAAGATGGGTTCAACAATGTATACTGCATTGAAACAGATGACAGAGAAAACTGTTTTAGAGGAAAAATTATTAGGTATTTTTGTCATGATGGGAGTCCAGAGCGAAGGCTGTGTGGCGGAGTAGACCTGGGGGAAGGGTTTGTAAAACAATGAAAGAATTTTTCTTTTACTTTTCCAAGAGGATAGTGTACTAGGGGGGAGGGTTGGGAGGGGAGAAAAGTGCAACAATGAATGAATGGAAATCCAAAGTCTCTGTAAATTTTTACTGAAATTAATAATAAATTAAAAAAAAAAGAAATGGATTCTCTTACGGTTTCTTGTTGTGACCCGCCAATGAGGCAAAAATCAACTCAGAAGCCGATCTTCCAGAGTTTTCAGAAGCTGTAAATTGCACAGGACAAGAATGCCCATCTTTCTCCCATAGGGCTGCTTGTGGATTTGAACTGCGTGCCTTTGGGTTGGCAGCACAACTCCTTACCCACAAGGCCACCAGAACCCCCTTTTAAGAGACCAGGAATCCACCTTCAGGCAGTCAGCTCCAGGGGAAGGCCCTCTTTCTGTGGGCTCTGGAGGAAGGTCTGTGTTTCCCCCAGCATCTTCAGGTCCCGTGTTCCTTGGAAATCTCCAAGAGTCTTCCACTCTGTCAAGGGGCTTCCTCCAGCTGGGACTTGACGCCAGAAGGACCCATTCCACTCCTGGCCATTCTTTTTTTCCTTTTCTAGTGGTCCTGAGCTCCACCTCAAAACTCACTTTCCTCCTCTTTTATCTCCAGTGAGGAACAAGTTCTTAACAGCCACACTGTCGAGAAACTTCCTTGGTAATCATCAGCGTTGTGTTGGTATGAAGGCGTGTTGTATTCCACCCACAGTCCTCTTACAGCTGGTCCATTTTTCAGATTCTGGAGGGTCCTTACATCAGGTCCATAGAACATCGTTACGCACGTCCACGGATTTTGGGGGAACAGAATTCAATCCATGACAGCTGTTGAGTGCTTGAACTTCAGTGCCGCTGGAGCTCCTGGGCACATCAAATAGAAAAATAATAATAATAGTAATAATAATAATAATAACAACTGTCAATGCTCTCTTTCCCCTGCACTTATCTCAGTTTATAATTGCACATTCATTAGCGTGATTATGTGATTCATGTCTGTTTCTTTCACCAGACTGTCATCTCCTTGGGGGGGGGTCTCTTTTCACTCCCCACTGTACTTATCCTCTTGAGCTCACTGGATACACAGTAATAACAGACAAGACTCACTCAGACATCATCCTGAAAGTCACTGGATACATAGTAATAACAGATAAGACTCACACAGCCATCTCCATGTGTCAGGGAGCCTCTCAGGACCTTTCCTCTCATTCATGAATGGATATTTTGTTTTGTTTTACTTTTAAAATTTATTTTCTTTTATTCGTTTTTGTGTGTGTACCATCCAATGGAATCTGACTGGTACAGGAGGAGGACATCGTCCCACGAATGGATATTTTGATTGTAGTTTGAGACAGAAATTGTACAGAATTTCCAGGTGACAACTCAGACATTTTTCAGTAGTTTGTTTTCTTGAAATATTTTTTGTTTTGTTTTACTTTCTTTTTTTTTTTTTTGCCAATGTTAGTAAATATATTTATGTAATTCTGTCTTAGTTCTCTGTTGCTGCTTATGTTTTACTTTCTAACTGTTTTGTTGTGATATGAGTGAAGCTTGACTGGTTTACACACAGCGTTAGCTACGATACCCTCAATGTCCTAGCATCTTCCTGTTTCTTTTCCAGGGTTTTCCAGTTCCATTTATTATCCCTTTCCTGCTTTGTTGGAGCTTGAGTTTTGGGCAAATGTTGTACCGAAGAGTAAGTTTCTTTCTGGGGTTCTCACTTTATGTTGTCATTGGGTATATTCATCACATGAAGACATAAGGCCACTGTACACTTCATAACATACCATCTAGTTTGTGAAGTGTGCAGTGCATTGTGGGAAAAAATCTGATATACTGAGAACACGATCAAAATGGGATCAGAGACGTGAGACACGTGTTATTGAAGAAAATGGTACCCACAGACTTGCAGGGTTGTGGCAAATCTTCAATTTGTATACAAAGAAAAAGGATCTTGTATGTGGAATATAATAAAGCAATGTACAGGAAAATGAGCTGAACCTGCTCCACCCCCAGCTCTGTCTTTGTTCTGATTGGTGCACAGTCTCACCTCCAGCTTCCCCTGGGTTCATTTACAAGAGATTCTAGGGCTGAAAAGTGACGCACAGAAGGGCTTCCACGGCTTCTCCAGGGAAGCTGCGTGCCTTTGCCTTCACCCCATAATCATATCACAAACAACTCCGGAGCAAGGCTTTGCACATTTCCAAACCTTTAATCCCACTTCAGACCCCAGGGAGGTCAGACTCAGAAGTCTCCCTCTCCCTCTTTCATCCCCAAACCCCACGCCAAGGAGCAAGTGGTCAGAAATCTCTCCCCCAGGTGGACAAATCCAGACCTGGGAAGCAGAGACCCTTACCCTCCTCCGAGATCTCCTGGCTTCTCCCTCCCACCCTGGTTTCTCCATCAGGTCCCCATCAGCCATCTCAGGGGACCCTCGTTTGCAAAAAGCCTCTGCTCATCCCATCTCCAAACGACCCCAACTCGACCACTGAGTAGACAGTATTTATAGAAAGGGCAGAAAGGGAGTGTGACAATAATGAAAGCCCCAGAGCAGGAGGAACGCAGTTTCTCAAGTAGATGGAGCAAAAATAAATCTGAGTTTAGAGCAGACATAGAGGAAGGGTTTGGCAGGAGCACAGAGAAAGCAAATCGGTGGCTCTAGGTGCCTTCTTGCCCCTGCTTGGGACAAAAGGTCCTCCAGGACCCAGGAGGCAGCGCCAGCAGCAGGAAGCAGCCACCCCCCAGCATCAGGACCAGTCCAGCCGCCACCCCACAGCCCAGAGACCAGGAGTATTCATAGGCCAGGGCTGGGGCGGGTGTAGGCTCAGAGCTGACTCTGCTGAGCAAGGCTTGCACAGAATGCCGGAAAACCTCCACGCTCACCAGAAGTAGCAGGCCTGGGGAAGAGAGGAGACAGCACGTTACTCAGGTCTCGGGGGTGGGAGGACCCTATTTGGGGTCCCCAATACACCCTCTTTTATATGAAAACAAGAAACCTGGAAGATTTCCCAGCCATCCTCTTGCTTATTTGTTTCAAAACAAACAAACAAACTTTCCAAATGCCTATAAAAGAGCCCTGGGCAAACATCAAATTCTGGTGAGGTTGTGGAGAAACTGGAACCCTTAGGTGGATTGATTCAGCAACTGAAGTAATGGGGGTAGGTGTGTCGAGACAGTGACATTGGCCCAGGATAGAGCAGGGTTTAGGGCTATTGTACATAGGGTCGCTATGAGTCGCAGGCAACTCGATGGCACATAACAACAACAACAACATCTTAAATAATTCTTCCAACTCCTAGCAGCTTCAGTTTGGAGATGGATTAGGCTTTCCGCTCAGCTTTTTCTTCCATAAAGTCTTTGGTGTATAATTCTTTTTTTTCCCGGTTAATTCCTCAGAAATACAACTCGAGATATTTCTCCTGAAGCATCTTTGGATGGATTTAAGCCACCCACCTTTCCGTTAGCAATGTAACCATGAGCACCATCCATGATTAGATCCCCCAAAGACATCAAACCAATCGGTACGTTGATTCTGATGCATGATGACTTCGTGGTGGTCACATGGAACAGCACACCCCAGGGTCTCACTAGCTGGCGTTATTTGTTTTTTGAAGTTGTGATTTGGATGAAAATTTGCAGAACACATTGATTTTTCCGTTCAATAATTCATCCACGTGTTTGTTTCGGGGCATCATCTTTTAGAAGAAGTGCAACTAGGGTGCTTTTTTGGAAGCAAAGATTATAAAACTTTGTCTCATATACTTCGGGCATGTTGTTAGGACAGTCGTTGATGACTCATAGTGACCCTATGAATGAAAGACCTGAACATTTGTATAACTTTCATCGTGTCTCCAAGTTCATACAGGTTTTGGAGGCAAGCTACTTTTGGAAGTGGATGTTACTCCTGCTTCCAATGTTATTGTCATAGGGAATTACATTTTACAAGATATACCATTCTCTTTAGACTCTCAACTTCCAGAATGAAACAGTCCTTGAAGGTCCCAGGTCTAAATCTTAGAATATTTGAAGATATTCCAATTCTTAGTCAATAAAGCTTGAAACTCTCACCTTTGAATTTCCACATTTCATGACTCTCTCTCTCTCTCTTTTTAATTTTTATTTTATTATGTTTTGTGTGTACCATCAAATCGGATCTAACTGGTACAGGAGGAGATTGTTCCTCCTTCTCCAGCAGAGCATCTGGTGGATTTGAACTGTGTACCTTTGGGATTGCAGTACCGCTTCTTGCCACGAGGCCACCAGAGCTCCCCTTCATGCCTGTCTCTTAGACTCTTGTGGCATTTCCCATGAGCAGCAGCAGGTAATCTCTCAAAATGGTTTGCTATTCGCTTGACCCGGAAAATCCCACAAAATCATGCAAATCAAGAGGCTCTAATCTCCAGGACCATTTTAAGAACACCTGGGAAACTGGGCAGGCCATCAAGGGTATGCATATCTGGAAAGCCACCAAGTATCTGAAAGAGGTCACTTTGCAAAAGCAGTGTGTGCCCTTCCAACGATACAATGGTGGAGTTGGTAGGTGCGCCCAGGCCGAACAGTGGGGTTGGACACAGGGTCGGTGGCTCAAAAAGAGGGCCGAGTTTTTGCTGCATATGCTTAAAAACGCCGAAAGGAATGCTGAACTTAAGGGTTTAGATGTTGATTCTCTGGTCATTGAGCATATCCAGGTGAACAAAGCTCCCAAGATGCACTACTGCACATACAGAGCTCATGGTCGGATTAACCCCTATACAAGCTCCCCCTGACATATTGAGATGATCCTTACCAAAAAGGAACAGATTGTTCCTAAACCAGAAGAGGAGGTGGCCCAGAAGGAAAAGATCTCCCAGAAGAAACAGAAGAAACAAAAACTTATGGCTCGAGAATAAATACGTCATCAAATAAAATGAAAATAACTTTAAAAAAAATAGACTGTTATTGTTGATGGCCTTCGAGTCAAACACGACTCATACATAGTGCCTCTATGAACAAAAGGCCTGAAGCCTTTCTGTAACTATCGACATTTATCAAAGTTTATAGAGTTTCCAGAGGCATGTTGAAGTGGATACCACTCCTGCTTCCAGTCTCCCATTTTTAGCCAACAACAGGGCTTGGAACTCTTCCGATTTCACATTTCTACAGCCCATTAACTTTCTCTAACTCCCATCATTCCACAGTGTATAGAGATACCCTCTCCACAACTCCTATCCTGCAATGGAAGTTGAAGACTTCCACCTCCCATCACTTTGGAGACTCACATTCCATCATTCAACAAGGCATGGAAACACCTCTCTCCTCAATTCCCATCATGCAATGAAATTTGGAGACCCCTATCTCCCATCACGCAATGGAGGTTAGAGACCTCACAGTCCATCATTCAACAATGCATGGAGACCTCACCTTCTAGAAAACAACAGTTCTTGGAGACAACTCCCCCCGCCCCAGGCAACTCCCAGGATGCAACAGTGCTTGGGGACCACACGTCCAAAACTAGAACAATGTTTAGAGTGACTCCAATTCCTATCCAACAAAAGGGCTCAAATCTTTTGTTGGATAGGAATTGGAGGGAGGGATTGTATAACAATGAAAGAATTTTTCTTTTACTTTTCAAAGGGAAGAACAAACTGGAAGGGAGGGGTGGATAGGGAGAAAAGTACAACAATGAATGAATGGAAATCCAAAATCTGTAAATGTTCATTAAAATTAATCATAATAATAATAAAAGGCCTCAAATCTCTTCTTCTCTTTAAATTTTTCTAGCCCATGAGCTTCTCCTAACTCTCTTTTTCCATCATGCAATAGTTCCTGGAGATCAAGTATTTCTCAGCATGAATAGACCTTGGAGACATTGGATCCAAATTGAAAAAGAATGTTTGGAAGCCCTCACTGCCACATAGGAGGACTTGGAATTCTCACACCTTTTCGTCTACTTCAGTCCTTGGACTTCTCCCAATTTCCAACGTGCAATTTGTGCTTGGAGACTCTCCCAACTCCCCACACCCACACACAAGATTACTTGAAAACTCTATCTCCCGACACGCCTCAGTGCTTGGAGAGCTCATTTCCCAGCACACCTCCCAGCATGCAATGTCTTCAAGCCTCCAGGCTCTCACCCCTCACCTGAAAGGCCAAAGCAGACGGCTCCAACTCGGAGCAGGAACTCTGCACCTTTGCTGAGTACCATGATAATACACAGGCAGCCCAGGGCCATGACTACCAGCCCCAACACCGCTATCACTGCAGCTGCCAGATTGATCTCTGTGTAGAGAGAAACAGAACATGTGGGAAGGAGGAAACTAGGACTTCCCTAGAGGAATTCAGAACTAGGAAGTCAGAAGCAACAGAACTAGAAAAAGGAATTTTTCAAGTCAGATGGCAGCATCTAGTCTAAAAATATTCTTTATGAGTTTGAAAGAACTAAGACTTAAAAAAAGCAGTTATTTGAGGGGAGCTCTGGTGGCCTAGTGACAAGAAGCTGCACTGTAATCCCAGAGGTACGTGGTTCGAATCCACCACATGCTCCGCTGGAGAAGGAGGGATGATCTAATTTGATGGAACACAACAAAATAAAATAAAAAAATTTTAAAAAAGCAACTGACATCCAAGCAGACACCCATGTTTATCGCAGCTTTGTTTACAATAGCAAAGAGTTGGAAACAACCCAAGTGCCCATCAACAAACAAATGGATAGAGAAGCGCTGGTACATTCACACAATGGAATACTATGCTGCATTGAAAAACAAGGAACTCATGCAATATTATTCAAAATGGGTGACCCTGGAGGACATTATGCTGAGTAAAGTATCTCAGTCACATAAGGACAAATACTGCATGGTGCCACTGTTGTAAAACAGGACCGACATCGAGGTGGAGGGGAGACTGAGAAAGATGGGTTCAATAATGCATACCACATTGAAACAGATGAGGGAGAAAACTGTTTAAAAGGGATATGTGATTAGGTATTTTTGTCATGACAGGAGTCCAGAGCGAAGGCTGCACAGTGGAGTGGACCTGTGAGGAGGGATTTTATAACAATGAAAGAATTTTTCTTTCACTTTTCCAAGAGGACAGTGTACTAGGGGGGGAAGGTTGGGAAGGGAGAAAAGTGCAACAATGAATGAATGGAAACCCAAAGTCTCTGTAAATTTTTACTGAAATTAATAATAAATTTAAATAAAATAAAACAAAAAAGAGCCGTTATTTGCCTAAAGTCACAAAGTAAAGAGGGAATAATACAAAAATTAAGAAGGAATGGAGTCATTGAGTTAATGTAGATTAACTGCTGAGACTACAGCTCTGAGATAATCTTTAAATCTTAGTCCTAAAACCCATACTATGCCTTGAAATCGCCTGCGAACAGCCATCTCTAAGGGATCATACTGGTAATAGGAACTTACTTGAAAGGAAGCTTAGGGGCCAGGGAGGTTATATTCATGTTGTTGTTGTTTAGTGCCGTCAAGTCGACCACAAGCCATAGCGACCCTACAAACAGCAGATCTGAACCCACCCCCACGCCCTGTACTTTCCCCACCGTCGCTGATATACGTGAGCCCTTGTTGCTGTGCTGAAACTCTGTCTCACATAC
>NW_006399958.1:2824364-2846683 GCF_000299155.1 Elephantulus edwardii
ATTGTTGAATATTTTCTTTTCTTCTCAACCCACAACACACCTCTTGTTCCAGATTGTTGTCATGCATCTAATCCTATATTCCTTCGGGATGGCACCTCCCCTCATCTGTTTTATTGCAGTGTCCATTATTATCTATCCGCTCTTTCCCCATTCCTCTCAGTGGGTTTTCAGAGGCTGTAAATCACATCGGAGGAGACTGCCCCCCCTTCTCCTTTGGAGAAGCTGGTAGATTTGAACTGTGTACATTTGGGCTGGCAGTGCAATTTCTTACCACTAAGCCACCAGGGCTCCCCAAGAAAATATTGAAGGGAGGAGCAATGTTAAAAAAGAGGGAGAGAATGGACACCTTAATAGCACTGGCCACTGCCTGTGAATTGTGCACATAGCAATGGAGGGGGGGATACTTCTGCTAGGTGTATTTTCAACAGGTAGACCAAGTCAAGTTCATTGCCGTCAAGTTCTTTTCAACTCATGGCATCCCCCTTGTAGGACAGAGCAGAACTTCGAGTCCTTGGTGTTTCCAAGGCTGTAATATTTACAGAAGCACGCTGACATATCTTTAGTTTTAGGAGCAGCTGGTCTGTTCAAGCCATCCGCCTTCCAGCCAGCAGCCACGCGAGTCAAGCCACCAGGACTCCTTTCAACAAATTAAATTCTTTTTTCCTAAAAGAAGGCTGTGGGGAAACATTATCCGTTACTTCTCTGGTCCACAGAAGATTACAGGGGAGGAATGATCCAAGTCAGAAGTCTCTCTGGTCCTTCCCTGGACAGGTTGTTGTGCTGTTCGGTGTCATCAAGCCACTCTAAGTCATACTGACCTTGCTCACGACAGATTGAAACCTGACTCTTGGGGAGCTCTGGTGGCCTAGTGGCGAGGAACTGCAACTACAATCCCAGAGGCGCACGGTTCGAACCCACCAGATGCTCTGCCGGGGAAGGAGGGACAATCTCCTCCTGTACCAGTCAGATCTGATTTGATGGTACACGCACACAAAAAAATAATACTAAAAAAAAAAAAAAGAAACTTGACTCTATCCTGAGCCAGCTTCAGATCTCTGCTGTGTCTTACTGGACTTCTTTTAGAGTTAGACCCATTTGCTCTCTACCTGTTCGACTTCTGGAAGTGGGGAGGGGGGAACATCCTAATAGTGCAATCATATCTGGGAAGAAAATCTTGATCATTTAATCATATCTTTTGTCCTCCTGTTTGGAAGATTCAAGTCAAGCTTTTTCTCCTGGAGGGTGGGGTCACGAGAGAGGTCGTACAAAGAAGAAAGCAGGACTGGGCTTAGCAGGTGGAAGGTGTATATGTGTGGGCTTGATCGGAACTGGAGGGAGCTTAGGGGGTGGATTGACAGGTACAGGAGGAGACTGCCCCTCCTTCTCCAGCAGAGCATCTGGTGGATTCAAACTGAGCACCTTTGGGATTGCAGTGCAGCTTCTTGCCACTAGGCCACCAGAGCTCCCTGTTTTGAGATAGGTTTGGAAGCAGGAGTGGCATCCACTCCCTAAACCACATGCCCCTGGAAACTCGATGAACTTGCAGAAACGATAGTTGTAGAAAGGCCTCCAGTCTTTTGTTCATGGAGTCGCTATGAGTCGTGCGTGACTCAATGGCCATCAACAACAACAACAACAACAACAAGGGACACCCTTCAAACCAGGACATTAACCCATCCCTAAGAATCAACCATCAGCCAAACAATCAACAATGTTATAACATATCTTGTTCCTTTGTACCAACAAGCTGGCAATTAATAACATATAGAGAATAAGAACACGAGAGAGAAACTCTTCAATTCAACCAAGTATGTTGGACCTAGAGAGCAGCATTGGCCCCCAGAACAGAGCTCAGGAGGCAGGAAGGAGAATGAGAGAAGGTTGGATGCAAGTGGGAGGCCCAGGGAGGGAGGAGAGAAAAGGGCGCTGTTCCTTTGAGGGAACTTAATAACGAGTCACTAGTGTCACAACATAAAATATAGGTGCACATTGTTGAAGGGGAAACTAATTTGCTGGGCACACTTTCACTCAGGCCGCGATAAGGAAAATCAAATCACAGCAAACGTGTCAGGCCGGGTGACCCTTCACAGTTCTGCCCCAGAATTCTCACCTTTCTTTGTGGTTCTCTGAAAGATGCGTGCGTTCCGGTGGGTGGTGAAGAATTTAAAGTAGGTGCAGTTGGCTTCTGTAGGAGGAGAGAAAGAAAGGAAGGTGTTGGGAAGCATCTCCCACGGGCAAGCTCACTGGGTGCCTGGGTGGCACTCTTTGCACATGACCAGCAACCAACAGGTTGATGGTTTGAAACCATCTAGAGACACGGCGGAAAAGAGGCTTAGTGATCTGTTTCCATAAAGAATTCAGCCACCTGGTGACGCGCGGGCTTGTCCGGAGTCGGAATCAGCTCACAGGCAATGGGTTTTGGTTGCCGCTTTGTGCGGGATCAGAGGCTGAACACTCAACACAGCAATATAAAGAAAAGACATTAGTTAAAAATACTCATTGGCACTGAGTTGGAACAATTCATAGCAGGTTTTAGAGGCTGTAAATGGCATGAGATAAGACTGCCCCTTGTGGATCCGAACATACTGCCTTTGGGTTGGCAGGGCAATTCTCTACCCACTAGACCACCAGTGTCTCCTAGACCATTAGTTGTGTTGGTATCTAGAGGAGAAAAATGATGATGAGAGATATAAAAGTCATTTGCTATCCAAAAGCCACAATCCATTGGTGGCCCAAATGCTTAGGCACTTGACTACTAGCCAGAAGGTAGGTAGTTCGAACCTACACAAAGAAGCCTCAGAAGACAGGCTTGGTGATCTGTTTCCAAAAGCCATAGTCCTGAAACTCTGTGAGACACAGTTCTATTCTACACGCACGGGGGGAATCAATAACAATGATGTCCAAGAGGAGGAATTCCCAGAGTGTGGAAGTCCGCCTCTCTGTCCAGGGAGGGCCACTGCCCCTCTCTATAAAGTGAGATCATAAGCTCTTTCCTAACTCCTTCATAGAGATTTGCTAAAAGTCACGTGGAATTAGAAGTGGATGCTTTCATCTAAGGCACCAAAAACTGATCTCTCTTCATTTGGAGATTATATATGTAGAAACTGGGAATTGATCTGTGTATGTTTTGGCTTTGCATATTCTCAACAGCAAAAATAAAAGAGGTGTTTTTTTAAAAAAAAGGAAAAGATACTTTATTTAAAGACATGAAAAGTCAGGTAAAAAAGGCTAGCAGAGTAAAAAAAAAGGGGTTTACCTCTTTAAAAATATCATTTAGTTTCTCTTTTTTAATTGTCATTAAAATATACACAGGTATTGTAGATATGAATCTGTTATTGTTTTTTATATGAGACTTATATAGATAAAACATTTATATATTAATCTTTACTGGTTTTATATATATATATATATATTTATATATATAAATGTATGTGTGTATGTGTTTGTGTGTTGTGAGTTTTAAAAAAAAAAACACAAAACACCGCAAGCTCATTGCCCTGGAGTCATAACTGACTCAGCCGAAAATGAGACTGTCTGTCTTTCTCTCACGGAGCCACTGCAGGATTCAAACCCTCTGCCTTTGGGTTGGCAGTGCAACTCCTTACCCACTAGACCACCAAAGCCCGCTTCTAATAAGATGTTAGTAGATATTGTTGTTCATGCTGTCAAGTCGCCTGTGGAGTTAAGCAAGCTGAAAGTGTTAGCAATCTCAGATATAATTATATAATCATGTACACAATCAAGACTCTTGGCACCAGCAGCCAGGAAATTAAAAGACAAATTGCATTGGGAAAGCCTACTGTCAGAGACCTCTTTGCAGTACTAAGAGCAACAATGTCCATCTGGAGACTAAGGTGCGCCTGATCCAGTCCACAGTCTTTGCAATTATTTGCTATGCATCAGAAAGCTGGACAATGACTAGGGAAGCCAGAAGAAGAATTGATGCCTTTGAGCTGTGGTGCTGGAGAAGAGTATTGAATGTACCATGGACTGCCAAGAAAACAAACAGATTCATCCTAGAGAGGGTTAAACCAGGCTGCCTCTTGGAGGCAAGGATTCTCAAGTTTTGTCTGACATAATTTCGGCATGATGCAAGGAGGAACCAGTCCTTGGAGAGGGACGTCATGCTTGGGAGGGTGGAGGGGCAGCACAGGAGAGGAAGACCCTTGATGGGATGGATTAATTCAGTGACTGGAGTAATGGGGGTGGGTGTGTCAGAGACAATAAGGTTGGCACAGGATAGAGCAGGGTTCAGAGGTGTTGTCCAGAGGGTTTCTATGAGTTGCAAGCAACTCGATGACACACAACAACAATATATACAAAGAGAGAAAACCAACAAAAGAGTCATATTTAAAATGCCTATGTGTGTGTTTACATAAGAATTTCTACATGTACGTTTACATATTTAAGATCAATAAGGTATTCACAACTAGAATAGTGACTAGAAATTGTACTATCAACCCTAAAGACATGGGATTGCTGGACAGTCAATTCTGACTAATAGAACACCTGTGTGTATACTCATCAATGAAAACAAAACCAAAATCAACTGCATTGAAAATTTTTCTTTAAAAAAAAATCGACTGAAGGGAGCTCTGGTGGCCTAGTGGCAAGAAGCTACACTGCAATTCCAGAGGTGGTTTGTTGTTGTTGTTGTTATGTGCCGTTGAGTCGCCTGCGACTCATAGCGACCCTATGTACAACAGCCCTAAACTCCGCTCTGTCCTGTGCCAATCGCACTGTCTCTGACACTCCCATCCTGATTATCCCAGTCACTGAATCAATCCACCTCATAGAGGGCCTTCCCCTCCTGCGCCGTCCCTCCACCCTCCCAAGCATGATGTCCCTCTCCAAGGACCGGTCTCTCCTCACTATGTGGTACATGGTTCAAATCCACCAGATGCTTTGCTGGAGAGGGAGGGGCAATCTCTTTCTGTACCAGTCAGATCCGATTTGCCAGTACACACACATCCCCCCCAATAAAAAAATTTTTAAAAATAAATAAAAGATTGTTTAAAAAATTGACTGTTTTTAAAAACAAGGAACGAAT
Organism: Elephantulus edwardii; assembly: GCF_000299155.1. Classification (NCBI taxonomy): domain Eukaryota; kingdom Metazoa; phylum Chordata; class Mammalia; order Macroscelidea; family Macroscelididae; genus Elephantulus; species Elephantulus edwardii. The sequence goes on from NW_006399958.1 coordinate 2,829,415, forward strand.
CTTTATCTTTATTCAAGCAAAGACTGAGTTAACAGAAGTCTTGCTGACTCAGAGAAGAGAGTCACTTTGTCCAAAACCCCAATGAAAAGGTTCACCTGTCAAGCTCACAAGGGACCCCTGCAGACCAGGAAGGAAAGCAAAAGCACGGGGTGCAAAAACGGGTCGAGGCTGTGAGCGGTCCAGTCACAGAAGAGGAAGCCTGGATGGCTGGCAGGTCCTTTGAAGAGATGCTCCACTTCCCCAGGGATCACAGAAATGCTACTTAGACCAGCAGGAAGCTCCCACTCTTCATCGCAGACATTGGCAAACACTCACAGCAGAAGATCAAACACTTGAAGGATGAGAGGAAACAGCTGGGGGTATAGACTGTGTCCTTGTGTGAAAAAAACACACTCTGTATAAGTCAATGCAGAGATTTACTCCAAGTTCACAAAGGGTCCATCTGGGTTGCTGTTGCTAGTGGTCCAGGAGTCAGCTCAGAGGCCCTACGAACAAGAGATCTGCCCTTTGGGGCAGCATCCTCTCCACCTCTCACAGGCTAGAGCCCACTGCCACAGTGACCATTTCCACACATCTTGTTGAGAGTCTTCCTCTCTTTTCTCGGACCCTCCACCTTTTTCCAGCATGCTGTCCTTTTCCAAGGACTAACACGGCCCAAAAGATATGACCTGAAGTTTCCCATCCTTGCTCCTAAGGCGCGCCTTGGTTGCATTTCCTTCAAGACAGATTTGTTTGTTCCTTTGGAAGTCCAGGGGACAGTCAGTACTAGGCAATAAGGAGGAGCTCTGGTGGCCTAGCGGTAAGAAGCTGCGCTGCAATCCCAAAGGCACACAGTTCAAATCCACCAGCTGCTCTGTGGAAGATGGATAGGCAATCTCCTCCAATGTGATTAACTGGCTCTGTAAACCTGCCGGAGGGGTCAGCTATCGTGGCACCTACCCACAGACCACAAGGAGGAAGGCATTTCTGTGGAGTTGGAGCAGGACCTAAAAGCTTAAAAATAAAAGCTAATTTTTCACACCCATGTTTATCGAGGCTTTGTTCACAATAGCAAAGAGTTGGAAACAGCCCAAGTGCCCGTCAGCAAATGAATGGATAGAGAAGCTCTGGTATATTCACACAATGGAATACTAGGCTGCATTGAAAAACAAGGAACTTATGAAATATTATTAAAAATGGGGGACCCTGGAGGACATTATGCTGAGTGAAGTATCTCAGTCACAAAAGGACAAATACTGCATAGTACCACTGTTGTAAAACGGGACTGACATCGGGGTTGGGGGGAGACTCAGAAAGACGGGATAAATAATGTATACTGCACTGAAACAGATGAGGGAGAAAAACTGTTTAAAGGGGATATATGATTAGGTATTATTGTCTTGACAGGAGTCCAGAACGAAGGCTGCATAGTGGAGTGGACCTGGGGGGAGGGACTGTATAACAATGAAAGAATTTTTCTTTTACTTTTTAAAGAGAAGAGTGAACTGGTGGGGAGGGGTGGGCAGGGCAAAAAGTGCAACAATGAATGACTGGAAATCCAAAGTCTGCAAATTTTCACTGAAATGAATAATAAAAAAAGAAAAACAAAAGAAGGCTAATTTTATTAAAGATAGTCAAAGGAGTCAGAGGTGGGCTATCTAAGAGGCAGGCGTTAGCAGAGGTCAGCAGTCAATACTTAAAGTGGGATCACATGAGGTTATCACAATGGGGCCGCAGCACGACAGAGCAGGTTTTCCCAGTGACCTGCTGCTAAAATTACCGTCTCAGCCCTGCCTGTTCCTGGGGGAGCAAATTGTTCAGATTTATCGATAATGCTGTGAGTCAAGGCATGTGAGCATATGGTTAGAACACACCTTGCATTGCATCCGTTTGACCATAATAGAAAGACCTTCCGGAAATAGATGGGCGAGGGCCTGCCCCTCCCACATCTCAGAGAAGAAGAATGCCTCCCGTAGGGCGTTCGGCTAGGGCGTAGGGTTGGGCTGCAACAGAGTTACAGGAACTGCTGTCAGAAAAGGCACTCTGGTGCTAAGATTTGCAGATGAAATTGAGGCTCTGTTTCCAGATTTCTCCATTTACTTTTAAACTTCATACTTCTCATTCTAGCTTCCCTTGCAACCAGTACTGATCCTTTTCTGAAGCATTCTGATGTTGTTGTTGTTGTTGTTGTTGATTGCCTTCTAATCGAACACGACTCATAGCGACCTATGAACAAAAGGCCTGAAGTCCCTCTACAACGATCGACATTTATCAACGTTCATAGAGTCTCCGGAGGCCTGTTGTTTAGGAAGCGGATGCCATGCCTGCATTCTGATACAGCTCACAGAATGAAGTAGTTCTGTAGTTCTGTCTCGTGACTCAATTATTTCACGTCAGGCTGTGGACATTTAGGCGCTCTGGGCTCCTAGTGGTAAGAAGTTGCACTGCAATCCCAAAGGCATGCGGTTCGAGGCTGTCTGCCAGAGAAGAATGGGCAATCGGAACTAGAATGCAGTTAATTGCATGGGAGACCAGCCGGAAGGTCAGCTTGTGACCCAACTATTTTGTGCCTGGGGGTACATTTAGAAAATGCAATAACTCAAAACAACTATCATCTCACTCCAATAAGAATAGCAAAAAATTTAACAGAAGAGCAAACATCATATGCTGGCAAGGTTGAGGAGAAACTGGAACCTTTACTCACTCTTGGTAGGAGTGAAAAATGGTGCAACCACTATGGCAGGCTGTATGGCGCTTTCTCAAAAAGTTAGGTAGAGAAATACCATTTGACGCAGCAATTCCACTACCGGAAATCTACCATGAAGAAACCATAACCGCCACCCAAGCAGATATATGCACAACCATGTTTATCGTGGCTTTGTTCATAATAGCAAAGAGCTAGAAACAACCCAAGTGCCCATTAAAAAAGGAATGGATAGAGAAGCTCTGGTCTGTTCACACAATGGAGTACTATGCAGCCTTGAAAATTAATGAATTCATGCAATATTATACAAAATGGGTGACCCTGGAGGACATTATGCTGAGTGAAATATCTCAGTCACAAAAGGACAAATATTGCATAGTGCCACTGTTGTAAAACAAATTGACATCAGAGTTGACGGAAGACAGAGGAGGTGATGAATGATGTATATTGCATTGAAACAGATGGGGGAGAGAACTGTTTAAAAGGGATCTATGATTAGGTATTATTGTCATGACAGGAGTCCAGAATGAATGCTGCACAGTGGAGTGGACTTGGGGGGAGGGATTGTACAACAATGAAAGAGTTTTTCTTTTACTTTTCAAGAAGGAAAGTGAATTGGGGGAGGGGCGGGCAGGGAGAAAAGTGCTACAATGAATGAATGGAAATCCAAAATCTCTGTAAACTTTCATTAAAATTAATTTTTATTTTTATTTTTTTATTTTATTATTTTTGTGTGCATGTACCATCAAATCAGATCTGACTGATACAGGAGGAGATTGCCCCTCCTTCCCCGGCAGAGCATCTGGTGGATTCGCACCGTGCACCTCTGGGACTGTAGTTGCAGCTTCTTGCCACTAGGCCACCTGAGCTCCCCAAAATTAATTTTTAAAAAAGGATAAAAAAGAAAATGCAGTGGCATGCACGTGTTGAATTGACACCTGGGAGCTACCACAACCGGCCTGAGCATATCGGAGACGGTGAGCACGGCACAGAACAGGACAAGGTGGTGATCCGGTGGTCATAGGGTTCCTCAGAGTCTTAGTGGACTGGACAGCACATAACAACAACATATGCAGGCGTCCAAGGCAGCGTGGATCACCAGAAGAGGGAGTGAGACTCAGCTCAGGTGCCCATGACGAAGAGAAGGACAAAGCAATGGGATTGGATGGTGGCTCCTTCTAGAAAGTTCTGGATTAAAAACATTAGCTTGTTGGTGTTGTTGTTATGTGCCATCGAGTCGCTTGAGACTCATAGCAACCCTATGTACAACAGCCCTAAACTCTGCTCTGTCCTGTGCCAATTGCACTGTCTCTGACACTCCCATCCCGATTATCCCAGTCATTGAATTAATCCACCTCATAGAGGGCCTTCCCCTCCTGTGCTGTCCCTCCACCCTCCCAAGCATGATGTCCTTCTCCAAGGACGGGTCTCTCCTCACAACATATTCAAAGTATGTTAGACAGAGCCTCAGAATCCTTGCCTCCAAGGAACTACCGGATTTAACCCTTTCTAGGATGAATCTGCTTCTTTTCCTAGCAGTCTATGGTATTCTCAATACTCTTCTCCAGCACCACTGCTCAAAAACACTAGCTAGAAGAACATAATTCAGAGATCCAGAAGACACCATATCGAGGGGAGGAGGGACACTGACCCTGAGACACTGTTGAAACCTTACATGGAAGCAGGACTGGCATCCACTTCCAAAATGGCTTGCCTCCAGAAACTCTGTGAACAGTGCTCAGGCCTTTCGTTCATAGGGTAGCTATGAGTCATCTAGGAACCAACGGCACCTAACAACAACGAGAGAACAATGTTGGCCTAGTGGGCAGAAACTTATGTTATTAAGCCCAAGGAGGGTGATTTTAATCTGCGGCCCTGAGGCGTGGTTCAAATTGGTTTTTGTCTAACATTCTTCTAGGTGGTACAGCACTGGTCTGTGCATTGCTGTACAGAGGTAACTTACAGTTGCTGTGATGCTAAACACTGTGACATTGATATGCCAAATGCGATCATGGTTACCCATGGTGGACAGTGTTTGGTGGAGCTCCCTGATTCAAACAAGCTTGGAAGCAGGAGTGGCATCCACTTCCGAAATGGCTTGCCTCTGGAAACCTCTATGAACAGTGCTCAGGCCTTTCGTTCACAGGGTCACTCACTATGAGTCGTCTACGACTCAACGGCACCTAACAACAACAACAACAACAACAACAACAACAAAGAGCCTGGGAAGATATTGTCCTCACTTCTCCCTCGGAGCTGCTGGTGGGTTTGACCCATCAGAACAGTGCCACGTTGGGGCTCCCAGGGCGACACTTCTATGTGCATCAGGAAACCAAAATGTTAACGTGGCTCATATTATTGTCATATTCACATTGAGGGATGGTCTGGGACAGTACTCAAAAGATCTATGAGGTCTGCCTGCAAACTGCATGCTAAAATAGCCCCAAGGGGTATCATATATTTACCCTGGAGGGGGAGAGAGAGAGAGAGGAAGAGAGAGAGAGAGGAAGAGAAAGAGAGAGAGAGAGGGAGAAAGAGAGAGGGAGAGAGAGAGAGAAAGAGAGAGAGAGAGAGAGAGAGAGGAGAGAGAGAGAGAAGAGAGAGAAAGAGAGAGGGGAAGAGAGAAAGAGGAAGAGAGAGACGAAGAGAGAAAGAGAGAGAGAGCAAGAAAGAGAGGAAGAGAGAGAGAGAGGGAGAGGAAGAGGGGGGGAGAGAGAGGAAGAGAGAGAGGGGGAGAGAGAGGGGGAGAGAGAGAGATCTGGGTTACGTGGAAGCTGGGTGTGGAATGTCCCGCTGGTATAAGTAGTGCTATGACATGTCCTGTTGGGGAGAGTGAGAGGTACAGGATAGCCCTCTGGCTGGGTTAGGGGTGGAAGAGTCATCAGCTGGGAAAGTGAAGCGATGGGTGGGTCTGTCAGAGACACCGAGACGGGGATGGGGTGGGGGTGGCGACGTGTCCATGCATCTAGAGGCAACGGGCACCAGGAATGCAGAACAAGAGAGCCCCGGGTCTGCTCGCAGAGGTCTGTTCGGAAGGGTCCAGAGGTCACACTTGAGGGTGGACCTCAAGGGAAGCTGTTCTCTCCAGGGTCCCCCAAGATGGGAGTGAGTCTTCCTGGTGTCTGAAGAGCAATCTGATTCTAGGAAGCCACGCACGCCCTTCCTCCAGGAGCACAGGCCGTCTCAGGGTGCAGTCTTTTCTAGGGACTATGAGCGATCTGGGGGTACAGGCCACAGCTAAGGGCGGGGTACAGAGTGACCTAGGAGCACGGCTTGTTTCAGGAGGTGCAAGGCTGAGCGTAGAGGGTCCAGATTTCTCTGGGGACACAGGTCCTTCTGGGGGTACAGTATAGTCTGGAGGCCCAGACGGAAGTTGGAGGCAGAGGCTGGTTTTGAGTGTGGGCTATTACGAGGTGCAGGACTTTCTGGGGCACATATGTAGTTGTGAGGTGACACGAGATCAACGGTGGCTCACAGTACCCAGCCCCGTCGGCTGCCCCCGCCCCCATCTCCCACATGCTCCCACCCACCGTTACTGTCCCTATGTTTGTCTGTCTCATGGAGGGCCTCCCCCTCTCTCTGACCCTCTACCTTGTCCAGGGTGCTGTCTTTCCCCCTGAGGACTCATCCCTCCTGACAACGTGCCCCAAAGTGTGTGTGACGAAGGCATCGGCGCAGGTCTAAAGGCAGGTCTGGCTGGGGTCACGGGCTGGACAACCTAGAGAACAGGTTGACCAGGAGAACAGACTGACTTGGGCTTATAGGCTGGTCTGGGGCACGGGCTTACGTAAAGTCTGGGCTAATCTAGGAGTGCAAGCTGGTGGAAGGGGGCCAGATGTTTTAGGGTGCAAAGCACAGGCTGGTCTAGGGGGTCGACGCTGGCCTGAGTGAGGCTGTTAGTGAAGCTCTAAGCACAGATAACACGGATTCTCAGGTTCTCTCAGGTAGACTAGCTGGGGACGCATGTCAACACGTGATCACACAGCTTGATCTGGCCACAGGCTCTTCTCGGGGGCACAAGCCTTTGGAGCCCAGGCTCTCTCCGGGGGTACCTCTGTCTCTCTCTGTGGCTGTCTTTTGGAGATCCTGACTCTCTCTGGGGAACTTAAGTTAACCCTGGGGGTATCAGTTGTCTGCTGGGCCAAGCCCTTCTCTGGAGACACAGTAACAGCTCCTTCCCCGGGACCCAGGTCCTCTCACCCTGTCTTCTCTGACTCAGCTTCCCCCCTTCCTGTCCTGGGCCCCCAGACCTGGGCCCAGGGCCACCCTTCCTGTCTGTAGCCCCTAGGCCCTCTTGCCATGTCTTCTCAGGCCCAACGTCCCCCCTTCCTGTCCTCACCCCCCAAGGCCAGGGCTCAGGACCCCCCCTTCATGTCCTCAGCCCCCAGACCCAGATCTAGGACCCCCCTTTTCTGTCCTTAACCCCAAGCTGGGGCCCAGGACCCCTTCGCCCTGTCTTCTCAGGCCCAGCCCCCCTATTCCCGTCCGCACCCCCAGGCCCGGGCCCAGCACGGTCCTGCTCACCTCCGGGCAGCTCTGCGGGGCCACAGGTGTCCCTGCTCACGGGCACGTCCGCCTGCCACAGGCGCTTGGTGCACACCTTCCACAGCCCCAGGTGGGCGGCGTCGCAGATGGCGCTGCCATTGAGCTTGTAGGTGTTGAGCTCCACCCAGAACTCGGTGCCCACGGCCAGCACGGCCAGCGTGGCGCCCACGGCGGCCAGCAGCAGCGCCAGCTTGATCCTGCCCTCATGCTCCGGGCTCAGCCTGGCCGCCTGCTGCCCTCGCCGCAGGCCTGCGCGCCGCCGGCCCTCCTCTTGCACGAAGAAGTTGGACCACATCATCATCTTGGGGGGCCGTTCGGAGGATGCAGTGGATGAGAAGCGCTCCGGGGCTGGGGCAGGGGGCAGCTTGGGGCCTTGATGGGGGTGAGGGGCTCAGTTCCCACGAGTTAGGAGAGAGGTAGGGAGTGAGTCCTCCCTGGAACTTTCAGACAAGGTTTTAGGCCTTAAAAAAGGGCCAGGCGAGGGCCCTTCTGAGATGTAGAAGAAAACAAACAAACAAACAAACAAACAAATCCCGCTGCTGGGGACCCCCTGAGGTTCAGAAGAGGGGCTGAGACACCCCGGGAAATCAGAGAAAAAAATAAATGGAAAAGCAAGGTTTTCCCTGAGGCTCAAAGAGGAAATACTGAGGGATTCCTGTTTGTGGATACTGTTTGGGGTCCCCCTTCATAAAGGGAATGAGGTTTTCTCAGGTATTGGGACTAGACACTCTACTAGAGCTCAGAATTTGGGGTGTCCAGCAAGGGGGAACTGAGGTCTCTACGTTTAGGTGGAGAGGAGGGAGGCCAGGCCTCCCCAAGCTCACAGTCTCGGGAAGGGGAAGGTTAAGTAGTCTAGTCTATGCTGTTCAGAAGGAGGAACTGGGGCTCCCAGGGGAGCCACAAGGCAGTCCCTGGTTGCAGAGAAAGAGGGAAATCCTCTAGAATTTCTGGAAGGGAAATTGGGGTTCTAGAAGGTGAACTGGAAGAGGAAAGGGGCTGGGGTCCATAGGGTCCCACTAGGATTTAAAAAAACAGGGTGGGGGTATGCCGGGCCATTTAGACACAATAAGGTCCCCCACGGGGGCCGAGAAGGAATATTGGGCGCTAAGAAGGAGTAGAAACCATGAACAGGGAGCTAGGACTCAGAGGGGGACCCCAGGTCCCTATTAGGCTCAGATAAAGGGACTGTGGTCTTCCCCTAGGCTCAGGAAATGGGGGCACAGCACCCCAGGATTCAAAGAACAGCTGGGACCTCAAAGAGACAAGGACCCCCCCCTTCAGGGTCACCAGCCCATCCCCCGGGCTCCCAGGGCCGGCCCAGCGGGGACAGCGCCAGGCTCAACTCCCGGCCGGGGGCCCCCTCGGGCCGCCCCCTCCCCGCGCTCTGGGCTGGGGCCCCTCGCTGTCCTGCCTGGGACGCAACCCTAGCTCCCCGCGCTGCCTCCTACCGACCCACCGTCCAGCCGCCGCCGCCTCCTGCACCCGGGCCTCGCCCCCACCCGCCCGGGCTATTTCAAGCGTGACCCGTAAATAACACCCGCACCTGTCGCCCCGCGCCTGTTGCCATAGGGATCCCGGGTATTTTAAGGGGATGAGGGGGGAGGAAGGAGGTCCCTAGGGGAGGAGGGGCGCGGCCATGCTGGACGGACAGAGTTCTGAGAGACTTGAACTTCCTAAAGGGGCGAGGTCCCCGCTGAAGGGTCTCCCGGGGCTGAGGCCATGAGGCAGGACCTCGGATTCTAGGTGGGGCAGGCGGGCCTAGGGGTCAGGACTGAGGGAAGAGGGGCTGGGGGTCAGGACTCTCAGGTCTAAGAGAGGAGGGGCTGAAGGTCAGGACTCCACGGTCTGAGGGAGGAAGACTTGGGGGTCAGGATCCCAGGTCTGACAGAGGAGGGCCTGGGGGTCAAGACTCCGGGGTCTGCGGGAAGGGGGCTGGGGTCAGGATCCCAGGTCTGCAGGAGGAGGCCTGGGGGTCCACACCCCCAGGTCTAGGGAGGAGAGGCTGGGGGTCAGGGTCTCAGTCCTGCAGGTGAGGGCCTGGGGGGTCTGCACTCTCAGATCTGAGAGAGGGGACCTGGGGGGTTCTGCGTTTCCAGGCCTGAGGGAGAAGAGGCTGGGGGTTAGGACCCTAAGTTTGTGGAGGGGGCCTGGGGGTTTGCACTTTCAGGTCTGAGAGGAGAGGCTGGGGGCCTTGGACTCCTTGGTCTGAAGGAAGAGGGCCTGGGGGTCTGCACTCCCAGTCCTGCAGGAGAGGGGCTGGGGGGGTCTGCACCCCCAGGTCTTGAGGAGGAGGGGCTGGGGGCCTGGACTTCCACCTCTGGAGGAGGAGGGCTGGGGCTGGGACTCCTAGGGGGCCCTGAAAGAGAAGGGGGTAGAACCCAATCCCCTGTTGTGGGGCCCGCCAGACACATGAACCATAGCAGCAGTCCTCTTCATTGAGTTTATTAGACGGGGCGCCCCTGGGGGACCTTCCATGCAGTTCAGTGCCCCCAGGGAGAGGGACCGGGACAGCCGTGTGACATGGACGGCGGGGCCTGATCTGCAACCCCTCACCCTCGCCCTCAGCCCTTTTATGAACAGCCCTGGTGGGACCCACCTGTCACGGACGCCTTCACCCTGGACAGCCTAGCCCCTCTGTGTCCACCTGCTCTGGAAGCTTCCACCGAAGTACACGGTGCCCTGGACTTTGTGTTTGTGTCCGGCTTTTCCACCAGCCAGGAGAAGGACCACTAACCAGTGTCCCCAGCCCTGAGCAGTCCCAGGGCCTTAGGGAATGTGCATTAGTGAAATGAGTGAGTGAATGAAGTGAAATGGTGACCTGCAGACAGCCCCTCGAAACCAGGTAAGGCCCCTCGAAGCCAGGTAAGTTCCCTTGAAGTCAGGTAAGACCCCTCGAAGCCAGGGAAGGCCCCTCGAAGCCAGGGAAGGCCCCACATAGCCAGATAAGGCCCCCTGAAACCAGGTAAAGCCCCTTGAAGCCAGGTAAGGCCCCTTGAAGTCAGGTAAGGCCCCTTGAAGTCAGGTAAAGCCCCTCAAAGCAGTGTCCTCCCTGCTGTCTCCACACCCCTTGCTCTGTATTCTAATCCTCTCTCTTCTCCCCACAAAAGACAAAGATGAATACAGCTCTGAAGGCAAATGCATGCATGAATGAAATGTTTACTTTGCCTCCTCACTGGAATTTCCCAGGTCTCAGCAAGATCCAGAGGGCCATCCCAGAAGCATGGCCCATGCTGGCAGCAGCAAAGGACCAAATGGGGGGGGGGGGGCTGGACGGAGCAGCCAGGGGCAGCCCACCCGAGTCCCTCCTCCAAAGCAGTTGCCCCACTCCTTCCCACACCACCTGCCCCACGCCCTCTGACTCACACTCCCTCCTGCCCTGGGTCTCCCCTCTTTCTCAATCCTGCCAACCATCACAGCTCTTGAGTTCCCAACAGAGCTGCAAGGATGACCTGGAATGGATCTGTGATCACGAACGGAGCCTAGGACCAAGGCACCATTCTGTTCTGTTGTATACAAAGGTCACCATGAATCCTGGCCAATGCTACCCAATGAATAACAATGCCATTTTCCACCTCCCCAATCTGTAAGAGCTCACATCTCTCCTCTGTGTCCGCATGTACTCTTCCCATCTTCTCCCAGCTAACTTCCCTTTCCAGCCCTTGCCAGGGGGGGCACACATCTCTGAGGATGCACTAAAATGCCCCCTCACTGACACTGCCCACATGTCCTCAAGCCGAACGCTTGTTCTGTTGTTCTTGATCTTCCTCCAGCTCTCGGCAGCCTGGAGCACGGCCAGGTCCTCTCTTTCTTGAAAACACTCTGTTCTTTGGACTCTGTGACTCTCCCGGTCCCCTGCCTCCCTTGTGGTCACTTCTCTTCTGTGGTTGATGCCTCCACAGCTCTGGCTAGAGTCCTCCTAGGTCACCTCGTCTGGTCTCGTGGCTTTAAATGTCCTCTATACGCTGACGCTTCTAAGACTTGAATTTCGAGCTCTGACCTCTCCCCCAAAAGCCACTGCCTTATGCATCCAGCTAGAGACTTGATACCCCTACTGGGATTTCTCCCAGCTATCTCCAACCGGAAGGGCCTCCAGGGAAGAACTCTAGGCCCCTTCCCACCCAAATCTGATTTTCTTCCCCATTTTTCTTGTCCTGGGCATCACACCAGCACAGACGCCCAAGTTGCCCAAAGCTCAGTTTAAGAGTTCCTCTCCACCTTATCTTGGCTTCCCATTTAATCTCCCACTACTACATTCAACCCACCAGCACTGTAAAGGTCTCTGGTGGCTCTTTGGTTAAAGTAGGTGGCTGTTAACCCACCCGCTGCCCTGTGGGAGAAGGAGAGGCAGCCTTTTCCAGTCTCAGAAGTCCTATGGGGGGGGGGGTGTCATCTTAGTCCAACACAAGGTGGTCAAGGCCAAACAGCCTTGACAACCCCAGTCTGGGTTTGATAGGATCGACCTCCAAAAATTCTACATTTGCGTTTTCATTTCTCCTCATTCCCACTGGCATCGCTGCCTTGGTTCAAGGCCTCATCACTCCCACGTGGACAAATACATTTCCCTTCACTGCAGCCTCAATTCCACGTCTGCTTCCCAAAAATCTATCCCCAGTCCCTCCGTGTCACTCTTATGCACAAGATCTTCCAACAGCAGCTCATTTCAGAAGACTCAAAGCCCTACTTGACTGGACTCCCAGTCTATGAACCCACTTCAGCCACTCCTCCTCTCACCCTGCAAAACCTGCTACACCTTGGAGTCTTGGAGCTGTACGGGGTGGCCAAATTTTCCCATGTCCCGTCCACATTTCCCCCCTTGTTAAATGTTACTCTCGAGTGAGGTCTCTCAGCATCCCATGTGAAGGCAACCTCACTCCATCATCCTGTCCTGGCACGTGTTTTCTTTTGTGACGCATTTCCCAGGAACCTCACTCAGTTCCCTTCTTGGTCTCCTTGCCTGCACACCACTCTCATCTGTGCCCCCGTGTATTTCTTTGACCTCTGCTGGCTCTCTGATAGCTTTGTGTGAGTTCCTGATAAGTCTCCGCAGACTCATGGTAACCGCAAGACCATGAATGTTCTCTAGTCCCATATCATCGTCTGGGTCTTCGGTGTGGGGGAGCCCACAACTGCCCCCATTGTATGGAGCCTTCCAACCTCGGAGCCTCACCTTCCAACCTATAATGTTGTTGTTAGTTGCTAGGGAGCCAATTCTGACTCATAGTGACGTTACAGGGCCGTAGTGCGCCATATTGGAAAAAGTCCTGCTAAGACAGGTCAACACTCAATAAACTATTCTTGACTATGGAGGGCGGGGCACAGAAAGAAATCGTTCCTCCAGGGCTCTTTTTCCTGAGTGTAACTCTGGATTTTCCTCTCTTCCTGGGCTTCTATCTCTAGGGTATGGTGACACTGTAGGTTAAGCTTTGGGCTGTTACTGAACAGTGGTTGAATGCACCAATGGCTCCTTGGAAGAAAGATGATGCAATCTGATCCTGTCATGGTTTACAGCTTTAGATGTCCCGTAGGAAAGGTCCACTTTGCCCCTTAGGGGTCGCTTCGAGTTGGAACCAACTCATCAGTGTTTTTTGTGCTTTTAGGGGAGTCTTTGTGAGCCCTGGTGGTCTAGTGGGTAAGGAGTTGCTCCAACAATCCAAAGGCAGGTGGTTTGTAGCTCCACAGGACAGAGGCGGGCAGTCTCCTCCCGTTAGATTTACAGCCTCTACACACCCACTGGGAGGGCTCAACTACAAGCTGGCTCTGACATGACGGTACATAACAACACAAGTTACCACCTCTGTGTGTGTGTTGGCATTTCACAGACTTCCGATGCGTGCATCTCTGTCAATCTCTCGTGTTTCTTCTTGCTGAATGATCTTCCTGTTTCTTTGCTTTCTTCTTTACATCCTTTTTACTCCATCTGCCTCCTTTACCATTGTCTGTCTCCTCCGTCCTCCTTTCCCTCCCCCTGCCCCACCTTCTCCTCCCACCTCTCTCTTATTCCGTGCTTGGCTTTTGGACTCTAGAAGCCACTATCCTGTTCTCCCAAAGAACCCACCACCACCAAATCTACTTCGGTTGACCCCACTTCTACCAGTTCCTCTTCCATCTATTTCTGTCCTTTGGTGGTTCAGTGGTAGACCTCCTGCCTTCCAAGAAGAAGTCACTGGTTCAATCCCTGGCCAGCGCACCTCAAGCAAAAGCACCGGCCATCTGTCAGTGGCGCTTCTGTAATGTTGCGAGGCTGAAAACATTTCAGCAGAGCTTCCAGGCTAAGGATTAAGAAGGAAGGCTGTGGATCGACTTCCAAACAATCAACCAAAATAAAAACTGACCCACGAAGGCCCGGTCCCCACCTGATCACGGAGATGGTCCAGCGACACAGATAGGGTTTTCATTCTGTTGGGCATGAGGCTGTCACACATGGGGTGGGAGGGAGTAGGTGACTCAATGGGGGCCAATGAGAACTGTGATCTGCGTATTGGGGCCTCATAGCATCATCTGGAGCTCACATGAAGTCCTCTGTCTTGCTCTTTGGCTGCCTTTCCTACATTTTCCAGCATTTCTCCCCGTGACTGAATTTCTCTCAGGTCTCTGGACCTTGAGTCTCCCTTTTGAGTCTATCCACAAGGGGCCCCAATTAAGCTCCTGACATCTAGTTACTATCTGCCCCCTCCTCTCTGGTACCCTTTGATGTTGCCCCTACATTCTAGGATAAAGGCTCATGGACTCCCTGAAAACATGGCGCTGTGGGGAACCACTTCTGTCCCAGTCACTTGTCTCTGTCATCTGTGTCTGTCCTCTCACCAGACCAGAGGTCCCTAGAAAGTGAGGCATCACCCTCCCCTTCCCCAGCATGGTCAAACACAGGGTTTGCAGCACAGGCAATATCAACAACACTGTTATTGTTGTAGAACTGTCAAGTCAGAACGGACCCACAGCTGACCTTCCTATGGGCCCTCAGAGGCTGTAAATGGCACATAAGGAGACTGTCCGTTTTTCTCCCGTGGAGCATGTGGTGGATTCGAACCATGTCTCTTTGGGTTGGCAGTGCAGTTCTTTACCACTAAGCCACCAGGGCTCCTTAGTCAGAGGTACTACTGCCCTTTCTTTTGGAGTTGGGCTGTTAACCCAAAGGTCAGAGGTTCAATATCAGCAGCTGCCCATCAGGTAAAAGAGAAGAGACAGTCTGTCTTGTAATGATTTACAGCCTCCCAAACACTATGGGGCAGTTCTTTTGCGTTCTGCAGGCTCGGCGAGCTTCAATGGCCTTCATATGCAGCCCCTGCTTTCTGCCCCCAAGGGTCCACAGCCCCAGCTCAACTGTCAGCCTCTCACATCTACTCCACGGCATAGGCTCCTGGTTCATCCTTTCCCCAGGACCCAGGGAGCCCCTTTTAATACCTGTGTCTTTCCTTGCTCTTCTTCTGCTCCCTGTCTCCCCACCTCACAGCTTCCCATTGCCCTTGATGTGGAGTCCAGAGCCCTCAGCCCAGAACTGGAGGACCTCCAGACTCGGGTGTGTGTCCCTGTGTCCTCACCGCTCACCTCCCCTTCCCCACTTCAGCATCCCAGAACTATCAGCACTATTCACAATACAGGGGCACCGTGTCACTCCCCTGGGGACCTTTGCCCAAGCTGTGTGGTGTCATGGACGTCTTCCTCAGCCCCCTTCCCCACCCGGCCACCTCCTGTTCATCCTTTTACAACTCCAAAGGGACCCCACGTTCTCTAGGAAGTTTCTCCCAAGTTCTTCCCACTCCCAGCAGATGGGTCACTCTGCCCACTGGACTCCAAGGTGCCTTGTGGTGGGAGCAGTTAACAACAGACTCCCAGCTTCAAGGTGGCTGGTTCCAACTCACCCAATGGCCCTGCTTCTGTAAAGATCAAACCCACCCCAGCTTTGGATCCAGTCAATTCCACCCATATTGATCGAGCTCCCACCACCTTGAACTTTCCAAGGGCAAATCTTCACAGAAGTAGAGCCCCTTTTCTTTCACCCCTGGCTCAAACTGTCCAACTTCTAGTTGTTGTTGAATACCAGAATTGACTCATAGCTGACCTTCCAGAGGCAGCAAATTCTACAGGAGATCACCCATCCTTCTATGGAGCAGCTGTTGGATTCGAACCTTATTCCTTTGGGTTGGCAGCCCAATTCCTTACCACGAGGTCACCAGAGCTCCTTTCTTTCTGATTGTTGTTGTTGTCTTTGAGTCAAGCTTGACTCACAGCGACCCTATGAAAAAATGGCCTGAAGCCCCTCTATAACTATTTAATCAAAGTTCATAGGGTTCCCAGAGGCATGTTGTTTAGGAAGTGGATGCCATCCCTGCTTCCAATCTTTCTGGTTGGCGGGTGGATATTTTAACCACCATGCCACCAGGATGCCTGCTGTAAAGATTCCAGCCAAGCAAAGTTCACGTTGCTCTTCCCCTCCGCAGAACGCAGGCTGCCCCAAGTTGGGTGTTGCGGCTCCAGCATTGATGACCCTGGTTTGTCCCTGTCAACATTCAGTAATGACTACAGCCCACGTTCCCGGAGTGCATCCTGCTTTCCCTTCGGGGGTTCTGAGCTCCCACTCCCCTGCCCTGGGTGATGGACATGGTGAAAGCACTCAATTGCTATCGGAAAGGTTGGTGGTTCAAGTCCACTCGAAGAGCTCAGGAAGAAAGGCTTTGCTGTCAATAGCCTACAGGTTTCACCCACAGAGAGCGGTTCTGCTCTGCGGTGAGTCGGAGTCCACTCCACAGCAATGGGGTTTTGACAAGTGGGGGGCTAAATGAGTGAGCAAAACAGAAAGCCCTCCATGCCCTCTGTTCACCCATCGCTGTCTGGTCTGTCCTAACTCACAGCGACCCCATGAGGACACAGGGCCCCTGCCCGGCAGGGCTCCCAACGCTGCTGTAATCGTTCTGTGTCATCTTTCTCTCAAGAAGCAACGGGTGGGTTTGAACCACCGAGCGGTGCGGTTAGCTGCTGGGTGCTTTGTTCACTGTGCCACCAGGGCTCGGGAGCCTGGAGGAAGTTGGCCCTTTAAACACCTTCCTGACCCCTCCGCCCGGATGGAGACCAGTGGGTTGGAGCCCCCCCCCCCCCCGGGTTTCTCCCATACACTGTAGGCGCGCTGGGGGCTCTAGAGTGGACGCCAACATCCCGTGAGCCCGCGGGGTGGCCTCCAACAGCGCCCACTGCGCTATCGTCTTCAGGGAAGCTGCTCAGATCACCAACGCGTCTCCCCTGCGGATGCAGAGCGCACCTAACCCACTCGCCTTTCTGTTAGCTGTCCAGTGCTTAAACCGCGGAGCCCCCAGAGCTCCTACACTGTTTCTGTAAATCAGTGTTAGATTAATGCCCAGTTCCTGCGCAGGATGCAAGCTGTAGGGGCCTAGTCGGTTTCCTTCCCTTTCCATCAGTACTGGGCGCCTCCACTGGGGTGCGCCCTAAATCCGCAGCCCTGGCTGGCTGACTGTGGCCTTGGCGCACGGCTGCCTTACACCACGGACCGCACCGAGTAAGGAGCTAGAGGGTCGGTCTTGGATGAGATAGACTCAGGGCGCCCCTCTGGGACTCTAGGATGGTGGGATTTCATCTCGCTAACTGGGGACGGCTCAAGGAGGGACCAAGGGGTAGAATAAGACGAGGAGGACGATCCTCGTGAAAGAGACAGTGAGGGGCGCCCTGAGGGAGGTGGATAGACACGGTGATGTGACAATGAGCGTGACCATGGGGATGGATGGGCAGGGCTGGGGCATGGACCCGCTGATTCATGGCACCTGGCGTCGATGAACGAATGCACGCGTCCCTCTCTGTGCCTGGGTCTCTGCGGTCCCCTCCCCAGGGCCAGTCCCTAGCAGGTGATGGACACATCTCTGTGTGAACGCAACCGTGACAGTAGGCACGCGTTCCCCAGGCAGCGTGCCCACCGCTCCCATCTCTTCTCTCCCGCAAACTTCTGCACGCGTGTACATAGAGTTTGTAGATAGAACTATATATGAGGGCGCTGGTAGAACTCTCTCCAGGAGCCGGGCTGAGCTGGGGGGGGGG